>NC_140666.1:81012500-81400000 GCF_054131305.1 Coturnix japonica
AGGGACAGAAGGAGCAGCTGAGCTGTGGGATTTTTGAGGCCATTAGCAATAAATGTAGGTACTAAAACAGAGATTGGTGTCTAAGCAGAAAGGATTTGGGCTTTGGCGTGTACATTGGTTGCTGACATCACATATGAAAGCAGCATTTGGTCCATTTCCATATTTTTTTTTATTGCTAGCCATATGATTAAGTAGTTGTGTTGTACAGTATTAATCAGGATGCTGCACAAGACAGTTTGGTGGCAGATCTCAAGCGCTCAGGTGGCTGTCCTGTCTCCAAAGCCAGCATCAGTTGTTACAGCAGATTTGGAGAAGGTGTTGGAAAGGTGCAGCTGGACTGGTGGGTTCCTGGGAGCCTTGCTTGCTGTTACGCTGGCAGTCCCATCAATCTGAGTCTTGTCAGCTGCTTCAGAACCTTCTATTCATGTATAAGTTTTTCTTCATTATGGTGGTAGGAAAACAGTGCTTACTTTGGTTTTTGCAGTCTTTGGTAGTCCCCCCCTTCTTTTTTTTTCCTCCCATTGAGCAGCATGTAGTTTCAAGCATGAAATGTCATTTCACATATGGGAATGACATCATTAACCAACATAAGATTTTTTGGAGTAGATATTAATATGAAAGTATATATTTCTTTTAAAATGAGAAACTGTAGCCGTCTGGCATAAATGTTTTGCCATCAAGAGCATAAAAAAGTGCTTCCTTAGTCTCTGTGTTGCATAGCTTTAAGAGATCCCCGTGACGGGAAATTAACCCTTCTACATTCAGGTGCTCTCCACTTTACAGAAGGATAAAATGTAACCTGTAGGCTTGTGTTATGTGCAGTTTGTAGGATATGAGCAGGTTTGGGTCAGCCCTAATGCTACATTATGACTCAAAGTTCAAAAGTCTGGAAAGCTGCCGATGTTTGCTTTGCTTAATAAGCAAACTGTAAGTCAAACATTTAATCACAGCATTCTGGAAATCGGGGGGCTGTTTTAATACAGTTCTTTTATTGGCCTCTTTGTAGTGCAGAAATAATAAAGGCGATCCTAGTGGATAAAGTGTTTTCAATGCAAGTCTCCCATGGAACCTTTATTTTCAGATGCAGGCCCTGTATAACAATGTGAATCACTGGCACGAGAGCTGTTCTGATCTATGGTGGTTTTTCCAGTAGGGAAATAACCTGCTGAGTTTATTAATGTTTGTCTAATTTACATCATTAGGGTCATTTTTAAAATAGCTTTGTCTGTTCATTTTATTGCTGGAGAGAGCGCTGGAAGGAGTGATGCCAGAGCTCTGCATTTCTTCCCAGCTGGAGAGCTGGGCTGTGTGTCCTGGGGCCGGAGGGAAGGCTCTGAGGCTTTGAGCTCTCAGGACCTGTGTCTGTGTATGTTTTTTAGTGTGGGTTTTCTAGTTCTTTAGAAGGGCTTTGTGACAGCAGGGTGAGAGGTGGAAGAAAGGCACTCGGGTGTTCAGCAGGGAGACAGCATGAGGCCTAGTTTGACATTTCAAGGGGAGACAGCACGAGGCCTAGTTTGACATTTTAAAGGGGAGCGTTTCCTAATTCCTTATTTCATGGGTCTTGCATCTATCATTTAGCAAAGGGGACTTTTGCATCTCTTTGCCTATGTGTTGACCACTGGGCAGTGCAGGCAGAACTCAGTGGGATCATCTTTATGTAGTTTATCATTGAGAGGAAGCATAGCATGGCAGCGGGGAACACTACATGTCACAACATGGCTTATTGCTGGAAGACCTGTCCACCTTCTTGAGAGCACTCCCTTATCTGAGGTCTGCAAGATGTTTGTTTTAGATCAAATTGCATTTTTTTTCCCTTTCTTGTTCATTCTCAAAGGGAAACAAATGAAAAGATAAATAAACTTGCGTTTTATATCCCACTGACCAAGTTTTGATCTTTATCTTCCAGTGAAAATCTGGAATATCTTGTTGATTTGGTAGTTACCTTGGGTTTACTACAGTGAAATAAGAATCTGATTAAGTTGCTATAATTTCTTATGAAATGAATTTAATTGATATCAATCTATCTGCACATGTACAGATGATATGGGGACAGTTGCCTGTAAATCACGTAGACTGAAGTTACGCGTAATTGTTAAAGTGGACAAACTGCTTTCCTCCCACAGTTAAATCCTTTTCATCCGAGTGAGAAAGCTTGAAGGAATTTACTTGTTCTGAGCCACTGTGCCTATTGAGTTTGCCAGCAAGAAGGACTGAAGTGCGCTTTCTCAGAGTGCAGCCAACCAGGCATGTAGAGCAGAGATCTTTTGGAAAAATCTCCTCAATTTCTGAGTTTAGAACATTTAAACTTAACTCTTTCACCAGTAAAGCATTATACAGTTGCATTCTTCATTGGTGAATATACTGTGGATTTTGAATTTTTGAGGTGATTTGGGCTTTGGTTAAAAAGGCACTCTGAGAAACCTCTTTGCTGTGTTACCACTGACTGTGATTCCATATTAAACTGTAAGGAAGCAGTTACAGGCAACATTTTTTTTTCTTTTTCCTGAGTAGGAATTTTTTTTTGTCTCTTTGTGTGGACAGCTGCTCAGCTTCAGGTAAAAAAATGTTATAGTTTATGGGACTGCCAGCTGTAGCCAATTAAAATCTAATGGACCAGAGTTGGCACTAAAAAATCTTTTTTTGCCCTAGCAAAGCTGAGTTTTTGTTCTGCTTCTTTATGCATGATTTAAGAGGTTCACAGTGTTGTTAAGAAACAAATTTACTTACCATTTTTCTAATTAAGGCATTTTTGAATTCAAACTCTGATACAGAAAGAATACGGTCTGGCTACTTTAATGAAGTTGCTGTTCTTCTGAAATTGAAGAGTTGTGATACAGGGACTTTATGTGCTTTACAATGATCTTCCCTAAATGGATTAGACAGAAGCAGAGAGTTAATGGATTTCTATGGTCATACTAAGGATATGCTGTATCTCTAGGAAAAAAAATACAGGCCTTAGGTGATCTGTCTTTTAGTTCTGCCTGACTCAAGGAAAAGAAACCTAGGACAAGACAAGGAGCCTGAATTACAGCATTTGTAAAGTGAAAATCATTATTATTGAGAGTAGCATGGGCAAGGGGCGACTTGGCGGAGGTGTGCTAGATGGATAGTACAGAGTAAAAGCTCAGCAAAAAGAATTGATTTTGGGGAAAAAAAAAAAAAGAATTCAGTTCATTTGAACTGAAATGAGTTGTTTGTTCTTGAGAGTGATAATTCAGAGTAGTCTTTTGTGCAAACTTCAGGCTAAAGAAGCATTTTTGGCCTTTCCAAAATGATGTAGTTTCAAAGGTTGAATTGAAGCTTTCTGACATAGTTATGAAGGTGGGGAGAAAATTTGTTTCCAAACCACAAATTTCACTAATACTGTATAAATGTGGTTGGTATGGTCAGTCTTTATCTAGGAAACCTTTCTGTTTCTTTACTTAGTGGCAGTTTATGTGCATCTTGCTTCATGTTTACAGTGAGAATACATGACTAACTACTGATGAAGATTGGTCTGATAAACAGAAAGTCAGTTGTTCCACATTCTTAGAGGTTGCTCATGGCAAGATACACGGATAACAGGTAGAAGAGGAATCCTATAGATGTGTGTACTGGAGCATGTTGTTGTGGGATTTCCACAAACACCTAGGCTATGCTTTTGGAAGAGTGAGAACTGGAAAGGCTCTGAGTAGTGGGCATTTGAAAGCAAAATAAACTTAGGCTGAATGTCTCTATTTTGCTGTTCTAAAAACAGATCAAATCTGCTTTTAAGCATCTGTCATTTATGTAGAAATTCATGTATTCAAAGGTTGGACAGTGTGGCTGGTTTTAATCCTGAGCTGACCAGTTTTAACCCAGATAAGAATTATTCTGTGTTCATGATGCTTCAGAGTAGTCAAATTGCTGTAGAAAGCAGGAGGGAAAGAGGACTGGGAGGACAATAAAAATTCACGAGAAATAATTGAGTTTGGAGGTTTTTATATGGAGAAGAATGTACTGAGCCTGGAAAACTTGCGTGTTTGATGAGGCATTTGATAATTTCAAAGGAAGATCAAAAACCCTTGGCTGTATCTAATATAATAGTAACAGCCAACCATTGACATTAGTTGTGCTTTGACTTGTCACTGTGTTTTTTGGTTTCTGGACAGTCAGCCTCATGGATGCAGTACATTCCACTGCTGCTGGAATGTGTGTATTCATGTGCTGTTTTGGCTGACCTCCTGTTTGTGCTGAGGAACATTTACTTTGAGCTGAAATGCAGAGCTCAGACAACTGTCCTTGGAGGATTGGGACTGAAGCCAGGCCTCTTAAAACTGTTTTTACTGTAATAATAATATTATTTTTTTTCCCATATTTTTCCTTTTCTAAAGCCTTCTGCAACAACTTGTATCTGATTATGAAAATAAATTAATGGAATTACCAGTAGTTTCAGAGCTTTGCACAGCTGAAATTATATAGTTCTCCTTATGATGCATTCAGCTCCCCTCAACACAAGAAGCAGAGATTCAAACAGAAGTGGAGATCATACAGCCTCAGGGTGGTCCTCGGGCACAGGACTGAGCTGTTGGAAACACCGCATAGGTGTTGTTGTGCCTGTATTACAGCCAGAGGACTTCCTGCTCTGAACTTGTCAGCATGTCACTTATAATAGGTATTAAATTTAATATTTGCAGAGACACACAACTTTGTTATATTAACAGCTTCATAATGTTGAAGAGAAAGATAGAAACTAATTGGAGAATGGATGTGGATTTTTTTGGCTACTGTTCAGGCAGGAAGCACCGTGGTGTTCTAATCCACCTCTTCTCCCCCAGTTTGCAGTAAGTTACTTCATTTGCCTTTCTCTCTAAGGAGTACTCCTGAAATGACTTTTTAAACGTACCTGTTTTTTAGAAAACATCATGGAGGAAAAGGAGAAAGAAGCCAATCTTAAGCAGAATGTGGATGATTCATAGTCAGAATTATTGAAGCTGTAAAAATCACTGGTAGGGATTCTGATGAGTCGGCATATCTTCTTCCACATCTATAAATTTGTCACTGGCGAAAATGTTTATTTCTTCACAGTTGTATGATTTGTATTGGACTGATTTTATTGCATATGTGGACCTCTGGCTCATCCTCAAACAGAACATGGACTCTGACTAAGAGATCTCAGTGACTGTCCAACAATTTATGCAGGATTAGTATTTTAAAAGAGTAGTGTGTTTGATTTAAGTAGGAGTTGAACATATAGCCATGTTTGTCCTTTGCTGTCAGCAAAACCATCCTAAGTTCATTTCTTTAACGAAGCTCCAGGCCAAATGTCAGGAAAAATTAAATCAAGCAGTGATGTAGACCCATAGGGAAAATGTATTTCAATTGTGAGGTATTCATGGATATAATATGTCATCCTGTAGTCTGTGACTGTTGGGTGCACTTACAGGCAACGTGGATTGGTAATTGCTACTTGTTAAGAAATTTGGCTATGATATAAGATGACCTGCCAGGGAGAGAGACAGTTTAGTTAATTTCATTTATGAGACTTTCATCAAAATTGGAAGGATAGGTGTACGTGGCAGCAGATCCTCCATGAAACAGCATCTTTAGTAGAACTTTGGTTTTGTCTTCCAGCAAGGAGATTCCTTAATCTTTTAGAGCTTTGGCTTCTGTAGTGTGAGAAACAAGTTAGACACAAACCCCTATTTTTGCTCTGCCATCAACATTTTGCAACCAAATTCTGCCTTCCTGAGGGCAAGTATAAGTAAAATTTCCGTCTTTCCAGCAGATGTGGGACAAAGCTGGGCTTGTCAGATCTGCCTGTATCCAAACCTGGAAAGAATTAACTCCACCTTCTGTAGTTTTGTTTTCATAAAGAGTTTCGTTTTCTGGCATACCCTAAATAAATCAGTCTAGACCCTTACAGTTCAGATTATTCTTTAGACTGGATACCTGACCCATGTGTGAGTCTCCAGGTTGTAACTGAGACCTAGCAAGCCTAGATGGAGCCACAAACTGCCTTTTCAAGAGATACCTCCCTGTGCATTATGCTGTTATTATTCTCTAAGCTCTTCTGGAGTCATGGGTACAGAGAGTTTTGCAGTGTTTTTTGTTTATTTGTTTGTTTGTTTTAAAATTATTTTAAATAATAGTTTTTAATTACAGGAATGTTAACCTTGTGAAATTGATGTCACATAAGCATCAGTACCATTCAAATGTCTATGTCATTGTTAGCCCTGTTATTTGATTATTGTGAAGTATCACATTTAATGCAGGAAGGGCATCTCTTCAGATCCAATTAGGTGTTTAAATCCTCATAAGAACCTGTTGCACCTTTGATAGCCACATTTTTCCTGAATGAAAAAAAAATTATCACCTATTGAATCAGCAATAGACCTTCTCCCTGAGCTGGTCAAAATCACTGTAGTGCTTTGAATGTCATTGGCCCTGTGACAGGAATGATCTAACCCAGAATTGTTCCTCTAGCAGAGGAAGAGAGCAATGAGGCCGCATTTAATGGATTTATTTTAAAGATACAAGTAGCAAAAGCAGATTTTGCTTCAGCTTGTGCCACTCTGAGTCTGGACAAGATGAATTAATAACTGAATAATTTTCTATGGTCTTGATGATCCCCATGGGTTACTTCCATCTCAGGATATTCTATGATTCTCTGTTTTTTAAGTGGAGTACTTATGTTATCCCATAGTTACACTTCCCTGGCTGATGCTTGAAGTTAATGGCAGAAAACGATTAAATCATAAGAGTTGCTGAGTAGTGCATGAGATATTCTGTGCAGGGAAGGAGGTTGCATAGAGGCAAAATCTGCATACAGTTAATCCTTCAGAGTCTGCAGGCACAGCAGCCATAGGTAGGAAAATTAAGGATGAGCTGTTATCAGATGGGCTCATCTGGCCCAAATGACTTGGGATATCTTGTGATTAATGTACTATAGGGGACCATTCAACAGTGCCTCTTAACTGGAATGGAGGTGGGGTAGCAGACCAAAGGGTGGCAGATCCCATAATACTGAACACAAGATTTTAGTGACCTGCCCATATGACCTAAAGGACATGATTTCTTTTGCTAAGGAATTGGTGTTGAATCTGAATTCATTTAATCATTCTAAAATGCATTTCATTACTGTGGCTTTCCTGTCGCATACTCCTGAAATGTTTTGTTTTGGTTGGTTTTTGGAGTTTCCCCCAATTTGTTCCAGTGTCCAATTTAAACCTATCATCACAGACACCTGTTGTAATTGTTTGTATTTCTAATGAGGATGTTACATAAAATCAGAGTTATAAGAGCATGGAAACATCTCTATTGCTTCAATTCTTATATAAATGCAATTAACTTTTCTAAGCATGAATACAGTCAGTGTGATCAATTAGTACCAATTGTTCACAGCTCCTGGGTGAGTAAGCATTCATTCATTGTGACTTACCATGAGTTTTATTCATTATTTTCTTCCTGCATAGAAACTTCAGTCCCTTGCATGCTTCATCCCTTCTATCTGCAGAAACAACAGGAGTGTCCCGATTTCTTTGTCCTTTTCCTGTGGTGAGCAATGAAAGCAAGATGTTGCAAACTGTTGGAATCACCGGAAAGCAATGATTGCCAAGAACATTTCCCACAGAACAACCTCCTCCTTGCTCTGAGGATAGAACAGAAAGGCATAAACAATCTGCTTGTAGGCTATGTGTCTGCTCATCTTGCCTCCTTTCTTTCCCAAGTTCTCCTTCATGTAGTTTCCTATCCATTTTCCCATCTTACATCACATTGCCTGCAATATGTTGCTCCTTCACTTTGTAACCCTTTCTTCATTGGATCCAGTGTTTACTGAGATCTGAATTTCCTCAGCTTTTTTTTTTTTTTCTTTTTTATTTTCTTCTAGTTTTTTTCCTCCATCTTGGTTCTATGTTAGGCAAGCAGTTCAGATAGATGTCTGCCTTGGTTGTCTTTGACATGAGATGCTGCTGGTCTAAACTGTTACCTGTACAGTTGTTCAGGATTTACACTTGCAGTTATCTCCTTCCTTTTTAGGAACTCATTCAGGGCCTTTTGGCTCTGGCCCAGACTCTGAGAGATGGGAGCTCTCACTGAAGCTATTTAAAAAGATTTGTTAAGCAAATAAGAGTATTCAGCAAACAGCAGATGAAGAGATCTTTGCTGGAAAAGACCAAAGACAGCGTGGCTTGTTGGCTGTTCTGATTCTTGTCCACTCTTCTTTGGGAAAGTAATTAATGTAGATATTATTAAATAGTGGCCTTTGTAGAGTCATGGAGTTCTTCCATGCAGGCAGTGTCTTCCTGGCCTGGGTTTGTTTTTGGGAGGCAATGAGAGCACAGCAAAGTGCATTGCTGCCAGTGGCACTGGAGCCCAAACCAGCTTCTGCCAAGTCAGGGAGATCTACATGGCCTCACCCCTGAAAGGTGAGATTTAAACTTTTTTAAATTTGATGCATAATGATAAATTAGGAGAAAAATATGTATTTCTCTGTAGCATAATGGTAATGCTGCACTTTTATTTCTAAATACCTCAGGGATTCTTTCCAGGCCATATGACTCACAACTTTGAAGTTGCTGAGGAAAGGGTCAAGCCCTTCTTCACTCAATCGATGCTTTCAGCTCCAAGTGCTACTGATACATTCAGGGCTAAAATCTTGTCTATTGAAACAGCTGTAGCTTCAAAATGTCGTGAAGCTGCATTAACGCTTCATTTCCTGCAGTGAATCATTTTGCTTATGAAGGTATAAGAGCTAGGGACATTTGCAAAGAAAAAGGAAAAAGGAAAAAAAAATGAGAGAAAGAAGCAAACCCTCTGTGCTCTGAAATGAGTCTTTTTTTTTTTTTTTTTTTTTCCTATGGGATATCTTTATCCTATCACAGCAGTAAAAGGCAATGATATGGAATAATTATGTGTTCCTAAGTCTTTCCAATTGGTACACTGTTGTGAAAATATATTCAGTAAATTCACCTGAGTGACTTTGCAGAGCGAAGCACAAGGACATTATGAATAAAAGAAACACTTATTCGACAGATACAATAGAGTGTTGTGACCACATTGACATCATTGTCAACCTCTATTCTAGATTAGAGTTGGTTTGTTGTCAAAAAATGGGCGTGTGGTTAGGAAGGTGACTGAAAAATTGACTTGTGGGGGCTTCACATTTATTGTCTCCCTCTGCTTTCTGGTCTTAAAATGTAATTCTGGATTGGAAATTCAAGCTATTTTCTTCCTATTACTGTTAGCAGGAATGTGATTTTTCTGAGAAACTGAATGGCAATTTTGCCAACTGAGTAAACAGGAAAAATAAAGCCTTGTTGTCTCCTCTTGATTGGCTTACGATCCATATTAGAAGTACAATTTAGTTTTAAAAATATTCAGATTTAATGGAGCATATACTTGGCAAAAGAAGATGTCATCATTAATGATTTTCTTCCATCACTATCTGCATTTTGAACCGGTGCTGTCTTCCTCAGGCTGTGTTAGTACTGTGAGCAACAAAAACAGGAAAATGCAGTGTCACAGATAAAAAGTGTAGCTATTATTTCCCTGCTTTCCTGCAAGTATTCATCTTCTGCATTTGTCAGCCATACTTTAAAATATGAGGTAAAAATTGTGTAAATTTTTGTTGTGTGGGGACATAGGAGTTAGGAAATCTTATAATGAGAAGTTATTTCAATACATATGATAGTACATATTCAATGTAATGCTCATAGTTTAATGTTATGATGACATTATTGAGGAATTAACAGATTTCAAACAGCAGATACATAAAATCCAGCTAATGTGATATACTGCAAACAAGGACATCCAGTTGTATGGCTAAAAGTAATGCATTTATAGTGATTGTGATTGTTATACATTTATCCTTCTGTGACATTTGAAGTTTTTTCTTTGTGTCTTATAACATCACAAGAACTTACAATAAATGCTCGGAAACAACAAAAATAGAAGGAAAACTCTAAGAAAAAAACAGAAGGGGCAAAAGAGGATGGGTAGCAGATGTCCCTTCAACATTGTATTTATAATTTCAAGAATATAACTTGAATCATAGAATATCCCGAGTTGGAAGGGAAGCTGAAGGATCATCGAGTCCTACTCCTGCCTTCATGCAGGACCACCCAAAAATCAGGCCATATTTCTGAGTGTTGCTCAAATGTTTCTTGAACTCTTGAAGAGCTTTCTAAATCTTTATTATAGGGCATGTTTTGTCATAAAAAGGGCTACCTTTTTGTTAGCAGGAGACTGTAACCCACCAAGATACAATGTTGCCTAAATGAGATGAAAGGAAACGTTTTGTGCTTTCAAGTTTTGCACTGTTTTGTATTGAAATTTTCAAACTTCAAAATGTTAACTTTCAGCGTTTATAATCGAAAATGGAAAATGTGAGACCTCTACATTTTGTCAAAGCAGTTAAACAAATTGGTGAAACTTCTCATCCAAAATGATGTTTTTCTTTTCTTTCTTTCTCTTTTTTTCCCCCTCATATTTTAATTATGGAGAGGTCCATTTTGACCTGCAAATATCTCCTCTGAAATACATTGACAAGTTCTAATTCTAGTTAAATTATTACGGCAGAAATGAGAACATCCAGCTTGAATGGTAAGACAACTATAATTACCCACACAGGGAATAATTTTTGAGAATAGAGGAAGCTTCATGTATCCAGGTATCCAGGTCCAGGTACCAGAGACAGCAAGGTCAAGTGGCTGGAAACTGATGCCAGACCAATTCAGACAGAAAGTGAAAGCACACATTTTTAACTGGGTTGTAGAAGGCTGTTATTCATAGGAATACCTCTGCAGGGAATGCTACTTCATCTCCATCACCTGATGTCCCACATTGATAGGATGGCTTTCTAAAAGATATACCGGAAGGTACTGAAAGATTTCATGACTTATATGCTTCAACCTGTCAGAGGACAAGTCAGATGGGATATTGCAGCAATCCTTCTGGTCTTAAAGTCAGAATCTGAAATATTTTGGGGAAGCCTAGTGAGTCTGCTCTCTATGGCTGTGGGACTCATCATCCATGCTGAGCCTTGAGGAGCAAGTCAGCGTTGCAGAGAAAGGCTTATCTGCCCATTTCAAGGGAAGGGCTCAGAGGTCCTGCATAATCCAATACGGCATGTGTGGCAGCCTCAGTGCTGCTCTGCATGCACTTCTCTTCACTCTTCTATTTCCCACCTGATCCCTTGCCAGTCAACATGCCCGCAGCACTGCCCTTATGACATGCTGACACTTGAAGGATGTTGTGCTGCAGTCCACTCCTGGAAGGAACTTTTATTTGGGAAAAGGAATGTATTGAGCTGAACAGTACCTCCTCTCTTCTGTAGCTTTTAACAAGGATGCTAATCGCACAGCCAGGTAGTAGGGTTGTATCTCAGGATGGACAGCTTTTTTGCTGAGGAGTGAAAGCTGTCCTGATGAGAGTCAAGGTCAGGTGCTGGAGGAGGGGCATTTTTAATGTTTTGTGGAGCTGCGTGAGGTATCGCAGGCACTTCTGTCCCTACCCAGTGGCGCTATGCAGCTCACATCCTGTAACTTCTGACAGAAAGAGATAATTTGAGTACAGGAGGCTGTTACACGCAAGCAGAAAAGTGTTATTTTATTCACAGGAAGATGATTGAAATGGTTGCTTAAGGCTGCCTTCCTAGTAGCCAAAGGAGTGCAAATAGGAGAATAATTTTTCTCACTACTTTTTTTCTTTCATTTAAAGCACTTTG
Organism: Coturnix japonica; assembly: GCF_054131305.1. Lineage (NCBI taxonomy): Eukaryota > Metazoa > Chordata > Aves > Galliformes > Phasianidae > Coturnix > Coturnix japonica. Next base: position 81,024,187 of record NC_140666.1, read on the forward strand.
AATGCTGTGACAAAACCAGATAATGTTACCGATTTGTCAGCATGTGCAGTTTCCACTCATTAAGATGACTTCCTACTTGTTTGGAGGATGAAGGAAAGTAATATTACGTTCACATTAAGAAGGGGGGATTAAAACAGCTGCAACGTATCTCAGTTTTTTTCAGTATGTAATTTAACTTGGAGAGGAGCCTTTCCTATTCCTGGGTCAGCTGCAGGTTCCTGAGGCCTCTGGTTTGCCTGAATGGTTTGCCCAAGTGATGAAGCAGTCGGGTGACAGGCAGGCTGTCAGGGTCTGCCCATGGACAGGGGAAGCGGAGCAATCTGAAGTGGTGACTTCATGCCTATTCCAGTCTCCCTGTTGAGATGGGAGACCCTTTGGTGGCTGACTTTTTGCTGTCCCAGTGCACAGGAAAAAAGAAGAGTCAGTTAAATTCCATGAAATCCTTATTTAAATCTTGATATATCAGAGACTTTGAGTAGGATTAGTCAGCATCACTACTGGGCCATTAGGAGTTAATTTATTTTCCCAGAGTCTCTAAAAGAAGTGGAATCAGAGCCAGGATTGCAAGCCAGGTCTTGTGGCTGGACAATGAGGCTAGGCTCACTTTTCATAGGGTAGAGAGCAGCTGGAGAGAAATGCCTATTATTTGCAATATACATATTTGGAATATCTGCACAATTGAATTTTAGCATTGATCCTTCAGCATTTGCATTTGAAACCTCTGTTGTCGGGAGGATTCAGACCTTAGTAGATCTAATGTTTCCTAAATTGATTTTGTAATTATGTTTTCAGTATTTCCATTTTTTTTCCTCCTGAAATACAGGCATTTGATATACTTTCTCCATCTGTCTCTGTCCAAACCCAAATGGTTTGTGAGGTAAATTTAAACCCACTGTTGCATCGTTAGATTCAACAGCTCATGTCAGTATTTTCATTCTGAGCCATGTGATGGAGGACTCTGAAACTCATCTGTATACTAGGCAAATTTGGGCTTAAATGACTAAGATGTGAACATTTACCCCCTGTTGCTTATGGGTAATTAAAATAAATTGGCATGGAATGTATTTTTAAGTTTGAGGAAGACCAAATGTTTAGACAGGGAATAGCTTTGGAGGTTGGTTGTTGCTGCTTACACTTAGAGAAAGCCTGCATCATTAGTACAGTTTGCAGTTATTTTTAATTAGCCCATGCAAACAAAGCAGTCAATTTGTTTCCCTAATTCTCTTCTAAATCTCACCTTTTTAAAAGTGGAGCTCTTCCAGCACTGCTAATACATTTGCTGTAGATTTACATGTAATGAATACCACAACATTCTGAATATTGTTTTCCAAGTTAAATGTGTTTCTTGTTTGGTTAAGCCTGAGCTCTGCTATCTTCAGACACTACTGAATAGCGTCTGCAGTGAAACAGCGGGAGAACTCAATCTGTGTCAGTACGTCTTCATTTCTGTTTTGTTGAGTATCCTCTTCCATGCAATTCATTTAAGCTATTAACTACATCAACAAATATGCAGCTAATAACAGTGAGGCAAACTGCTGACCCATAACTTGTGGCAGCATGTGGTCTGAATTTTGCACTTACACCTAGCTCAAGATATCTTCAGTTGGAATGATTTCCAGATTTTTCTATGATTGACCATATTTGGGCCATCTCATTCCCGTTTCCAGATCTTCAGATGCACAATGTGTAAGTTAAGGAAATAAATCAGCACTACAAGTCGCAAACTGTGCATTATGTGCGTGGATCCAAGTAACTCCAAGGAATGAGCTACACATTGACGATGACTGAATAGGACCCAGATAAATGTTCTGAAGCAAATGTAATTGCTAAACATATTTTAAAATAAATTCTTGTGTGCACTAAATATATCCTGCAGAGATTTTTGGTGGGCTGAAATGGGCAGAGTCTTGTGACATGCAGGTTGCACCATGTCTGTTACCAAGACTGAAGTCCAAGTGGTAATGCACAACCATTTGAAATTATAAGTTTGTATATGCTTACATGAAACATGCAGTAAGTAGCTAAAGGGAAGTCTACTTGTGTTTCCCAGAGGGATTTTAAATGGGAGTAGCACTAGTGAGTGTTAGGAAAGCAAACTCTTGCTATTTAGGAACAAGAGCCAGCCTATAATGTTTGTGCTGTTCTGCTGAAGCCAATTGCGCTGACCATGACCTGTGCATCATGGAGAGGGTTATACAAGTGTAGCTGCTGGAAGAGAGTTGGTGACAACATTACATCCTAGGAGGCTGATTTTCAGTAATCAGATTATGAAAGTGACTTTATCTACATGCTTTGTGCTGTTCCTTCCTTTTGTTTGCTTACAGAATAAATCTTGTATATTCAGTGTCAGGTAGATGAAAAGTTTACTCATCTGAATGATGAGAGCCCACAGTTCGCTCCAGTAGTCACGCTTTCCTCTGTGCTGGGAAGGATTAGGGGCAGTTACCAGATTTGTACAGGAGTTCAAGATGAGTTCTCCCTTTCCACTCCAATTCCACGGTATGTTTAATCATGAGTAGTCCCAGTCTTGTCATAAATGTTTACTGCCTACAGTTTTTGTCTTACTGAAGCATAAATAATACTTTGTTTTCAGTCGTCAGGGTCAACTGCATGCACATAGAGTAATCCAGTATTCAGAGGATTAGAAAACCTCTCCAAAGTGCTTCTGGCTTTTCAAGAATTTTAAGCTCTGAAAATTAACTTTTGGCAGAAGTCTAGTATGAAGGATCTTAATAGAAAATAACAGTTAATGCATGTCTACTGCCATTGTTTCTGTGTTTCTTCATTGTTAATTTGACAGTAAGTAATGTGCTGGGTTTTTTAATGCTTAGCTTATTACATTGTGGTACAATGTGGAACAATTGTAAAAGTATATTTGTTTGTTTTAAACTTCCATGGGGAGGTTCTTGCTTTATTTATAGGATGGGATAAGAGTCAAAATAAGAAACTGAAAGTGTGAATAGGTTGGGACCACGAGTCCAATCTTCACCTTGCCTAACAGTGCTTCGGGCTTTGCCTCATGTCTTGCTTAAGCTCATGCCCATCTACTGGACGAATGTCATTGCACTATTGTACAAAGCTAGGCTGGAATTGTAGAAAAAGGGCTGCTGATGCCAGTGGTGGTCTTGCAGATTTATGGAGTTGTGGGTAGGTTTGATTTCATAGTCCCTCTGTCAAACTCATAGAATTTACTGATAATTTTACATACAAACTGCATTGTATTACACCGTAACTTTGTGTTTGACTCATTCTCTTGTGAGGGAGTAATCAACGAGTGGCTGGATTAAAACAATCAAATTCTGAAGAGGTCTTCATTAACTTACGTTAAAATCAATGTTTGCAGTGTACACGTGCCTTGTGCTGAGCATTTTTTCATTCAGAAGGGTGGCATCTTCACATGGTACTTAAGAAGTGAAATGTGTGCAAGGAGCTGCCTCTTTAAAGTAGTGTAAGCAGAGAGGCAAAAGCTGTATTGATGCTGTTGTCCAATTCAGCTACAGACTGAGAAATGGCATCGTATGACTTGCTGATAAGGGTCATTATCATTGACATAGTAAAATTCAGTAAACCTCAAATCAAGACAGAGCTTTCTTTCAGAAGTCATCGAGGCTATCTGCTGCTGCTGCTCTAAGTACTGACCACTAAACAGCTCCAGGTTTTAGATGACAGCAATCTAACATTTTTTGCCCAAAAGGGCTTCCAGAAGTAATTATGCAAACTGTGAATAAGACATATTTAAAAGTGACCAACATCTTTTATTTGAGTAACCAGACTAAAGTTTGTATGTTTGTTTGCATATGAAACAGACTGCCAAAATAACCAAAGCAGAGCAGCAGAGCAAGCCTTGTCTTCATTCCTTCTTTCCTCTTTGAATTGGTTTACCTTTATAAAGGGGGATCTTATATATCTTTCAGGTAACAGATCAGGTTCCAACTCACTTTTTGGAATGTGACTCTATATTTCCATTTAAGTCAAACCTACAGAAACATGGGTTGCTCTGCAAGTAATGCATCCTACTTATTTCCTTGGGAATGATAACAGATACTCAGAGCATATCAGCACTATTTGATGGAGCAGTTTCTCAGCTAAAAGACTCTCTTTTTCAACAACCATTTCGCAAGCATTAGCTATGCATTTTCACTAGTGATGAACAAGAGCTTGCATGCTGTGCTTGTAAAACATCTGCACCAGTGGAGGTAAGCACTGTTGCCAGTGCAGACATGCACCACCCACTGCCTCACTATGCTCACATCCGCTGTTTGGTCTTCATAAAAATTCAGCATGCATTGATGAATGGCTATGGGTGCAATTTATTCCACGTGGAGGAATTCAGTGATAAACTTTTGCTTTATATGCTCTTCTATTCCAAACAGCACTTTGTCAGAGTGCCATTCTGCTGCCATTTGTTCCACTGCAAGAAAATGCAATGGAATATTGGTGGGAAGGTTCAACTTCTACTGCCATCCCACCACCATCTAACTCTGATGTTCTGGGCAAGCATCATAAAATACGAGGCATTACTTTCAAAGCAGCCCTCTGAAATTAAAAAAAAATGAAATTATATTAAATGTCTGTTATTACTAACTCTGCATATGATACTACTGGGTAGTCAAGTGATGGTAATAGCCATTAGGGATAGCAGTGCAATATGAAATTCAAACCAAGAGGCTCTAGTTTGTTTTAGCATACATCAAAAGTGGGAAATATTTCTGATATCTGCTGAATTGCTGCACTGAAGTGAAATGAGGCTCAGTCCAGCTCTGAGGGGTGACATCTGTCATTATTACACATGTAGCAGCCAGGAGTGGTTTGGAAGAACTCAGAGATCGATATACATGTGGTCTTGTTAAAAGACTTGCCAGTGGGGCAGCATATCAAATATTTTGCTTTCTCTATATGAGCTTCTAATTTGTCCTACTCATTACTATGAGATTATATTTATTTTGCATTTGGTATGACCAAAGAACCATTTTTGACATTTTATAACAGACATTCACCTTTCTTTAGGCATCTTAAATGTAATTCTGTTCCATGACAAGCACCAAGAGTTTACAGCCTAAAGAGAGAATTAGCAGCAGTTCAGTAAAGAGAAGACAAGAGTTTGCCGTTGGTATGGAAAGAAAGATCAATAACACCTTCGGTCATTCCATTTTTGTAAATGATTTGACACAGATCATTGGTGACCGAAGCATGCTGAAGCCATGTGGTCACTTCACGCAGAAGATCAATAGATAAACGCAAGGCAGACAAGAAAGGCCTGAATAACTCTGTTTCTTGAATACTTTTCTGTTTTTCTGCCAAGTGCAATATATAAGTGGCTTTTAGGAATTGATGGATGAATATAATTTTTGTGGCCTCATGTGTGGGAGCTTAAGCTACAGTGATAAAACGCAATCCAATCATTTTTCTCTGATGAAGGTCTAGCAAGGTTACCTGTGTTAGCAAGTAGGAAGCATGGTATCCCCAAGGCCAGTGTACTTCAAGCTCATCAGAGGTGGGACATAGGAGGATAGATTGAATTCACCATTTTCACTTCCTTTTGACCCTCCCTATTGGATTTCTTTTGTGCTTAGTGGTGTGTGAATGCCCTCCTTGCCATTTATTCAGTGTGCATACTGGTTGAGTGATGATGAGGGATGAAAATGAACTCTGCCATCCTCTCTCAACACTCCTCTCTCTCTTTTCTTTCTCTTTTATGTTTAATTAATCTATTTTGCTTTTGTTAATTCTCCTCTTGTTGTTACATGTGATACCATCAAATGGTATGTATACTGAACAATGTGAGCATTTTGGATTCAGAAGTGGAGTATGATGTGGCGAATATATGGACAGAACATGTGTATATGGAAAACATCATTTGCATGTGCTGGTGAGCCCAGCTCATGAACTTTTCTATATATCAGAAGTCCAAACTCAGATCTAGCTTGTCAAAGAGCCCCTGGCTCTGGAGTAACCTCACTCAAAACTTCAGGACAGAAGTCTTTCTGGCTTCCTGTCAGCCACAGCTTTGAAGTGGAAATGAGTTAGTACTGATTTGTGTGTATGTGAATGTGCACGTGAATGTACACATCCTTCCATTCCCCACCCAAATGTTTTAGAACTCTTTTTTCTTTAATATTTCTCTTTCCTATTTCATCCAAGGCCTTTCAGCCATTTCCCGCATGTATAGAATATGGTGGAACAAAAGTCCACACAGAGGTATGTGCATTAATCCAGCAGCCTTTGGTTTCAGTTCTTCAGCTGACATGTGGTCAGACAGACCATCTGAAGGCACTCTGTCTCGAGAAGAAAGTCAACTTCAGAGTAAAAGCAGTGTTTGTGAAAGAAAACTCACACTTTAAGGGCTGGAGCAGAGGTTGGTTGCCATTGGATTTTTTTCATAAGCTTATTCTTTCTGAAATTTCTAAATTTTAGGTCAAAAGTATGTTTCTCCCAGAATTCCAGCTACTTCAAAGTCATTCTGTCTGCAAAAGTTTCACAGCTGGGGCTGAAGTTACCGATACGATGATGCAAGCTGCTGTGAGCTTTGAGATCTCATGGGGTCTTGTAGCCAAAAGGCTCTCATTCATTAGAAATGGAAGTGGAGAGTTAAAAGCAAGCCATGGAGAAGAATGTGTGTTCTTAAAAAGTCTAAGCTCTTCCGGCTTCCTAAATTTTTAACATCAGCGCATGTTACTGTGTTTTTCCACTTGTTCAAAAATGACACAAGAACCTATTTTACTGTTTTTGTTGTTAGGTATTTTGATGCTTGTGGCACATGCTTTTACCACCAGAAATCAGTACTTTGTGCAAACATTTAAAATAAATGGAGGATATGTTGATATTTGCCTTTTGCAAATGAGGAGAAATTCAGTGATTTGGAGTTAGTTATTCTGTGCCTGCTCACAGTGCAGATCCTCAGGAACAGAGCCCACATTTTGACAAAGCTCCGAAAATATAAATTTATCTTATCCAATTAGTCTGCTGTTGAACAGGTAAAAATTATTTATAGAGCAATATTTATAAGGAGAAGGTGTTCTCGCCCTGTAAATTAGCGATATTTTTTCTAACCCTTGTTTTAGTGAAAGGAGAATAGAAAGCAAAGTGAACTGAGCTTTCTGTGCCATTCCCAAATTCAGAGAGGGATTATGAAGCTAACACAGGAATTCTCTTGCTTTTGCAGCAATTCCCTTCTCAGCTTTCACCACTGAGATGCAATCAGAATCACTACGATATCAAATACCACTGCTTAGCTAGAAGGCAAGTATGTGGAAGACTGCAAGCTGCTTTATGGTTACTCATAATCTAAGCAGCTGTGAAGTTCTACCAGTATTCTAAATGAAAAAGAAGTTCTATGTTTTTGTTGAGTTTGTCCAGGTTTCAGCTGAAAAAGGTTTCAGTGGGGTTGTGGTTAGGGTCAGAAAGAGTGGTGAGGCATTGGAATGACCTGCCCAGGGAATTGGTGGAGTCACTGGCCCTGGAGGCGTACAAGAAACATGGAGATGTGGCACTGAGGGACGTAGATTAGTGCGGATGGTGGTAATGGGTTGATGGTTGGACTAGATTGTCTTAGTGGTCTTTTACAACCTTAATGATTCTGTGATTCTCTTCCTATCTGTATACAAGATTCTTTGCTTTATATCCCTTTTGTTTAGTTAATACTTCAATTAATCTCAAGTCAGTTTTAATACAACAGCTTCTGCTCGTTTGTATTTCACTGAATTATTTTAAGGCAAATGGAATGCACATTTTTGGGAGCAGCTTTCCTTTTTAGTTAATCGTCTTTGATTGTATACTACAAATTGTCTGAGTGCTTCTTGCACTACATATTTGGTTTATTTCCTTGGTTGTAATAAACCACTTTCTGTAACAGGATTGCTGTTTATTTCAACAACAGAGAAATATTCTGTATCATTATCAAAGTAACCACCTGGAGTGCTATAAGTAATGCACACACATGGAGCAAAACTCTGCTTTTTATTACAGATTTCTGAATACAAAGTAGCTGCATGCCAATTTAAAATAACTGTTGACTTCAGCTGAGTTGCTCGAGATTTATACTTGTGTAATTGAGAGCAGAATGTTGCTTCATGTATACATCTTCTAATAAAGCAACAATATTGCATGAACAGTAAATCTAAACTTTATTGCTGTCTAATAAATTTTCTGGTAAGCACTATAATTAAACTACAAACCAGTTCATTATATGCAGGCAGTATTACTAAATTGGTTCTAATATAAGCTAGGTAGTTGCAGAATGTGAGTGGCTGATTGTGAGTATTATTGCTGTGACAGCAACAATTAATTCAAATAATGATGGAACTTTAATAGATGAGATTGTGTGGCAGAATTAGCAAAAGCAGAATTGCTGGATAATTGATTCTTTCTTGGTCCAGTAAGTCATTGATTTCTATTCTCTTCCTTCTCCTCTTACAGTCATAATAATCAATCTGATCGTGTGTGTAACGCCCTGAGACATTAGCTATAGCTCCAGCAAAAGTTCAGTGCCTATCAGAAGCAAGCAGGATTGGCGGATGAAATGCCAAGGATGCCAAGCACTGAGCATCCCTGGGCAGTGTGTGGTCCGGGAGGCATGGATTGTTGAACAAGGGGAGGAAGGCACCGTCCTGGGGGGAGCAGCAGGCAGCTCCAGCTGCAGCCAGAGCTCTGCATGGGGTTTGTGCCACAACCTGCTGAGCTGCTCTACCTGCTCCAAGTGTTTGTTCAGAATGAATTCTGCCTAAGGTATTTCTTTATGAGTGTCAGCTACTGTGTCTATACTGCGGATTTGATACAGTTCTTTTCATTTACTTTTCCTTTACCCGATCTGTTAAAAAAATATGGATCAAAGCTTCATGCTGTCCTTTTCTCTTACAGCATGAATGTTGTGCATTTTTATACATGAGCCATTGCAAAGTGTGTACATGCATATGAACTCATGAATGCATACCTCTGTGAGTACTCACATCTATATTTTGCTACAGCATATTTGAAGTTATAAAGCCACAGGCTGTCAGCAAACCTCAGGCTGTGTAGCCTGATCTAGTAACCAACCCTGTGCAGTATCTTGTTTTAATGGCACCAGGGTGAGAGTTGTGCTGCCAGTTTCAAATTGACAGTGGTTGTTATGGCAGCTGCTTTAAGGAGATGTGAGAGATGTGAACACTGGAAACAAATGGTTAAGATGTGACTTTATAGGCAGGTGCCCAAGGAGCCATTGTTACCTCCATACTGTATTGGAATAAATTTTATAGAGTCATAGAATTGTTTGAATCAGGAGGCACCCTTAAATATTATCCAGGCCAACTCTCCTGCAGTGAGCAGGGACACCTACAGCTTGATCAGGTACTCAAAGCCCCATTTGGCCTCACTTTGTATGTCTCCAGGGACAGGGCATCCATCATACCTCTGAGTAACCTGTGCTGGTGCTTCACCACCCTTATTACAAAAAATTATTTCCTTATATCTAATCTATATCATCTCCCCTTTTAGTCTGACACCATTTCCCCTTGTTGACAGACTCTGTGAAAAAGTCTGTCCCCTTCTTTCTTGTACCCCTCTTTAGATACTAAAAGGCCACACTCGGGTCTCCCTGGAAGCTTCTCTTCTCCAGGCTGAACAGCCCCAGCTCTCTCAGCCTGTCCCTGTAGGAGAGGTGTTCCATCCCTTGGATCATTTTTGTAGCCCTTCTCTAGATGTGCTCTCACAGGTCTGTGTCTCTCCTATACTGAGGACCCCCCTTTTGGACTCCAGGTGAAGCCTGACCAACACAGAGCAGAGGGGCAGGATCACCTCCCCCACCCTATTCAGGGTACAGTTGGCTTTCTGGTCTGTGATGGTACATTGCTGTCTGATGTCCAGCTTCCCATCCACCAGTATCCCCAAATTGTTTTCAGCAGGGCTGTGTTCCATCCCTTCATCCCCTAGCCTGCGTGGGCCCACTGTTCGAGCCTGTCTAGGCCCTTGGGCATGTTGACTACACCACACAGCTTGCAGCATTGCTCGGGAAGTTTGGAGCAGGAGCTATGTTTAGTACCTCAGGGGACCTGCTTTGATTTTGTTTTTGCATACAGAAAGCCTTGATTGGAGCTGTGTGTTAACTTGCCACTGCTTCGAGGAAGTGTTGCACAGATTTATCAATACTCATTTTCCTGTGCCATGACTGCCTGGCTTGTTCTGCAGCCGCTGGGGTGAGTAACAGCTCCCCGCTGCTGTCTGCAATTCTCTCACATAGAGTTTTTGTTTCTTTTAATGCCCTTTAATGCCTTATAACAGCACTTTGGAATTCAGTAATCTGGGCCATGTTTTTTTCTGCAAAGTCTCACAGTGCTGAAGCAACGCTCCTGAAAATTCTTATATGCTTTTTCATAGGTCTCCATACAAAGAGGTGACAGGTACAGATTTTGCAGGTATAAAAAAACCTGTTGTTTTCCTTTGTGCTCTGTGTCATGCCCTTGCAGTTATTATATTCTTACAAAGTCATGCATGATTTTACCTGGATTCCAGAATCCCTCCAATTTTGCATTAACCTCTTTGGATTCTAATTTCATAGAAGAATGAAGATTGTTCTCTGAGCCTGGGGAGAAATGATTCAGATAACGTATACACACTTTTCATTCCTCTTTTACTAGCAGAGACACTCACTGGATTCTAGAGAGTGGAGAAAGTCAGTCTTTTGCAACTGCAGGTTGTAGGATTCTTGGAGATGCTTTGCAAATTGTTTTGTAATTCCAAGAACTCCGAGCTGTTCTTCTTCTAAAATCCAGGAGATATTCTGCTGTTTCTGATAAGGCAGGCAGTCTTGGTATCACATCAACCAGAATCTAGACTAACATAATGAAGTCTTTGCTGCTCCATTATAATCTTCAGTCATTTCTCATGGTAAGCTCAGTTACAATTTATCATTACAGTCCTTGTGTTTTAGAGAGAGAAGATTAAGTACAACAGATTAACAACTCAAAGCCTTGCTTACATATAAGATCTGAATTTTTACAAGTCTATAACTGTAACTTTATTTCTGAAAAGAAATTGGCACATGTTAATTGTATCGTGCGCAGACCTCCATCGTTCTTTTCCAGTTGAGAATGTCAGACAATGCCAACTGGAGTGAGGGTTTTAAATGACAGTGACCTGCTTTTTCATAATAGTTTGTAGTATCCCTAAGACAATCTGGTGTTTATCCTTACTTAATTCAACCTTCTCTAGATGGTTTAGATTGCAAAAATCTCTTACGTTAATGCAGTGAAAGTTCCCCTATTAAGTTTTATATAAAATCATATGACTTAAAGAATAATATGGATAATTGTTCTTTGGCTCTTGGGTAATTATTGTGGTTGTTAATCCTTAAAGATCCAAGTAGGTATATGAAATTAATTGGGTATTTTTAGAGCTCTGTTATAATTATCTATACATTCCAGTATTTACAAATTTAGTTTGAAATTTATTTAAGAACGAGTTTAAAAAAACCCTGATGCAATTAAATGAATTCATATTTTTCCATGCACAACTTTTAAAAATAGTTACATTGATTTAATTTGCATTTGAATATTTACTTAGAGAAGTTAAACTTACATGAGTCAGATTTACTTTTTTAAGGGCAACCCTGCAGGGCTTGATAATGCAGTCTGAAATTATACTGTTTGGTTTGGTATGGACATGAGTCAGTATGGAGTGGCTCTGAGTCCAATTTAAAATACCTGTAGCGAAGCTTAACAACACAGCACAGCTGCAAAGTGATATCTTTTTAAGTGGGTGAAACTGACTTTTGAAGAAGTGTCCATATCTTCAAGACCCAGGGCTTAGGCTTGTAATCAGTTTATTAAAGCTTAAAAAATTATATCATCTGAAGCACAGTAGTGAAAGCCCAGCAACATAATCTACCTTAAATCTCAGTGTAAGTGGTTTGATTGATGTGGTATTTTCTTTTAGAAGCTTGTATTGAATACCTTGATGTCTTTGAGAAGTGTTGAACTTTTAGGAGCTTTACTGATTGTACTCAGATCATCACAGGATGCTAATTATTGAGCACTTCTCAAAAACAAGCTGTGTTTTTGTTCTTAATAAGTGTGTGAGACTTTTTTTCTGGCATCCTCAGGACATGATTCAAAGTATATTAAATTAAATGATCCATTCAATTTATCATAAGGATATTAACTTCATCTGTAATGGATTCTCAGCTATTACTGCATATTTTAAAATATCCATTCTTACAGTATCTCATAGTAGGGTAGAAGAGCTTCTTGAGATATATTCAAGTGCAGTGAATTCAACTTTGTTCCAAATCCACATGCTAGGTGTTTAAAGTTAAGATATTTAAAATCAAGGTGAAGAAATAAGCTGGAATGTTAGTTTTTAGGAAATGGACCAAGGAACAATCTTCAATAGCATGTAACAGAATAGTCAGATAGTCAAAGAGAGAAATAGTCATACAATTAGTGAGGTTAATGAGGTTGCATTTGATGTAAACCTCAATTCTTTCTTACAGTCATTGTGTTTGTATACTCAGTAATAATGTGTGTGTATCAGGCTAGCTGGAAAGGACAGCTCTGCAGGGGAATGCACTAAGTGAGCGCATGGAACCAGGAAGTGTCTAGAAATGAGTCAGAACTGTGTATTTAATATTGAAAGATTGCTGTGGTACTGTAGTAATCAGTAAATATTAAGTCTGAATCAGCAGCTAACTCAGGCAGTTCTCTCTATCTTCTGAACAATAGTTTAGATAACGTGGCCGAATTCCCTTTTGTCTTTATGCCCTTCCCTTTCAGATTGTATTTACCTCCATTAATTCTGGAATAGAAATAGCAGAGTGACCATCTTTCATTATAACTTTTCCAGAGGTATAATTCATCTTAGAAAAAAACAATCATAATGTAACACGTTTCTTTCTATGAGATTCACAAATAAGGGAGAAAAGATTAAAGAGTGAATAATTTCTAATTAATGCTTTACTCAAATGTTTTGGTATAAAAATGATTTCAACTTGAAGAGCCTCTGTTTGAATTTTACTTTCTAGCCTTAGTTTGGAAGACAAAACATTTTCTTTTTGACTTCTTTTTAATTATTTTTTTAAATTCTCTTCTCCAAAGGGGTTTGCAATCAGCGTTGCAATCTATAGGACATCATCTGAAAGCAGTGTTAAGGTTATATCTGAATTGCCATTAGGTGGTTTTGTTTGTTGGATTGTTTCTGTGATCTTTCCAAAGGCATAGTGGACTTGATTTGATATTATTTAAAAATAAGAGAATAATTGTAGAAAGGGAAATGTGTGAGCACTGGAACAGGAGGTATAGAGGTATAGAGGAGTACTTTCCAGCTGGCTTCTGTGAATAAAGATGCCAGCAAAAGAATGAGAAATAGGATGGCACCTGACTTGTTTCCTTTCACCATTTTGTCCTACTTTCTCAGCAGCGGGGTCAAAGCTGGAAGCCTCTCTGTGGCTCTGTATTGTGCTGCAGGCAGGCCTGCTCCTGTGTTGCCTGGAAAGGAAAAAGCCTTTGAACCCTTTCTTAGATGTGGCTGAGAGTGACTTTTTCTAGTTATTCTTTTCCACATTTTCTTATTCAGAAGGGGTGAGAACGGCCTCTATCCTAGAAGCTGGGATGTGAATTTGAGTACCTTTAGCACCCGTCTTTCATCATTTTGCTAGGAGGAAGAGGTCGGGCCAGTTAAAGATGATGAAGACTGATGTATCACAGACAGGGTCAGGTACAGAATTTGTTTCATTCTCATAGAATTATGTTAACTCTTGCAGAGCTGAATTTCTCTCTGAATTCTGCTCTGTAGGCAGTATTTTCAGCTGACTGTCATGTAGCAGTTCACAGCAAGTGTCTACTGTCAAGCTGAATTCATCACCTTAATCACTGATTATATAAAGCTGTTTTTCTCTCCTATCATCACTTCATGAACAACTACCTTACATCTCCCTTCTTCAGAATTTTTAATTCTTTTCAGTTCATTTTAGTTACTGAGTTGCACAAAAGGCTTTTTACAAGCTATAGGAGAAATTATCTTTAAATTCCAGTGCACAAACTTTCCTATAGTCTATCCCATGTCCATTGGTTTCAGCAGCTTCAGTTTTGTGAGGGATATGGTATAGAATCTGTTCTAAAAGCTTTAAAGTCAGGATTTCAGCATCGATTTGATGTAGAAAGATCGCTATAGCTCTTTCTGTACCAGCTCCACGGCTGTTGAAGTATTGCTGGACTTTAATGCCTTTAATGTGCCATGTTTAATGAAAGAAACTACTTCTGTTCCAGTTTAATACCTTGACCCAGATCTGACGATTTCAGAATCATCTCTCACAGGAATTTCCATCTCCACCTGTTGGCAAGTTCTGCACCTGTGTTCCACAGGGACTTGCACTTTCGTCTGATACAAATGTACATCTACTTCCCTGATAGTATCCCATAAAAAAAGATTTATTAATTCCAGAAGTCCCTCTCCAGCTTTAATTAGTGATTCTTTTGCCTATTTGTACTGGCACTAACTTTCTTATCCATTTCCTACTTAAAAAGGCTCATAAACTAAGGGTGTAATTGACAGTGAGAGTACAGAAAGCTGAGTTGATGTCATTCCGTGGCAACTGAAGGGCCTAACAGTGGTCCTTAGTTATAAACGTTTCGTTGCTATTGAAACACAGCAAATGAAACTGGATCTTTCACCTTAAATATGTCTCGTACCTGGAATAGTTTAATCATTTGCTTTCTCATATATGATAGGGAAAGAGAATAGAAAAGTCATTTGACATGTACATATTTGGTGATTCATAGTGAAGCATAGTGCAAGGAATTATGAGATTCCATCTGAGGTAGTAACTTTCTTGACTCCTGGTCATATTTATATCAGAGATTCTGTTTCAGGCATATGGAAGTTATTTGCTGTGAAACTCAACATTGGTAGGATGGAACTTTCAGAAATGTGTAGAATCATCTGCTCTCATTAGGGTATCAAACATAATTGGATTTCTGAATTCACTAGTAATAGAATTACATGCCTACTCTGCTTGCTTCGAACAATCCAGTTCTAGTTATTTTAAATTTGGATAAACTTTGGATAAATTCCTGGCAAAGGTGCTTTGCTTAATTAAGTTCCTCATGGACTTGGTTCTCGACCACATCTCATGACCAGTGTGTCCCTGCTAATAAAGAATTATAAGCTTGTTATTTCATCTGACCTAACTCCATGGCATTGGCTCTCTACTCTCAGTATTACTCCTTGAAAGCATTTTTTCTTTACTTAAGAAAAGACACTTCAATCATTTGAAAATTCAGCATTAAGGGATCTGAGGAGAGTTTCTCCTTGAACATCCCATTAACCAAGGAATGCACAGAGGGAATAATTACGATAACACAAGGTTTCACATGACAGTAATTGAATGGAGAGGAATATTTTTTATGGCAAGATTTACGCTGTAGCAAAACTTGGCCAAGTATCCTCTTGCATTGAATAAACCAGTAGGTGAGATAATTATTTAGACAGTCACAGAAATGCCTGGATATATCTGCTCTCTCCTTATTATTCTCTTCATTCTCTTTCTTATACTCTAGGTGTTCCTATTTAAATTCACTGCAGAGCAGCTGCCCTAGGCCAGCTCCTGCTGAGCCAGGCTGATGTGACTGCAGGTTTTTTGTTGCTGTTCTGTAATAGGGGGTGGGTGAATGTTGGACATAATGAACCCAGACAGAAAAAAATCATGTACTAAAAACAAAACAGAGGCTGAGTACTTTTGGGGAGGGTGGGATGGTGTCCTGGGAAAATCTATCTTCTGTGTATTCCTTCTGTGTTGGGATCTGAGAGGAATGGTTATTAGAGCAGGACCCAGCGCATCACACCTGCAGTCCAGTCTCTGTGGGATCAGTAATTACGTGTTAATTAACAAGTCTGGAATGACTGAGAGTTTGCATGTCAGCAGATAATCTGTATGGTGACTAATAAGCTGCAGAATGTTTTCAATTAGCGGGCTTGAAAAGGAAATCCCAGTGAGTGTTTTGCTTGGTTGGGAAAGGGCTGAGTGAATGCGCTCCGTTGTTAGGACTTTAAAAATAGGAAAGTGGCAAATTTAAAAACTACATTGTAAAAATTAAGTCTGTGAAACTTGTGTACTTAAGTTATTTTCTGTTGCTGCGCATTGGTAAAATTATACAGAACAAACTTCAGCAAAGTTGAATTTTTCACTTGATTAAATGATGGCAAATGTGGACAAGTTCCCCTCTTTCATAGATTCATTAAGGCATTTGGGTAGTACAAAATGGATTGTTATTAGCAGTATTTTTTACTAGACTGAAGTGGGGACAACTCAAGAATTTGTTCACCTGGGGCTCCTTTGACACAGGTCCTGGGAAGCATTGGCCGTACTCAATCTCTGTTAAGCTTTTCACTGTGATCTCTGCATGTCAGATTTTCTCCACTGTATTTTACTGTTTACATAGTAATGTAAGGCGAATGGTTATTTCCAGTGACCTAGCTTGTCTAGTTTGACTTAGCCTTATTTCTTTGCTATTTGCACTCAGAGGCAACATTTGGAGATTTAATTTCCAGAGGCATTTTATGGAGTTTCTTTTTTTCTTGGCTTGTATTAAAAGGCAGGCAGTTTGACACCCCCCCTTTTTTTTCTTCTTTTTTTTTTTTTCTTTTTTCTTTTTTCTTTTTTTAATAGTTACAAATCAGGACTTATCCATGGGAATAAAATTTTTTCTGCATAAAAATGGACTATAAAACTTTTCTGTTAGACTGGACAACTTAAGAGCTTCGAGATACATGGTGTATAATTTTGAACACCTTTCAGGAGCTGCAGAAGGATC
The DNA here is from genome assembly GCF_054131305.1 of Coturnix japonica. Classification (NCBI taxonomy): domain Eukaryota; kingdom Metazoa; phylum Chordata; class Aves; order Galliformes; family Phasianidae; genus Coturnix; species Coturnix japonica. Next base: position 81,040,965 of record NC_140666.1, read on the forward strand.
AAAACTGGTCAAATTAACTTAAAGGAATGGTTTTCTAGTTAATTCTTGTTAAGTAAGCTGTATTAAAAATTACAGTGAGATAAAGAGCACATGCTCTGATGGCCTTGGTGTGCTGAGAATTGTCATTATGGAGATACGGTCAAAAAACAGCTGAGTTTTCAGACTTGTCGGGAGGTATCTGGCTCTGGTTCCATGTTGTGCAGCTGCTCTTATTGTATGCTCCTATTGAGGGTGATTTTTTTTGAAAGAAAAGCATATACTAACCTAGTTTATCTATTCTTCAACCTGATGTGACTCATCTTCATTTCCTCCCAAACATCTCCTATCTCCATTAATTAATATTTTGCAGTGAGAGTTTTCTTTTTTCTTTTCTTTTTTTTAAAATAATCTTGTTCCAAGTGCAGCTTAGATATAATTAATTCCATCAGTTGTGTCTTTTCTTAATAATTATTGGCTTTCAGGTTGGCTGCGACCTATTGGCACATCAAAATGTAGGACACAGATTACTCCCTTGTCATTCAGTACCTCTTACGCCACAGAACCACTGCACTTTTAGTTGTACTCTTTAGGGCTTTGAGTTGCCTTCTGTGGAGCTTCTGTCAACTTTGGAGGCACTGTTATGTTTTTTTTCCTTCGTCCCTCATATTGCTGTAGTTGTGTCCATGCTTAGGGAAGCAAGGAGGAGGTTCAGATGGAGTTGTTAGATCATGAAACACGTGATGGGATATGGCAGCTGGGGTGTTCTCTATGTAGCTGCATATGTGATAAGAAGTTTTACTCTGTTTCTCTTAAGTGCTTTCCTACACGTCCTTTCTTGTCTCCTAAACTGGCTGATATTTGGTCTATGAGATCTTGATGCTATCTAAGGCCTTATTCATGGAGCTAATCATTTTATTGCCTTGTAATTAATTTGCAAGATTCTTTGTGGTACCCAATAGGGAACCAAACTGGGTGTTCAGATTTGTCTGAGCTCCTAGAGCAGGCAGGCATTCTGCCACATCAGATAAACTGTGATGCTTGACTTCAAACCCTTTTAATTCTCATGGGGCTTATTATTGCTCACCTCCTTTACTTGCATGCTAGCAGGTTATTTTTAATTACATTAATCTAGTTTTAGGTCTTCCCCTCCTCCCACCATTTGCTAAGGAATACTTGAGCTTTCATCTTGCTCAAATCAGCTCACAGATGTTTGAACCTTCTCTTGAGAAATTGAATGTGAATATGAGTATGAAAAACAGAATCAGTTGGAGCCTAGGAAGTGGTGTGTGTTTTCTTCAGGTGTGGCTGTTGTAGTAGCCACATCTTTTCACACTGTCAAAGAGTTACTGTGGAGAACCACTATTTTCCCAAATCAATGGTCAGTGTTTCTAACACACTTGAACCACTACATGTATAAATTTGAAGTGCTGAAAACAGATCAACGTGATTACAAATTGGTTGACGTCAGAGGTTTCTTAGGATAGAAAATAGCATTGTGGTTGTACTTCTTGTAAATTCTTCTGCTTTTCCCCCCACAAGCTGTCCTTAGTTTACTGTTGAAAATGTTTGAGAAGCGATGACAATTCATGTTATTCCTCCATGGCTTGTTCTAGATTCAATGAATCTAATGCAATGATTTTTTAAAGTAGTTTTCCCTCCTACTTTTGGGTACATGTAGCATTTAATTACTTACAATTCCTCTTATAAAGTACTAGGTGCATTCCTTCCTTCTCAGCAATTTGACAAGGTTGTGCTATACAAAATGTGAAGATAAAAACACCATTGGAGCAATAGCAGCAAATCACAGCACACTGCATGTGACGCTGCTGGATCAGAGAATGAGCCTTACAGAACTTTAAAATCATTAAAGTCACATGGATGAGAAGTGTAAGGGACTTAATCTAGACTTTCAAGTGTTCAACTAACCTTGTGAAAGTCACTGAACTTCTCTGTAACTGCTTGTCTCCATTTGCCATCAGCTGTGTGATTTACAGCTTCTAGAGGCTGCTTTCACAAATGTTTCTTAAATGCTGTGAGACACCTGGATAGCAGAGTACTATAAATATTAGCAAATCCTCTTCTAATTTGTAGAGCATTCATAGAGCTGTCTGAAATGGGGTCACCATTGAATCTTTAGAAAGAGTCTCAAACAATGTCTCTAAAAGCAGGTAATCTGGAACAAAAGCTGACGTCCTTACTTCATTTTACTTTAATTTCTGCAGAGTTAATGCCTCTGTCCTGGGGATGCTGCTCCACAATGAATTCACATGATTGAAGGGGTGTCTAATTACTAAGTTGAGATGGTTAGACAACATCTCATCCTTCTGTCTGCTTTTTGAAAGTGAATTATCCCAGTAAGGGTGGTATGGCATGCTAAACCTGGAGGTTGTTTTAACTAGTCATGGAGGCAGACGCTTGCTGTTAAAAGTACAGAGTCTGGGCTATTTAATTATTTATTAGCCATAAGAATCTGAGGATTCACGAACCGTCTCTTTTGAGGAATGCAATGATTTCACCAGATAAATGTTTAAAGCAAGGCTGAGATAGTAGCCAACCATAGTAGAAAAATATTTTTTCCTTTGAGATAACCTCTTAAATATATACATATTTAAACCATTTTATCTTCTCTGTCTAATTCTAAGCACCCCTTCTGTCAACATCAGACAGAATTAAAAAGAAATAACCCTCAGTGGATGCCTTTATTTATTTTTCCTGAAATGTGTCAGATAAGCAAAATGTAACTGGGTATTTATTTTACTTTTCATATGGTGTGCCCTACAGACTGTGGAAGGCGGCAAGAGAGAGAGAGCAGCAACAGTCTGATAAGCACAACTGTTCCTTTTTGCCTGCTTTCTGTTTATACTGCCTTTGAGTGAACACTGGGCTGGTGACCAAATGTCTTCACTCATATGGGACATTTCAGAGCTGCTGGGGATAAACTGGGCAAAAAGCAACTCCTTGGTTACAGTATCTGTAGGTAAATGTTACCCTTCCAAAACTCACTGTTTTCTCCTTCATTTCGGCACAGTACATTCTGTTCCATCCTAACAGTGCCTAAAAACAATAATAGCAAAAATAAGGAGTATTATTTACACTGGTTATTTTCTGTCTCCTTACTGAAAAGGACACATAATGGAATGAATCTGGCTTCCCATCTGTTGCTAGGTGCAATTCAAAGTGGCAGTTTTGACCTATAAAGATTTGACTGGTTTGCGTCATGCTTACCCTAGAGACTGCCTCTCCCATTTAATTTGTCTGTGTATCCATCTTCCATCTGTGAAAAATCAGGATAACACTAGTTTCCTGCTTTGCAGGGTTATTAGAAGGACACACTTATTGGCATTTATTAATTAGGCTCTGTATTAGATATCATACGACTATTACAGAATCATAGAATGGCTTAGGTTGGAAGGGACCTTAAAAGACCATCCTGTTCCAACCTCCTTGCTGTGGGCAGACTTATCAACCTCTCAGGCCCCATCCAACCTGGCCTTGAGCTCCTCCAGGGATGAGACATCCCTCAGTAGGGATTTTAGTTGTTATTCCCAAGCTCATGGACACTGGCAAGAGGCAAGTTAGGGGGAAGTTCTTTACTAAGAGAGTGGTTAGGTCCTGGAACAGGCTGCCCAGGGAGGTTGTGGATGCCCCGTCCTTGGAGGTGTTCAAGACCAGGTTGGACAGGGCCCTGGGCAACCTGATCTAGTAAAGGTGTATGTTTGGTGGCCCTGCCAGGCAGGGGGGTTGGAACTACATGATCCTTGAGGTCCCTTCCAACCCAGGTCATTCTGTGATTCTGTGTGATTCTGTGAAGTTGTGCCATTGTTGGGTGTTCAGAAAATGTTACGTGGTCTTTTGAAAGATAAGGGTTGTATTTTCCACTGCATTACATCCTATTTTTTTTTTGCCCATAATGCTGTCTTTGTAAAAATAGTGAATATTCACCTTGTTTTTTACATAATGTTCTCTTAAAGCTGCATTGCATTATGTGTATGTGCATATATGTGCATACATGCATGTATACTCCTTCCTCAAAGTCTTCTGTAGAGAGCTCCACCTGCTTAAAAACAACACCAAAAGCCAATTGAGCTGCCATTCTTTCTGGGTAACTCCTCTAAATTCTATTCTTTGTGTGGCTGGTAAGTTTAGAGATTTGCCCTTTCCAGGTCTACCGACCCTGAGAAAATTAGAAATTAAGTAAACTGCAGCAGACTTGGAGCATGTTAACAAAGTGTAAATAAGTGAAATTTTGCTTAGCTCCTTACGGTGTATTAATGTCACTTAGCTGTACAAAATCAGCAGTCTCCTTCAGTTGAATGTAAATGGTAGCTGTGATTTTGAGGTTAGGCAGTGACATGGGAAGGTGGCCAGCTCTTGAGAACTGGAAGTAAGAGTATCAGGGGAAGATAGAGATGGGTCTTCAGCCTGCAACATTTTACACATCTGAATAGTTCTTATTTTCTTATGGCTTATTTGCCTGTAGCACCGCATTCCTGTGGAAGATCTCTTAATTTTGCTCAAAATGCACTGGAGTCGAAGAGATTATAGGAGGTCAGACAGAGGTCACTGATCCTGATGCATGAGTGAGGCATCACGGGGCAGCTTGGGCAGCCCTGAGCTCCTGCTCAGCCCCAAGGGCAGCACTGGGGCTGGCCATGCGAGCTGTCTCCAGACACCTCATTAGCATGGAGTGATGGCTTTATTGGAAGAACAAGTCATAAAAAAGCTTCCTCTGGTTAAAAATGAGCAGTTTAATTTTAGTGCGATGACAGCCCGATACTGAGGATTAAATTTGTGTTGCAACTATCTCTGTGCAAGCAAGAAAAGGGATCTGTGAACACATTCATAGAAAGCAGCCTCTGCAGGGGGCAAATCAAGAGAAAGAAAATCTGAAGCACTGTGTATTTGTGTTTATACATTTTTAAACTTCTCATGTTTTCACTCCCCATTCAGTGCAATGGGCATCTGTTTCAGTAGCAAAGCCCATGCTTGGAATTCTTGTCCCTGAATCTTTTTCTGCTAAATAGTGTTGATTGCTTGTAGCTCTGGATTATTTCATGTATTTATTTTTGCTGCTAAACATAAAACAAATGTGCATTTAATGCACGACTTAGCTGTGCATCTTGTCATCAAGGAAATGCTATCTATGAAAAGTTGTCATCTTACTTGTTTCAGTAGAAAAATAATATTGTCAGTAAATGTGTCAAACAAAACAAGATGGAAAAAAAAGACAACTCTCCCCTCCCCCCTCCAAACAACAATGGTGGCAATAAATTCACCTATAATGTAATTATAGTATTGAAAAATTCATGTTCACCTTTTACATGAACATCCCACAGTTCTTTTCTAGTAGGGCAAGGGGAACAAATGTTATCAACTTGGCTTTTTGGCTCCCTATGACAATATCTTTATTTCATCTTTTGTTTCTTGCCACCAAGGAAGGCCAAGCTTGTTCTTCTTCTGGTCTGTGCCACAGTAGTGCCCCAGTGCAGAGGACTTTAGATGATTTGCAGTGTAAATAATGCAGAGCAGCTGGTCACCTGGTGAGAGAGAGGCAGAGGGAGCAGAACCCAGCCCATGGGGCACATTTCTCTGGCCACTAGACCGTGCTGCCTCCCTGTTGTTGGTTTTCATCATTAATACTGTATGCACTTCCAGCAATAATGCCACAAAGATGCAGGCGTGCATTTTCTGAAACACAGGGCCAGGATATAATAATGTTAAATTTAGAGGCACAGTACATGCATATGGTAAGCATGTGGTTATCTATGGTCAGTCATGGGCGAATATGTCTGCCATCGACTAACCACAAATATGCATCGTGAAGAATCATATTCAAATTCTTCAATGCTAAAATGCCAGTGTTCTGCCTGACAAGTCACACAGCGTGAGGAGAGGTCTGACAGCCCCTATTAATTGTTTAGTTTTTGTGATAACAACCAGTAGAGGGCACTGGTACACATCTATACAGTTTAGAGCTCGGCGTTTGATTTCCATAGGAATCCCAAGTCACAGAACTTGGTGTGATGGGCTGCCAAGAGTAAACAGTGCTTATCTCCAAAGTGCTTTACCCACCAATAGGATGAATCTGCATGAGGTACCAACAGGTGGGTTTAGCTCTTAATCAGTTGGCAATAAGATGACAGTTGTGATAGAAGATTTTCTGCTGAAATAGCAAATAAGGTATTCAGGTAATGCAATGGGATATCCATGCTTCCATAACTGGAATTTCTATATGGTATATCCATATTTAGAGAAGAGGTGAAGAAGACAGAAAAGTATTGCACATTCTGTATAGTTTAGCTGCCTTGATTGGAGGTGGACCTAACTGAGGATAATATGTATCTATTCTCATTGATGAAGATTTTTAGGTGCAGCTATTCTCTGTGACATCTCCACTTCTCTGCAGTGTCATGTACATGTAATATACAGCCTTGCCTGGATACAGGCCCATTCTCTCCTATCTCTATATATCACATGTTTTTGTGTGATGGTTCCATAAATGTCAATTATTTGTAAAAATAACAAGCACGGTGCTGCCGTAGCTGAGATCAGAGCCCCCAGGCATTATCATGTTGTGAATATCAGCAGTGTCATTTACACATTCAAAGCCTGTGATGATCTCCTCATATTCTTCTGCGGAATATGTTTTTTAAACATTGCTTCTCCTGATGACAGTAGGACAAACACTAAGAATGTTGAATCTTAGAGCAAACAGATCAGGTCTTTGGATGTTTTGGAGCTTCTGTATTCTTCTGCTTAAAGTGCTGTTTATTCCTGGTGTTGTTGACCTGGTTTTAATCCTAACTAATGTCTTATAGTGACACTGAATTGAATATATTCAGTAAAAAAATAAATTCAGCCTTACAGAATGATGCTAGAAGAGCAGTTTAAAAAGGTCAAAGATGGAATTTATTTTCTCTGTGTTGCTGGAACCACTGAGTTTGAGTGTTTGGAAACTTGATATGCCTTTATAGCAAGTGAGTAAATCAGAGAAGCTAGATCCTTATATTGGCAGTTTCTGAATACCTCACTGAGTAGCTTTGCCTTGAAGGTAAATCAGTGAGAGGTAGAAGGTGTTGAATACCTTCAGCCATTTGAGGATGCAGAACAGTTTGGAACAGAGGGGAATAAAATCCATCCATGAATTAAGTGAACACAAATGGTTTTCAGTCAGTTCACGGTTTTTGCACATACTAGAATAATAAAGAACGGTGTTGGCCATATCAGAGGTCATAAGAAAAAAACCAAAGTGTGTTAAACATTCACATCTGTCAATCCTGATCTTTTTGGAGTAATTGAAAATAGATGAAGGTGATGTGTGTCCCAAACGACTCTCTGGAGGGGAAGTCTGCAGGGATGGTATTTGATTCTGAACACATGCTTTTTTTTTTTGTCAGTCATCCAGTTGGCACTGTGTGCTGTTATTAGCATGTTAGAATTACCCCGCACAGAATCATCACAAGAAGACAAAGACTTAAGTGGAACTTACAGTGGCTTGCAACAAACGTTGCTGAATAAGGCCAAGTTCATCCTGCTGCCTTCTGGTGATGGTGTTCAGGGGTGTGCACATTTAATACACTAGTGGCTCAGCAGCCTCTCATCAAAGTGGGAGTAACAGAGTCTGAAGACACAGAAATATAATGTGAAACCTACTAAGAAAAAGCCAATATTTGATTCACTGAACTGAAAAGGTTTGCAGACCATTTCCATGTGATTGTTTTAACTTGGTCACATCTGGAGCAGCTCTGATAGAAAGAAAGTAGCTTTGAAGTTAACAAGGATAACTGGTGAATCTATATATTTATTGACAAGGGCTTTCTGAAGGACCAATTCATTTGTGAATTTAAACAAAATGCTGATGATTGATACGCATTATTTTTCTTTCAGAGACTGTGAGGACAGTAGGCTTGCCGTAATCAAAATGAAACTTCCATTGGCTTTGTTAGATTAAGCATAGAAAATATTTACATATTTTAGGGGAGAAATTACTTTTTTTCCTTGATGCTTATGATATTTATTACTAATCACACTCATTCTTTTTAATGTTTATTGTTTCTCCTACACTGTTGTATTTTTTTTTTTCTTCAAGCCAGTTGGAGCTTCAGTTTTATTTGCTCTCATTTCCTCTTTCTCAGGGCAGTTTGTTTTAAATTATACATTTCATGGTATCTTCAAGAAATATTTAAATACTCGGTTTACATAATTATTTGTAAAATATTTGTTCTTTATTACTATAATGCTATTTCTGCATTTCAGATTTATGGTATTCATTACATTGGAAAATGGCAAATATAGACAAGGAAGACAGAGATAATTCCAAGCATTCATTTAGTTTCTACACTGAAGGATGGAGATTCTTTTCAAGTTCAATTTTCTGCAGATGGTTTAGAGCATACATTAAACTACGGTAGGGACGTTTGGAAACAAAGTCAGCCTTCTAATTCATACAGAGTCAAAAAAGAAGAAAAAATAGAAGACCGACTTATCATCCTTGTTATTCAATAAAAAGGGAAGTTTTTGTAATGGAAGAGCAGCAGCTTTAGAAGATTTTACCAACTATGTTGTAACTCTTCTGTTTTGTTTGGGAAGATGACAGTTTTAAACTAACTTTTCTAGTTTAGGATATTTTGATATTCAGCAAATAATGTAGAAGGGTCTGATCAGGACAGACACCTTTGATAAATCTATTTTAAATTAAATATGATTGAAATATTAATTTCTTAATTATTTTGCCTAGCTCTAGGTTGCCTGTAAAGTCATATTTTCTTTGTTAGCTACAAGTTTTTCTCTAGTGTAGTCACCAGGGTCAGCAGAGTTAATCTGCACAAATACTTTTGCACAATGCTTTTGCACAATGTCATTTTTGGTAACTTAATTTATGCTTAATTGTCCACTTCAATCACAAAGAGTATTTCAGTGGTAGTTTATGAGAAATCATCCCAATGTCCCATTGCTAACACTATGGTTACATAAATGAAATGTTGTGTCACAGTATGTTAGTTCTGGCACCAGTTTTTTTGGTAAGTAAATAAAATATGAGATAAATAGATTCAGTGCTGAGCTTGACTTACAAAAAAAGAATAATCTTCTTCCATTTCAATTCAAGATTTCTTTCTCCTTATATCATTTTCCTGTACCAACTGGATTGCAACTCTGTACAAACTATCTCCTCAATAGGAGCAGCTTGTTGAATAGGCTGTTGGATATTTCTTCCAGTTGGACTGTGCATAGACTATTAGCAGTGATACAGGAATGGCCACTTATGTTACATACAGCAGAATCTCCATCAAGTCCAACTCATAGACCTTGTGGCTCCCTTCCAACTTGGGATATTTGATACTGAGGAGAATGATACCACTGGCAGATGTGGAGCTTTATGAAGGTTGATCTTCATTCTATTGCTAAAAATAACAAAACAAACAAAAACCTGACAGTGAATCTTGATGAATGAGATTTTTGTGTTAATGGAGAGAATATAATGGGATTTTGTAGACTTTGTCAGGTGTCCAGAGTAACATCCCACTGCAGCAGTGAAAGGAAGAACCCAGTTAGAGGTGTTAAAATCCCTTCCAGAGGGACTGACTGTGCAGTTGTTTCCCTGGTCAAAGCCATTGCTGGTTCTTTTCTGTCCAGTGAAAAAGATATGAAAAAGATATTGTAAAATATTGTTACATAAACAGTAGTATATGCTCATATAAAAGTAACAGGAATAGTTCATGCCTGCTCCATAGGTTATCTGGAAATATGCTTATCATGATGCAAACCTGCATTTATTTGCATTCTCTTGCCTTCAGCAAGTAACAGTATTTTCATTTACTTCTCTGTATTGCACACAGACTGTTGAACTTCCTTTCAAGCTATCTCATTAAATATTTGTTCTAGTTAATCTTGGGTAAATGCTAGCAATCTTGGGTGAGGGTCTCATCTATTTCCCTTGCCAAAGTTGGAGTAACTGTGCTTAGCTGAATTAGCCAACCTTGTGTTGTAAAGGAGATTATGGTCTGGTCCTTAACAACAAATGTGAATTGCAGTCTCCCATTTGATTCATGTGCATTGTTCTCATTATCCTTAATGGATGTTGCACACATATATTAGAAGAATGGACTCTATTAGGAACTGTCTGAGGAGTGAAATGAAAATGATAATCACTTTGTCTTGACCAGATATTGTATTTATTCTATGGGATTTTAAAGGATATTCTAGTGTTTAAATTACCTGGTGCATTAGAGAATGATTTTGGTTGATTGATAGCAGTGGGCTATTTTTGAAAATTATTATAGGTGTTGGGACTTCAATGCTGCTGTGAATTATATACATATATTTTTAGAGATGTAAATTGCTGACTCTCCCAGGAGACAGAAATAGCTGCTTATGTGATTTTAGCAATAATTAAAATGACGTGTCAAATTAGACTCAGGTGGTGTCATGAAACAGGGCTTGTCTGCTTGTGTGGGTGAGCACAGGGTTCTTGAGAAAGCTGGAAGCTTGTGTAGTAAGATAAACCAGGCTCTGGTTTATCCATCTGGTCAAGACGGTCTATGTTGTTCATATCCTAAAACCTCTCTCCCTATTTGGATGGTGTTGGTACCTGTATGGAGGCCAAGGAGCCTGGCAGAAAGTCAAGACAGTGGAACCTTTCACTGAAATTAAGGGTAGGTGCTTTCCAAATAAGAATTACACTAATTGAGGAACAGATGAGTGGACTCAAGCTATGGCCTTGTATTGCACTTAGCTGACACAGAAGGCAGTAATTTTGAGTGCTGCTGGTCTTTTAATTTTGATCCATTGCCACTCAGATCGGGTGAGACTGTGTCTGAAGCAGTAAGTACATAAGGGCTTCAGGGGAGAACTTAGCATCAGCTGAACGATGTAGTGATCTGCAGGTTACAGCTCACTTTCCAGATCACCAGGCTTTGTAAAAGTGCCATGGGAGGGAATAAGGTTAAAAGAAACCTTGTTGGGTCTCTCTGTTGTTTGGACTTCATGACTTCCTACCAGCAGCTGCAATTTAGTTAGGGCTGTTATTTTCTCACCTAGAAAAGAGAAGTCACGAGAAAAGTAAAGTGCTGTTTGTTACAGCTGGTGGGAAGCAAATTGAGTGCAATGAAGTGGGTGATGTTTATTGAGGGCTAGGTGGCAATGTCACACATCACCCTCAGCTCAGAACCTGGCAATTGTAAGGATCCTCTTGCCTTTTCCTTCCCCATAGCAGCATGGGAAATCTGTTGTGCTGGATGGATGGCATGAATGGGAGAGGGTTTGGGGAGTTCTTACATTGAGAACCAGAATCTCCAAGGGATGGTGAAAGTTTTGTTAGTCAGCAGCTTGGTTCAGTGAAGGAAGAAGACTTGAGTGTGGTACTATCAGAGCAAATTAAGATTCTAAGTAGGGGGGAGTGTGTGCATGCACTTTCATTGTACTTTAATTACACATTGCTTATTATTATTAAATTTAATCCTATAGGTGACAATGTATAGTCTTGATGGTGCAATTCAGCAGTGATAGGAAACTATGGTCTCTGGGGCTTCCAATTGTAACTTATTTGGGTCGGGAGCTCTTACTTGAGCTTCACAGCAGTGAACTGAGCTGGCTTCCACAGGCTTTCATAGTGTCAAGGCACAGTATTGGTATGAGTACTGTCAGAGATGTAACTGTTTCAGGAGTTTATGCAAAAGTTAGCAATGAGGTATTCAAGTTCTATGCAATTTGGGTCCACTCCTCTTGGTATTTATCTAGGCATAACTCTGAACACAACTGTGATCCAAACTTGGACACAGAGAATACAAAGCTTACAATGATGAATCCCAACAACTGTGTGATGGCTTCTGTTGTCAGCTAGTCTGATTTTTCCAAAAGCAGGCACGGACTGTAGCCAGTAATGAGCAATTGTCAAATAAACACAAATTTCAACATTACTGAGTCTTACTATATGCAAGGTGAGAAAAGCAGGACAGGATTCTCTTGAGAACATTATTTATAACCGTGGTGCAGTGGCTGCTGTATTGATTGGATATCCTCTCAACCAGTGTGTTTATTGACTTTATGTCCTTAGCTGTATGGTGTTTGTTCCTTTTCTTTTGTTATATTTTGATACATAAATATCATTTGATCTCAATAATGATAGGACTCAATGATTTCAATTTAAAAAAAATTAAAAAATTAAAAAATGTGAGGTTTCCCAAATCTTCCACATTCTTAATGCCAATTTTTCTCTGTAAATTTTCCCACTCTTGCTTTCCTGGTTTCAGATAAATTTCTCCTCTCTAGCTTGTGTTATTTGGAAGAAATTATTTGCATATCTCTGCAGTATGGGCTCACCTTAATGACTATCCATGGTGCTTCACATTTTGTCTAATCTTCCTCCTTTGTCCTTGTCTGAATTTCCAGTTCTTTGCCATTCTGCTCTGTTTTGATATTATAATCACCAAGAGTATAATTTCCAGCTAAAATACAATAGGGGGACAGTGTGTTTGAAATGCTCAATATGGGATGAAGTTGTATAATATTTATTCTGATAATTCCCCAGAATGCTCCCCTCTCTGCAAAAACAAGGCTCCATTTCTAGAAATATTTTTTAACAGTTCCAACAGAAACCTTAATACAGTGTGTTCCTGATATCTCTTGCACAAAATAATGTTGATTCCAGTTTCACTTCACTGTGCAAGCTCTTCCAGGAGGAAGAACTCTTGGCGAATGATGCTTTTGCCAAAGTAGCTGACAAAAAGCAATTAGACACTTGAGCTGGAATAGCTTCTGTTGGCAAAGACCACATCTTAGCCATGATATGTTTTTTTTTTCCTATAATATGTAGAGCGGTTTACTCTGTATAGCTGTAGTGGTGAAGCAGTCAAAGAGGTCCAAGTCTGTCACAACCCTCCATAAGCTCCCATCACCCTCACCTGTCCCAGTTGTTGAGTAAATAAGAGCATTACTTTTCTGTCCTGTGAGAAGGCCTTGTGTTGAGGAATTGTGCTGTCATGTGGGCAGGCTTTCAGATAGCGCCTTGGCGCAGAGGAGCTGTCTGGTCTCAGGGAATGATGTTTTCCTCTGCTTTTGAGTATATCATATGTTTTTCACAAATGAATTCCTTAGTCTGAATGTGCTGCTGTGGTGCGTGGATCAATACTGTTCCTCTGTGGCAAGGTGTACAGAATGCCAAATGTATTTGGCAGTCTGTTATTATAAGGCAACTTAGCAGAGCCAAGAAGCCTGAAACCACCACTTTCATTAACAGTAATTATCCTTGAGCAGCTGCGATAGGAGCAGAAGCCTGGATAGTAATTAGCTCCAATTGTTAGGAGATGCAGTTCCAGGTTCCTGTACCATTTTTTTGTCTGTTTAAAGGACAGATGGGGGAACTGTGATAAATCCTGAGTCCTTGTGTTAGAGAGGAGTGGGCTGCCTGCTGATTGGTTCAAATTAGGATGTTCTTACCATGTCCATGTGGTCTTTCTGCAGTGAGAAATCGTCCTGCAGAGTTTGGATCTTTGCAGCAATGTTAACATTTTCCTATCTTTTTTCTAAACAGATGTATTGCTTTATTATTGTGTTTTATGTTGCAATAAATTCAAGTGACAACTACTCCAGACCTGTTTCAATTCAGTTTTGTTATACAGGTGGAGAGATCTATGCCTGTCACCAGAGAACAGAATTACCAGTCTGGTAGAAGTACTGAAGACACAATGTCAGTCACAGATAAAATTGATGCTTCTATCCATCAACAATACACACTTTCAGTAGAAGTTTGATGCTAGATTTAAATGGAAAAACAAGTCTTTCTTTTAAAATCGTGTTACTTTAGTTTTTTCCCAGAACCTTTTTTGGTGTCATGTTTTGGTGACAGTAAACAGCATTTGAAGAGCTTGACAAGTATTATGTCCTTGCAACATCTCTTCATGAAATGAGTTTGAGCCCAGAAGAATCAGTAAAGATTTTATCATGCAGCACAAATCTACTAGCTACTTGGTTACCCTTGCTCTGTCCTTGGATAATAACAGCCATCCTTATCTAGTAATGTTCATCTTCAGAACTTTTACAAGCATTAGCTAATGATCTCTTTGAGCACTCTTTAACCTTTAAAAAATGTGCATGAAGGAAAAGTAAATTAGAGCTGTTATGTAGTACATACTTTTTCTGTATTTCCTTTCTCTGTAAAAAAAAACAACCGAAAACCAACCAAGACCAACAACAACAAAAAAAACACCCCAACCCATTTCTCGTTTTAGCAGGAAAAAAAGAGGAAGATTGAGGACTTTCTCCTGTGCTTTCCTAAGGAACTGTGAGGATTTACATCGGTTAGAATCAAAGACATTGACCATTTCTGTGTTAGGTGCTTGGCCCTGGTAGGATTTGTCTTGGCTTCCTCTTTGTATTGCCAAGTTACTGTTTGTATGACTGACTCTTATAGTGGATTCTGTAGAATAGTTATTGAATTGTTTTCAAATTACGTGTGAGAATTAATGATAAAAATCTCTGTAAAGCAGGCCTAAATTTTGTAATGTTACATATCTGACTGGAGATTTATCTATATCCTTAGAAACACTTTTTTTTTTTTTCTTTCTTTTTTTTTTTTCTTTTTCGGCTGCTTCACTTTTTTTCTGCTTTCTGTTTGTGATGTAAAACAATAATGTCATCCCCTCTTCAGCTGCGGCAGAATTTCAACTATGTTTTTTATATTGAGAAACATAAATGCATTGCATAGATCAGATTGGAGGGGATTCTAGTAAAAACTGAAGTGTTTGAGGGACAAGCAGACAAGGGTCTGATTTTTGACCATGTGTTAGCTGAGTGCCCTGAGTGAGTTTTTCAACTTTCTAACAGCCTTCTTGGATGTCACTTATCTCTGGAGTGAAGGCCATGCTGATCCAGTTGTTATTCTGAGCAGATGCTTTTAACAGTATGTCTCATATAGTGAAGCCTAAGAGGGAAGAGCTCAGTGAATGAAGCAGATAGGTATTGAGCTTAAATAGTTATTCATTTATAAGTAATAGAATCTATCAAAATATACCTTCCTCTCCAGCAGCTCTTCCTGATCCCTCCTCCCAAACCCCCCTTCTTTTTTTTCCTCACTAATCTTTCCGTCCAACAGTTATTTGCTTATAGGTTGTGTTAAGTTACAACTTAATTGAAATTCCCCCATTTGTTGGCTACATGTAGGCCCCCTGGTGCCTTGTTAAGTGCTCTGTTACCAATAAATGTTCTTAATTATGTTCTGGAAGACATTGTTCAACTCACAAGTCATTTACTCAAGGTTTGGGCCCAGCAGGTAAACATTTTCAAATTAATTTAGATTACTAAATAGAAGCTGCTTAGATTGCGTGAATGCTGATAACTTGCACTTAGCACTGAATTCAATGGGAGAGATTACATACTGCATTTTGAAATCAGGCTGATTGCTGATTAGATGACAGAATAGGGGTTTACTCTTCTTCTGGTTTGAAATATAAAGACTGTAAATCTTCAGTAGTACATTTTAAATCGTGATCTTGGATCATCACAGCATCTTCTCATATGGGGCAGCCAAAGGGCAATTATATGGATGTAGAGAGCACTATCTAGAAAGTGTCTGACTTGGATATTTAAAAAGGACAGTGGGCATGTGCTAATGAAAACTGTCACCTCTTGATTACTGGTAACAACATTTGACTGCAAATGACTAAATTTGAAGGTTTGTTGTTCTGCATCTTAGTAATTTCTTATAAAGTAAAACAGTAAATCTGTCTAAAAATCTCTATGATTCCTTTGTGCTTGCATGTATTTATTATAGTGAATGTTCTAAGTATTTTAGATATTGAAGATGTGAGTACAGGGGAATGTGGCTGTTGGGGAATTATTATTATATTATTCTCTTATTAAGGACATTACTTCTTTTTTGTTTTTAATAGATCTTCACTTAATCTAAATCTTTTTTTCCCCACTTTCATTTAAAGTCATATGTAGAATCTTTCTAATTTCTTTGCTGTCGTTATTATTATCATCATGGTCTTTGTCCTTGTGCCCTTCCTAATGAATGACAACCATTTAAAAAGATAAAGTCAGCAAAATTTCCAAGAGGTTGTATCCAGCACAAAGGGCAGAGCTGTCAGGGCTGCGCTGCTGATGGGCCTGGACTTTTACAACTGCAAATTTATGTCTTGGCCAAGTCCAGGAGAAGTGTTTCCTCTCCCCTGTATCCAGTAGTGAATTGATCAATAAACAAAGCTAGCAAACAAACACACTAAAAAACCTCTCAACACACAGAAACCTCCTTGAGCCTAATTTATGTAATTCTGCTACATTTCAGTGAGAAAAGTCTGCCTCTTCCTGCTGACCAATAAAGAAATTGAAGCTTACAGTTCTGACATAAACACAGCCTCAGCTTCTGAAGCACAAAGTCAGTGTGATAATAACTGTTTCCAGCATACTAATTTCAGCTGAGTCTGTTGGCACAAGCTTGGCCAAAAGTAGCACAATTGTGGTCCTGGTGGTTTGTGCAGCAGACTTTAATATAATATGGGCATGTGTTTGTGCAGCTGGAAATGGGGACTCCTGCTATTGTAGCTTGATGAGAATATAGTTGTTTTGCTTTGTATTCCATCCTAATGTTGATAACCTGCCTACCTATGGGAAATGTTAGCTGTTTTAATCTGAGCTAGTAGTGCTGAATATCAATACTTTTTAGTGTTATACTTTGGTTTGCATCTGTGATTTTGTTAGTATCTTCTTCTGACTTCAGCATAGCAATCTTAATCATAGGAAACCTTAAACTTGCAGAAAAGCTGTCAACACCAGAAATTTATTTTATAAGTAGCTGTTAAGATTTCATTGGGAAAGCACACGTTTGCTCCCACATTAAAACAAAAACCACCACCAACAACAGACAAAAAATCCCCACCAACAAAAACCAACACGACTTCTTAGCAAGATAAAGGCGAAAGGTTGCTGTCAAATGTCACGCATATTGTTCAGGGCTTATGAAGTGAAATCTATCCATTTGTAAACTGAATGCAGAATAAAAGTCCAGATTTTCTCAGGTTGTATGCTAGGAAAAATTCTTGGCCACTGGAGTAGGCTGCCCAAGGAAGTCATTGAGTCACCATCCTTAGAGGTGTTCAAGAAGCACGTAGATAGACATAGTTTAGTGGGCAGTATTGGTAGTAGGTGGATTTCTGGACCAGATGATCATAGAGATCTTTTCTAACCTTTGTGATTCCATGAAAACAGGAAAACATGCTCTTGAGGGGTGTGTTACAACTGGATTTGGAAAAACATGAAACTGGCACAGAATACTCAGCCTCATGGTGGTGCTTCCACATCCCTGTTGCAAGTCAGCAGGCATGGGGCAGATGGAGGGCTGGTCTCCTAAGGCCCTTTCTGTAGTGGTGAGACAGTGGCTTTGGATTCTAATGGCATATTTTGTTTTGTTGAGACCTTTCTTTCTGTTGCATGGGAGCAATTTGCCATGCTTGAGTTCAGAACTGGCCTTGGATTGAGGAATGGTGGAGAACCTCTCCTGTGGCAAGGGATTGTCACACCAGGTTTCTCCATTTTGTAGACCATAAAGGCCATGGGCCCTGGTTGAAAACCTGGTTAAGAACCTGGATAAATGGCAAAAATGGAAAAATACCTTAGTTGAAATGGCAAGAAAGACAAAAGCTGCAGAACTTGTAGAAGTAGTGATTAAAAGAGCTAACAAAGAGGAAGCTGACAATTCCGTCTTTGTAATAGAAACTAAGGTCTCTATTTTGCCTTTCTGTTGAGAATAAAAATATGATGTGCCTCAGTCAAGTTCTTCTGCTCAGCCATCCTGCCAGTTCATTACAGTTATGAATGCATTTTGGCTTTTCCAGCTGCTGCTGAAATCTGTTTTGTAAATAGTTTCCAAGTCTTTACCCTGAAGCCTCATTTGCTTCTGAGTGGCCATGATGCAACTGTTCCCCTGTCTTGCAGTATTTCTAGTGTCTTCAGGAAGCAAGGATGTGCCTGCATGTTTCCTAAGTGACCTGGATTCAAAGGGACTGAGTTGACAAGAGTTACGGTAGCTTCCTGTTCAGCCTATTTATTATACTTGCCTGCTGATCTCTGTGTGCTTTCCATTTTGGTATCGCAATACTACCCCCTTTTCCTAGTCGTTTTAGTCACTTCAGTGGGAATATTTCTTGTAATATTCACTTGTCAATATCAAAGAGCTTACTGAAATTCAAGAAGCAGTACTTGTTGCTATTTATCAGCAGTAATTAATATTAACATCTATAACAATAATGCCTCAAAGACCTCGAGGAAAAAGTGGATGCAGAGAGACTACTTTCACCAGGTCATGTATCTGTTTTAATCAAAATCTGAGAACAGAACTAGAAACTCTATTATTTTTGACTCATAGGTATACAAATACTTTTGTCTTCCACATATGCAGGAGTTTAATATACCAGCCCATTAGTATCAGGAAGAGTAAAGGGATCATGGTTATTGCAGAAAAAAAGGCTTTTTGAAGACTTCAGTGAATCAAAGCTCTGGCTTTATTCTGTTGCTTCTTTAGAACTGATAACCCACTGTTGTGTATTGAAGCATGCTGGGATGTTGCCATACTTTCGTCTTCCTATACCACTGCTGATGTAAGGCCACAAAGAAAAATCTATCAAGTGATGGAAGTATGTGAATTTATTTTCCAGTTTTTCCTAACATCCCTATTTTTTTTGCGTTCAGGAATACTATTCCCAAGCCAAGAGACACTGTTATTTTACTCACCTTGAGCAGGAAAGAGCTTTTTGTATCCATCTTTGTTGCCTGAATAGATTAATCAAGGTAGAAGATATATTTCATGTATTTAAAGCGGACAAAAATAATCAGAGGTAGAGGGCCAGATTGTTCTGCAGTGGCTGGTGTCTGGAAGAGATGTCAAAAGTCTCTGTGGTCACACCGTGTTGTTGTTCAACTCCATGCCCGGAATAAATGGTTTATCACCTCCTATCTCAAACAACTTGTACTGAGAGCACTTCTATGCCTGGTGCAGCTTACTTAAGAGAACAGAATATTTCAACCGGAAGAGGATCTACAGAGATTGAGTCCAAGTGCCTGACCACTTTAGGGCTAATAGAAAGTTAAAACATACTATTAAGAGCAGTATCCAAATACTTCTTGGACACTAACAGGCATGAAGCATCAACCACCTTCCTAGGAAGTCTGCTCCGTGTTGACTACTCTCACAGTAAAGACTTTTTTCCTAATATCCAGTCTGAACTTCCCCTGGTACATCTTCATACCATTCCTGTGTGCTCCATTTGTTCCCAAAAGAGTTCAGCATCTCTGTCTTCATTCCTCTCCTCAGGACACTGCAGAGAGCAATGAGGTTGGTTGCCTTTTTTCCTGCCAAATATCCTCAGCCTCTCCTCATATGACATGCCTTCCAGCTCTTCTACCAGTGGGAGATAAATATAGTGGGAGAACAGCAGTACCTCACACATTAGTTAAAATTCCTCTTCATTTATTTTATGAAGCTTAGTGGACCAACCTGATGTATTATGTGTTTCATGGCTGTAGTGGTAATTGTTTTTGCCCATTTATTCGTCTGCAGCAGTTCAGCTGCATGTCTGTAGAAGATAACAGGCTTTCAAACCAACTTATATGAACTGGTGTGACCTTAGGAAATGTATTTTTCTCAAAGAAATACTGGTTGTCATATCTAAATAGCTGCAAATACTGAGATCTGCACTGAATATCTGCATGTCAGCCTTCTCAACAAAAAAACCTCTGCTGCAGTATGGAAACTTCCCAGTACTGTTTTAAGCGACTTTACTGAAAACACCATCCAAAAAACCTGGACACAGAAGCAAACTGTTAACTAGATCTGTAGGCTGAACTGGTTTTGAACTACTGCAGCCTCAGCAGTCTTAGTTTCCTTTGGTAGAGATACTGATGAACCAACACTAATTCCTCATGTTATTTGTGATTCATATTTTTGGAAGACCAGCCTAACCCTATTTCACTCCTCTCAGAAGGCTGAGAGAATACTAGTCGATATGTCTCTTTCTAGGCCAGTACTACACTAGAAAATATAAATTCATTTAGCTTCATGTACTATCCTATGGCTTTACTTCACCCCTGCAAGCTACTCCTACTGATGTTTTTCTTACCTAGCACTTATATTTGTTCATCTGGAATCAAGAACTGGTAGAAATAGCAGTCTTAGCTGGAGATTTTTAGCTGAGAAATGCTGTTTCAGCTTCATTGCAACAATATCCTTAGAGACATGACTTGATTACACTAAAGAGAGCATGTCTGAACCACCACAGAGAGCAATTGATCACTTGGTAAGCATGTTAAAAATGTCTGACAATGAAAAAGGGCTGCTTTGCTGAGAGTTTCCTTTTATTCAGATTCAGTGAGACCACGTTAAAAATTTTCCAGAAGTAACTTGGTTCTGTTAACATGCTGGGAATTTCTATGAGGTTCTCATCAAGGGATGGAGATTGATTTTACAGCAGCATTAGAAATACTGATATTTAAAAATCTATGTATAAACAGCAAGTAGAGACTTCTCATCCCATTGGAATCAAGTTTCTCCTCTCAATGGCAGAAGCTGGTGATGAGCTGTCTCTGATTTTTTTCTTTTTTTTGAACTCTTGGGCAAAGCAAAGGCAAAAAAAGAGTCTCCACTCATTGCCAGTCAAGGAGTTTTTATGTACTTATACTCTGGGGCCTTCTGACTGATCACACTCATTTTTTCTCACAGCCCTTCATGTTTCCCTGCATCCAGAAACAGGTATTTGAGCAACTCTTCATGCAAGCTTGTGATGGAGTTATCTAGATCGGTCTATGTCCATGACAGGGGGGCAGTAGGCCCAGAAATGGGATAGGAAAAGGGAAAGGGGTAGGGAGATGGGAGCTGGGCTCAAGGAAACAAATAGAGCAGCGGCAATGATCTAAGGAGGAAAACTTATTTTACTAACTATGATAGATATTGGAATGCAAGATGACACACTAATACAATCTAATTGAAATTGAGGCTAATAAATCAGGTAAAATAAGAGAGAGAGAGAGATTTCTGAAAACCGGGAAGCCTGCTTTGAAACTGAAGGTGCCATGGCTTGTAAGCACACCCACACACGCCGCCAGGCAGTGAGAGAGAGAGCCAGTTTCACTTTCATGGCGTATTTCCCTCTCCAACCTTTTCTGGGTCCTGTAGTCCTCTGGGTCCTCTGGGACGTGTAGTTCTTCTCTATGCTCCACATGATGTTATGATGTGGAATACCAACAGCAAAAATTACAAAACCATGACAAAGCTGCTGTGTTAATTGTGGCTGGTTACCTTTGTGCCAGCCACTTCTCAGTTGCCTACTATATCTTGACGTAGCAGCTTGGCCCCCAGTGTTCTGATTTCACATTACCTCCAAATGTCAGCTAGTTGGGGTCTTGCATTGGAAGTCATCCTTCTCCTCTTCCCCTCAGGATACCAGTGAATAGCCCCCTTTTGGACCTCTTCCAGGGCTTTTTATGCACTCCCCTAGCAGTTATTTCTTAACTTGTTACATCTGGTGTAAAGTAGTTGCCCTGAGGCTGAGCTAGATCTGATCTCTTTAAGAAAACCCCACTTTCTGCTTCTGCTTTATAACTCTGCCTACTGCTTGGTCTGTAGGTTTGTGCAGTGTTTGCACTGCTCACCAGTACATTAGGGGCTCCCTTGCTTGCTGTTTGCAAGCTGACTTTTCACAGACGGTCTCTTATGGTTTGCATCTGGGCACAGAGCTCTGTCTGAGCTGCCCTTGCCAGAGCTGGTGCAGCTGGCTTTGCTTCACTTGAGCTCTCTAAAGACAACTGGCACAAGTAAAACTGCATGGAAGTATTGGCAGTGAATACAAATTGTCAACCAAAATGATTCTTCAAGTCTGCCTTCTGGCTTGTCAGTGTCTTTCAGTGTGTCAGATAGCTGATCTTGCCTGAATCCTCCCTTGTTTGGAAGTGCTGTGAGTTTGCATTACTACCTCAAAGACCTGCTCTGAGAAACTGTTAGTGGTACTGAGATCACAGTAAAAATTTTGGTGGGTCCACTGCAGCTTTTCCTTTACTCTTTCCATATGCAGAAAACAATAACTCCAAAATCCAAATTCAGAGATGCTTGGTTTGCTCAGTATGATCAGTCAATTTAATCTCAAGTGGAAATGCATTTTTTACCATCCGAATCAGCAAACAGCACTGCTTTATTTTGAAAGATCAGAATTTTGAAACATAGTTTCAGCAGATCTGAGTAGCATGCAGCCCCTTTCTCTCCCAGTTTGTCTGTGCTTTGTATTACAGCGATCAAAAGGCAAAGGGCAAAATCAGCTTGGGGATCTTATTAATATAACTCTGTGGAAGAATATCAATATTTAACCATTAAATGAAGAAATCACAACCAAGTTACATCCTTATTATATTGGATGTGTTACTGTACAGCCTTGGTAAACTTGTATTTTAGAAAACTAGGTTTAGGAGGTGAATGGAATAACAAGCCAAGAAAGGCAAGGACAGCAGTCAGGGTGCTAGTGGTAATTGCATCATTAGCAGTAATTGCAATTGCCCAGGCATTAGGAAAGAGTTCTTGTGGCAGGCAGTTGAGATGCATAAAACAGTTTTGTAATGAAAGAGAAGACCTTTTGCCTTCCTAAAAATCATCTAGCCAAGGATGTGGCATAGTCTGGGGAAATGCAGCATATGCTTGTGGGTTGAATTGGACTTGGCTGTGGAAAACCCAAAAGCTGGTTGGGTTTCTATGCCTTGGCAAAGACAGAGTGGGTGTTTGGGGGCAGCAGCATCACTGCTGCCAGGCACCATCCTAGCAAGGCTAGGGGCCAAACCTGAGCATTCTCCTGGCCTATAACCCTGCATGTTCTTGCAGTCCCTTCTGCAGATGGACCCAGTGTAGACTGCTAGCATCTCCTTTCTGTTGCAAGTGGGCAGAGGGTCCCACCAGCATGGGGCTGCAGCCAGCCCTGGGGCTGCCATCACCTTGACAAATTCCAGGCTGAGAAGCAGGACAGGAGGTGGTGGAGGCTGTGGGGGAGGGCAGAGATGCTGAGGGTTCCTCTGCCCGCATGACAAAGCTCAGTATAGTCTATGCCTCTGAGAAGCTGAAATGGAATCTGCCTCTCTTGAAACAGCTTGGGTTTGATAGGCTGTGCATCCTGCCTGCCGACACTCAGCTTTGGAGAACAGGTCATACTGGTTCAGGATGTGCCATGTGTGGCCTTGGACTTGGCTTTGTTTTTGCTGTTGGTGAGGGAGATGCTGTGTATGGTTCATTATATAGAGGGGAAAAAGCAACACAAATGGGATCGTGCTTTCACCACTGCACATCGCAGTCATTGATCTTCTAAACTATGGAAGTTATCTCCTGTGTAGGGGGTAAGTGCTGAATGAAAGATGGGCAGCAGGAACTGGGAGAGGTCAAATCCTACAGCTGTCACACAAACTGGGCTCCTCTTACTTAGATATGAGAAGTTCTCTCTTTGATTGGGCTGATATAATGTTGGTTTGAAATGACTTCTGAGAGCTGCAGGTGTGACATGAGGCTGTCCTGTGCCATGGGAGCACAGCATTGTGCTCTTCTTGCTTACAGACCTGGAGGAGCTGTTCAGTGTACTTTCATTGTTTTATTTGTTTTCCCCTCATCACATGCTCTAAGTTCTAATTACAATTTTATTCATTTAAACAACACACAAGCATGTTTCTAAATGTTGTATTGCCTGAAGCTGCTAGGTACTATTATAGAGTAATTAGGTAGTTAAGACACTGTTAAAGCATATGTAGAAACTAGAAGGAAGATTTTTTTGGTACTTGTTAGGTTTTATTTGTTATAAACCATTGAAGGAAGAAAGGAAAAGAAAATAATCCTCAACTGACAAGAAAATTCTAAGGAACATGATTCAACTTTTAAGTAATAGTAAAGAGTCTGGCATAAGCTAAATATATATATATATATAAAATATATCAGAATTAAGGCTCAAAACCCATGTTGAAAATCTGCCATGTTATTCATTTTTCTATTTAGATAATAATGAGAATGGAGGCTGAGCAAAGTGCCAGCCTGGAATTCCAGCTGTAGCGTGGAGTCTGATTCAAAGGCAGACACTATGTTGTTTAAGAATAAATTCAGGTTCTTGTAAATTAGCTTTTATTTTAATACTGTGTTGTACTTTCCTTATAGAAATGGAAAGGTCTTAAATTTATTCTTGCAAGTAGCATAATATCCATCCTGGCATGCTAGAATGGAAGCAGAAAGGTGGTCTCTCAACAGTATAAAATGCCCATATGAAGTACAACAGGATAAGCTCGTTGGTGAAGAAGTGATGTGAAAGATTGAAGTGTTCTGGAAACTGCAGGTGATTAAAGCTCAAAAGGCAAAATTCATTTGGATATCAGTAAGCATCCTAAGTTCAAGCTTAATTTTTTTCAGAAAATTTTTTTCAGAAAATATACTTAACAGTATAGCACAGTCAGTGTAATTGTGAACATATAGTTAGTGTATATGATATTTCTGTCAGTGTTTACTTTCTGCCTTTGAACAGCTACAGTTTACTAGCTACATTCTTTTGAACCTTTCTTTCAACTTAAGTGCTCTGACATCATCAGAATTTAAAGAATAGAAAAACTGTTGTCATTAATAACTGTTGCAAAATAAAATCCTGAAAGTTAAAACTGCAAGATAAAAATGCCCGTCACTATAAACTTCTCTCAGTTATGCATTTTATTGATGCGGATGTGTAGTATTTCCAAGATCTTACATGAAATGGGAGGCAGAGAAAACTCACTTTTCTCTCTCCTTTTTTCTTTCTTTCTTTTCTTTTTTCTTCCTTTTTTTCTTTTATTTGGAAGTGTGAAGGGAACTCGCTGTTCTGTCTTGCTGTTTGGCTGAACAGTGTTTCCTGCAGATGCAATGAGACCTCCTCCTACAGTTTCATTATATTGTAGGCACTGAGTGTACTCAGAATCTACACAGAGAGTGAAAATCTCTAACCTTTTGAATGGGAAGTGCTCAAAATCATTGCTGTATGAAACAGCCAGTGCACATTGATCACTCACCTCATCCCATGTGGTCGTGATCAAACCCTTCTCCCCAGTGGAAAAAACATTTCCTATAGTGCTGCAGGGCTTCACATGTACGCTATGAAGGAGGATGCTCTCTGATGGGAAATCTTTAGCACAAGTTCCTCTTCAGTCCTCAATGACAGGAATCAAGGTTATTGGCATCCACTGCCTTTGAGATGGAAAACAGGTCTCATGATCTAGAATTCAAAGAAAATATTCCTTCAAATTCCCTAGAGAGCACTAATTTCTATTTTAATTGGGAGACACGGCTTAAAAATGGGCTTTCTTAAGGCTTTGTGTTCCATGCAGTAGAAGAGGAATTCTCACAGCATCAGCATTGTAATAATGAAGTAAATGCTTGAAATGGGCTTGAAATTTGAACAGAGATGCATTTGAAGTGCATTAAACATCTTCTAGGAAAATGTTGCTTACATGCTGTGATGTTTTTTGTTTTAAATTACCCTCTAAAGAAAGACTAGGCTATATTAAAACAAAGAAAAGAAATCTACTAGACGAATCATTGTGAGGCCTATTACCTTTTTGCTGGCTTCTTTCAATTTTTATTTAAAGCCACGGTGCTTTCATATTCTGAGCTGTCTGGGGAAATTGCCATGCAGTTCAGAGTAATTTG
This sequence comes from Coturnix japonica, assembly GCF_054131305.1. NCBI lineage: Eukaryota > Metazoa > Chordata > Aves > Galliformes > Phasianidae > Coturnix > Coturnix japonica. Next base: position 81,066,613 of record NC_140666.1, read on the forward strand.
GGGATGTTAGGAGCTTAAATTCACTCTCTGCTCCGGCATATTTTTTGACAAACGGTGTTAATATGTTTCATTGGGAGAGAAATGTCAGACACATCACTGTTTCTATTGAACTTAACATCCCTGTGTGATGCTATAAACAAACTGATATCCACAACTCTCTTGTGGTTCCAAGCTGTCTCGTAGCTTGTCTGTTCTTCCCTTATCCCTCAATCCCACTCCTGAAACTTATGCTTTATAGCCCTGGAGATCTGCATGGCTGGGGCGAGCCAGATTCAGGCTGCGACCACAGACATGCTCTGATATATTTTTATGTAGGAGATGCAGCCTCGTGAGGATTTTTGTGGGCAAAGAAATTCAGCTGCTGGAAAATGCGGAATAGTCACGCCAAGGACAAAGCCGAGCAGTTCTGTTGTTCTGCAGCAGAGCTTTTTATCTGCAGAGGAGAGCACTATATTGTGGTTTTGGCTAGTCTGGATCTGTGGGTAGGAAAGTTGATTTGAACTTTTCAGATCCCCTGTTGTGAATAAGTATCCTGCTAAGACTTTTTTTTCCCCCTCCAGTTCTCCACTTAAAATCATTTGCAGTGAATTCTTAAGTTTGGAGCTTGTGATGTTTCTGGCAGTCTTTTTGCGTGGGTGGTGAACTGTCAGCTGTGAAATTCTGAATGAAGAGTGTTGCGAGGACACGAAAAACAGTGCTAATTTCCCCCCATTTGTTCTCCTCCTCCTGAATAAAATAATGAAAGTCTTTTCTTTCAGCATCTTACGGCAGTTGTTTGGGTTCTGCGTTCCCCTCTGCACCCCACAATACAGGCTGAGCATTCAGGATTTTACATTAACACGAAATATCTGCCTTTCAAAGGGGAAGAGAATCCTAAATTTACTTAAATTCCTTTGCAGCTCCAAGCAACGAGCCATCACTTGTCCCATGCAGATCTGGTAGCTGAACTATGTATCAGAGAAACACATTTAAATGCAATAAAGTGTAGATATGAGTCACCGTTTGGCCTGAATGTAACCCTGAATTAACTGTCATATATTAATATTTACAGTTGACGTTAATCATTGCAATTAGTAGTAACACTAATCAGAAGCAAAATAGTAACCATATTTAGATTCTTAATATAGCGTGACTTAGACATCAGAAGTATAACTGGATGTGAATTCCTTAAATATGACAAACAAGTTCTAGGAGCTCTTTATAGCTTGATTTCTCATTAAACTTTGTGGCTATTTATAGTAGAAATGCAGGATTCAATCAAAATAAATGTACATCAGAGGAAGATGTAGCTGGAAAATTTAGTTCTGTAGTAGACTCCTGCTGGAGTGGGTTTGGTTATCATTTATCTCTGGGGTTATATATTTTGCAATTTAAATATATTGCATAAACTGAAATCATTAGGGATGAGTAATATTTATGGTAAGCATAAAATGTGTGATAATAAATATCAGATGTAGTATTCATAGCATCAGGTGTAGTAAATATATAGTGATCAAAGTACTGAGTTTTCAGGTGCTTTCCCTAGTAATCAAAGCAGCACTACAAAATGGAAGCACTTAATTTCCTATGGCTGATACGATCTTTCTGCTAATTCCAACAGTAAAAGAGTACAAATACTTCTCACCGCCTCCTAGCCAAGAAACACACATTTAAAAATGGGTTGTGAGTAGTTCCTTCAGCATTTTGTATTCTTCTGCCAGAAATTCTTTTCTGCTCCTCATTATTTTCAAGTTGCAATCATACAAGCCATAATGATAAAGAAAGATATTCAGTACTCTAAGAAAATAATATAAGCAAGAGGATAAAAATTGGTTTCCGTGCTGTAATGAGCTTTGAAAGCCTGTGGCTAGCCTCTTGACTGAAATATTTTCAAAAACCACTTTGTCTCACAGATTCTCTCACAAGTTTTCATCTTCAATGAGTGTCTCCATCTTCTTCTCTCCATTTCAATCTTCCTTAATTGCTACAAGTCTTAGCACAGAAGTCTCACTTAAACGTGTCACACAGAATGTTCCTGGCTTTAGCAGAAATGTCTACATAATTTATTTATTTAATAATTTAAATAAATTTAATTTTCATTTTAATTTTTGTTCTGTGTTTGGTTTAAAGCCCCCCTGAACTAATTAAGGTCTTTCTGCTATTTCTCTGTTAGCTGTAAACCTGTCTTTTCAAAAAATAAAGCCCTGACAATGCTGCAGTTGCATTATTCTGTAAGCTGTCCACATTTGGCCAGCACACAGAAGTAAAACTCCAGCCTTGTAGATAAATTGTGTTTTTGCTGTTGGTTCTTTGCTGTCAGGAATCTCCATTACTCCTTGGTTTTGGAGAATTTTTCCATCCAGCTTCCCATTTTTATGTTTACAGTGCAGTTTGAGAGCATTTTCTTATTTATTTATTTATTTATTATTTTTTATTTCTAGTGATTATGTACTGTCTACTCAGATTTCTGAGGAAAGCCTGGTGAACACTGTTTTTGCAGCACATCACTGGGCACAGTATTTGACCTTGAGTTGTGCTTCGTTTTCTTCAGGCTGTTAACATGCTGAAGTAATTGTTTATGGGATGAGAAGAAAACATGTTCTGTCTTTGGGAATATGCAGCCTCTGACTTAATTTTTCCAGAAGGTTTTCCTTTGAGAACATGAATGATGTCCCTCATCCTCCACATGCATTTACAGGATCACTTGTTTCCCTGGGCCCATGAAGACCATTGACAAGAGCTCCTTTTCTATGGGTACCTATTTCATGGTCTTTATGGAAAGGCTGGCTTGGGTTTTTGGCTGGAGAGGTTGCTTTGTCTGAAACAACATGTTTTTTAATAAGCAAGAACTGAGCAATTCAATATTATTTCCATCCCCATGAAAGGAATTTCCTCACTGTATCCACTCAGTTCATGGGTTATCACAATGGCTTTATGGCCTTACAGTACTGTTAGATGAGCTGTGTATACATATGGAATTATCTGGGCTTGTAAGTTCTTGGGAGCCTGGAAATTTTTACTGAGCCTGTTTGTTCACCATTTAACCTTTCAATTGGAGACTAAATTAAATTCGGATTATAATAATTATTTACCAAAATTCAGTGGCAACTTTTAAAAAAAATAAATAAAGAAAAATAGATCTTTATACCAATCTTGTACCTAAATTTAGAAGGTTCTCTATCATCTCATAAAGTGTTTGCATTTAAATACCTCTGGATAAACAGGAAGCAGAACATACTGAGAAATTACAGGGGGGAAAGTTGGCTGTATACTGCTCTTCAGACCAGCCATCCCGACCGTCTCTGCTGTTCCTATTTATTTTCATGTGCTATTGCATTGCTTTCATCTTTCCTCATCAATTTGAAAACAGTTATTTCCTTCTTCTGTCAGAACAATTCTGAATTCCCAACCCGTTGTTACATACCCGTCATTGCTTTCTTGAGTTTAGAACAATTTTCCTTACCCTTGATTGGACTTTCATTGCTAACAGGGAATTGAATTGACAGGAGAAATTGTAATCATTTTCTTGCCTTTCTTGCCAGTGGTTTGGAAGAAAATTTCCAACCCATTGCGCAAGGCTGATACCTGTAGGAACCTCATACTGTGGTTTCATATAAATTTAGTCTTATTACAGCAAACTTTCATTTCCTGATAGCTCATGCAAGTCACTCCTTCACATGAGATGCCTTGGCACCTTATATTTTATTTACATCTGGATATTGTGTCTGCAGACTTACTAAAGTGAGATGCTGACTGATTAAAGTAGTCTTTTTGTATTCCAGTTGAAGAATTCACCATCTGGGATCTGTAATTGGACTTCTCACTAATTAGATACAATAAATCAGCATAATGCCAACAGTTTGGGGAAAATTTATTCAAACTATGATATGCTATTTGACTGATTATTTTGTATTGCTTAACTGCGAATAAAATGTTCCTCTCATGTGCTGAACATCCATGCTTTCCTACTCCTGTCGGATAAAGAATTCTTTTCAGTCATTCATGACACTACGTCGGTTGCTATAGTGATATCAATTTCCTGTCTCAAATTATTATACTTCAGAGGTACATAAGGCCTTTTAATCTTTTTTTTTTTTTTTTTTCTCTTTTCTTCCAATTCAGTCTTTGATTTTACAGATGCTGTTACTCAAGGACTGGAATTCATATATTGTTGGTCTATTTTTTTTCTATTATCTGATGGAAAACAGAATAAATATATACCTTTCCCCCATAGGTCTAATGAAGATTTCTGCTGTTATTTTTATTACCCTCACCAAACTTTCCTTCATATCAAAGTCTTAAAAAAATTTGGTTTGGTTTTGTTCTCTGTCACTTCACTAGAGAAGCTCAGCTTGTGCAGCTTGGCCGGATGAAGAGCAGCTGAATCCAACCAAGTGGAATTCATATACATATGAAAAGCAGCTTGTCAGTCATGATAGATGTTAGCTTAGGTGAGATGCTATTAAAATCCAGTACTAGAAGTCCAGTTGGGCCAAGCCTCCATAAATGCAGTTTAGTGGAGATTCTGCCAGAACTGAGTTTTTGCTGTTTTTATGAATATGAAATAGAAAGCAACTATAGCCCAGTTTCAGTTGATCAATACTCCTTTTGCTTCTCTGTGAATGACAGAGTTCATGTGGCACTTGAATTTGCTGTTGTCACTATTCTGGGTTTCTGTACAGTTTGATGGGGCTTATAATAAAGATGTAGAGATTTTTTTTTTTTTTACTAGTGCCTGTGGTGACAGGACAAGGGATAGTGGTTCTAATTTAAGAGGATAAATTTAAATCAGATGTTAGGAGGAAATTCTTTACTCAAAGAGTGATGAGGCACTGGAACAGGCTGCCCTGAGAGGCTCTGGATGTTCTGTCCCTGGATGTGCTCTAGGTTATGTTGGATGTTGTTTTGGGCACCTGGTCTAGTGGGAAGTGTCTCTACTTATGGTAAGGGGACTGAAATGAGATCCTTTCCAACTCAAACTGTTCTGTCATCCATTCTCTCTTTATGCCCCTTTGAGGGCTGCTCTGATCAGAGATGCGTGGGCATTTAGCCTCTTAGCCTTTTGAAAGGATCCTAAAGTTGATCTGTGTCTCTTAACTCACAGTTTTTTTGTTCTCCTGTTAAAAGGGGACACTGAGAAGTCTAAATCTGGGGAAAAGGAGGCTGAGGGGAAACCTTACTGCTCCCTTCCAGTATCTGAAAGGTGCTTACAGTGACAGGTGACAGGATGAGGGGAAATGGCCTCAAGTTGCGCCAAGGTAAGTTTAGGGTGGATGTTAGGAAACACTTCTTTACAGAAAGGGTAGTTAAGTACTGGAATAGGCTCCCCAGGGAGGTGGTTGAGTCACCATCCCTGGATGTATTTAAGAGCCGTTTGGATGTGGTGGTCAGAAATATGCTTTAGCAGAGCTGGGGTACAATGGTTAGGCTGTGGTTGGACTTGATGATCTTTGAGGTATTTTCCAACCTGAGTAATTCTGTGATTCTGTGAAATTTTTATAAATATCTAAAGGGTCGGAGGCAACTGGATGAGTTCAGGCTCTTCTCCGTGGTTTGTAGTGAAAGGACAAGGAGCAATGGGCAAAATCTGGAACAATAGGAAGTTCACATCAAATAAGCAGAACTTCTTAACAGTGAGGGGTGGCAGAGCACTGGAACAGGCTGCCCAAAAAGGCTGTGGATTCTCCTTCTATGGAGATATTCAAGACTTATCTGGATGCCTACCTGTGGAGCTATTGTAGGGTACCTGCTTTAGCAGGAGGTTGGAATCTATGATCTTTTTGCAACCCGTGCAGTTCTGAGATTCTGTGACACTGCTCTAATTCTACAGATCACATCATGAAAACTGTATGGATTCAGATAGTCTGCTGGAGCTTCTAAAAAACCACCACCAACAATAAATGTTACTCGATAAGGGAAAAACAAAATGATTGTGAGTGGGATTACTGAATTCCAAGTGGGAAATTGCAAGGGGGAAGATACATAAATGAAACATTTGGCGATCTCAGAAAAAAGAAGGGATCCGGCTGCCTGGAAACAAATGATGTGTTTGTATTTTAACACGTAATGCATGCTAAAACTGAAGGAGAAATAGGAACTGAAGAGGACAGATTTGTGTGGATCCTGAGATAAATTTATATCCCATGGAATTTTACCAGAATTAAGTGGAGTGGCAGTAGTGTTTGTGTAACTGGGAAGAAACATGCAATATGTTCTTTATTAATGTCTTCCTCATTGATATGATAGCCCAGCCCATTTTCTTTCTAATTTAGGCTCTCTTGATTTTTTAGTTTTTCCCTTGAGTGACTGCCTGGTATGGTGGATTTTATGTTGTTAGTTCAGTAACGTTGTTGGTTTTCTGAATTCTGTCCCACATGTGTTTAAAATAATCTTCGTTTGCATTTTCACTTGCTCGCTGCTTGTTTTGCTTCTTCTCCCAGGCCATTAATTCAGTTGTATTTTCTTATGGGAAAAAAAATTCTTTCTGTAAAATAAGTAATTAAGACTACTATGTTTAAATTATATTCTCCGGGACACTCCTGATTAGCTTAAGTGTAATTCCCTTGAAATCCATATGTAATGCCATGGGTTGGTGGTAGAAAATGTGTGTGTGTATATGTATGCATACATACATACATACATATATATATATATATATATGCACACATACATATATATACACTTTTTTCCCCTCCTTTTCAAAACAGTGAAAGATTCTGGGGTTAAACTGGTCTGCAGCAGTGGTGTCCCAAAGCAGTACCTTCAGCACACCATTAGCAGTTATGTGCTTTAGGTAACACAGAGTAGAATTTTACCCTATGGTGTTGCATTTTTATTTGTACTGCTCTTATCAAGTAGTGCCTGCTTCCTTCGCTATATTTTTAGCTGCTTGTGTGTGGCATGAAACCAATGCAAGGATCGCTCTTCTGTAGATGTAATAGCAGAAAATAGATGTATTTTCATCTCTCGCTTGATTCCTCAGATCTTTTCAAAGAGAAGTGAACTGTGATTGTGCAGGGTGAACAGGGTCTTGTGCTCTTTAACTTCTATATGATGACACAAGGGACAACTGAATTTCTTTCTTCCTTTTCAGTTCTTTTTATTGATGTTGGGAAATCAAGGCTTCTGTAGCTCAGGGGAATCCACAGGATTTATCTCATTTCTTTATCTTTTGTACGTTCTTGACTTCGTAGCAATGATTGGTTTAGAAGTGTTTTTTGAAAGCTTTTTAACATTAATTGAATTTCAGTACTTTGTCTCCAAGTCAGCTGCCAGTAAATGCTGTAACTGCATCTCAGAACCCCAAAGAATATTGTACAGCAAACTAGGAAGATCAGATCAACCAGTGCCAATATGTTTAAATTCTCTTTTATTTTTAATTTTCATGTGGGAAAGCAAACATATAAAAAATGATACAAGATGAGTATTTTCCCTGTTGCAGGCAAGATAGCATGTCAAGCCCAAGGTCAGCCTGCGATCTAAGAAACAATTCAGGAACATCAGGGAAAAGGACTGAGAATGAGAACACCTATGACTTGGACCCGGACCTGAAGCTGAGGCCCTGGGTATATGGGCTGGGTCCAATAAGAGGCTGCTAAAGGCAGATAAGACCTCCTGGTGCTCTCAAGAGTCTTACATATTCTGCTTTCAAATAGCTTTTACTGGGAAAATCCTATACCCAAAACGATTGTGACAAGTTAGAAGTACTCGGTAGAACTGAAGGATAGGTGATGCTGACTGTATTGAGAATGAGCATGAGGAACTTGAGATGAGTGGATGCTGGCATTCAGATGGCACAATTATGAAGAATAATGGTGAGGAGATGCTATCATTGCAACAGTGAATTTAAATAAAGGAATGATTTAAATTTATAATTTAAATTTAAATATGCTATAAGTACATGCCCTCTCTTAGCAAGAGTCCTCATACACTAGAGACTGGTAAGGGAAAAAGACAAGAATATTTCAGGTAAAAAAGTGATAATTGTAATGGAATTACCCTGAAAATTATCATCAGACTTGCATCACAGTTTCTAGAAAATCATGGCAATAAAAAATCTAATCCTTTACCTTGTGGGTTTTTTGTTGTTGTTTTATGAGATGTGAAAGCAGATGTAAGTGATATTCAGCTCATATTCATGTTAAAACACCCAATCTCAATCAGAGATCAAGTACTTAAAATAGTTACTGACTGTATCTGTATATTTTATGGAAATGGCAATACCAGAAAAAGGAGATAACAGTGAAGAACTGAGGTTAAAAATCAGATTTTTAATAGTATATGACTAATAGGAAAAATATTTGAATTCCTGAGTCATTTGTTCTCCAAGTAGAAGACTCTTTTAGTAGGGGTATTTCTTACACAATGCACTCGGCCTTCTGCCAACAGATGAGAGCTCCAGACTGATATTAATGAAAGAAATATTAATGCACCATAGCATGTCAATTATCTCGAAAAGGTCTCTAGCAACCATTTATCACTTAAATTCCACATCTTATAGCTGAGGACCAAATTGTGTTGCATGTTAGAATAGTTCTGCCAAATTTGATCTATCATTAACTTTCATTTGTTGATAATTTGAACATAAATTTTTATTTAACTTATGCATCTTTGTCAACTTGACGGAAATGTCCTGAACCATCATGTTGTCATAAAAGAGTGATGCTGCTTCCTAGTTGAGATACAACTGTGTTCTGAAAGGCTGTAAAAGATACGTTCCCTAGGAAAAAAATCCTGAGGCCACAGACTTTGTTTCATTTAAAACAAACATACTAAAACAAACAAAGATTTTTTCTGTGACCTAAACTGGATTTTCTATTGCTAAATCATACATAAAAAACTAGTTTTTGTTTGTTTGTTTCATATCAATGGTATGATAGCTTTCATTGCTAGTGTAATTATACTTCCCAGAGAAACAGAGATAGTTATAAAGGAGAAAGATAACACATTAAATTTTATTTGTATACTAGACAAATTGGTTTCTGTGGGTTAGGCAACACCTCTCAGGTGCAAGAAGACAAATAAATCCGTTGTAGAAAATGTAATGCAGTCACAGGCCTCAGCATTAAGGAACATTAACATTCATGATTTAGGATTTTGGATAAAGGCAATGCCCCCAAAGGGGTGCAACCATGAAAGGTCACCACAGAAGCTTCCCTACTCATGAGTTTGTGGGAGACTCTTTGGCTAAAGATGTTGATGGGACTTTGTAGTGCGGAATGTGTTGACTGCTTCTAATGACCAGTGAGGAGTAACGCATGGAAAGCTGTGGAAGTAGATATGTTTCTGTGTACTTTCGAATCACTGCAAAGCTCCTCAGTTTCTTTTCCCTGTGCAAGCCATACTTTTTTCTTTTTTCCTCTTTAAAACAACAACAAAAAGCATGGCAGTTTATACAGGTTAAAGCTATACAATGAAATTCTTTGTGGCCTGCAGAGTTCTGGTCTGAGGAAGCTCCAGGAAGGCTCATAAATAGCAGCTTTCAATCACAGTTTAATATGGGTTTGAAAAGTGCTCAGATAATGACTTCAGGAGTGTGGTATAAGAAGCCTGAGTTGAATAAACAGAATGGGAATAAAACAAAAAGTACTCAAGTAGCCAGGAATTTTAGCCAGTAATTTTACAAGCTCAGATCACACCTTCAGATGATACAAATTAAAACCAGCACAGAAGAGATGACAAAAAGTGAATGCTGATTGTGGCTGCGTGAAGTGCTTTGGAAATGGAAGTCTGATATTGGGAAGATGCACATCTGTTTTCTTATGGAATATTTGGGCTATGTCTGGTCAGTGTTCCCACCGATGCTTCAATGGACATTGCAAATTAATTTGTCACGCTAAGCTCAGAATTGCTACGTACACTGTATTTGTGCCTGTGTTGTGAACCTGTAACAGTATAAAATGGTGCAGGTTTTAGGCTTTAGGTAGCCTTTCTTAGCTTTTGATATAGCAATTAGACCCTTGAACTACAAATTGAGTGATCATGGTTGTAGTCATTTCTCTATTTCCTATGCTACTGGGAGATTGGCATAGACTTTGGTACTTTACCTAATACAGGATGTGATTGGAGTGCAATTTTAAAGACCCTTGAATCATTGCAGTGAGCTTCTCAGGTTCCTGAGAAGGCTAATTGGCTATGGTTGTGAACATAAAATACTCAGCTTATAGACAAAACCTGGACAAGAAGCAGCACCTGACAAAACCTGGACAAGAGTTGCGCTGCACCTGAGCTAATAACCCTTACCATGCACTCTGCACAGAACTAGATCCATAACCAAGTACAATTAATTGGCTGCTTGAATAAGTGGAATACATCTGGATGTACACAACATTGTTGCCAGCATTTTTCTCCACTGTCAGATTCTCCCTGCCTTGCAGTGTGAAGGAATCAATTGTCAATCTCTGTGTGCATTGTGCCAGCCTCTCTGTAAGGGTTCTTGTGTTTATGTTTTTTTCTTGCCATGGTATTTCAAGTCAGTGTCCATGGCCCTCATTGTACTGGGTTCAATGTAGAGTGGCATTTCTCAAGCACTTCACTAAGCCATAACCTAAGTGTTTGTGTGGTTCTGTGATACTGTCTTTTCTGTGGTCCTTCAGGAAGGGAGTTCTTATCCTTCATTTAGCTTTTAAAACAGAAGGACAGTCTTATTATGGAAGGCTGTTTTCAGAGAGTTCTGCTAAAATGTGGGCTTAGTTAACGGTTCTGCCACAAATGCATAAATGTCAAGTTGCCTACACTACCTGGTATAAACATCCGTGGACACTTAATGCATCTGTTCCTAATTTTATTTCACTTTAAAAGCACCATGATTCATTAGTGGTACATGGAGAAAACCGCAGCAAGTAATAGCTCAATTTGCTTGTTTTGCAACAAGTTGAGTAATGCATTAACAATGGACGTGTGAGCATCTCTTTTATATTCAACAGTAGTAGTATGATTTCTGATATGTGTCTTTCTTAATGGATAATTAAACAAACAAACACCTTTCTAGTTTTCCTAACAGTTTGTTATTCTCTGGGCTGTGTCTAAGTGATTCTTGTACTTATTTTACTATATTTATTTGTGTTTTGTACATCATTTTAAATCTCCTGATATTTACAATTTCTCTATGATTTTTTAATTTTAGTATCTCAGCTAATTAATCATCTAATCTTGATCTGTACTTTGTATGTCAGAAAACAAGCATGGAGTAGTAAAAAACAACAACAAATAAAACCACCCACAGCTGGTAGAAATCTTTTCTCTGACCTCTTTGCAAGAATTAATGGAAAAAACAGTAACCGTCAGACAGTGCATGTATTGCAGGGCTCTGTAATGGTGTATAGCCCATGGCACTGTTTTTTTTATTGAATGGAAAATTGAAATGCTCATTTAGTTCATGTTTGCCTTTGAAATGGGAGATTTGAGTCTTGCAATTGCTGTTTAAGTAAGAATTTTAGGATTTGTTTCCTAATGATGCTGCATATATTTTATTTAATGTAACTAGGGAGCATTCTGGTGAGGCTCATTTACTTATAGCAAAAAAATGATGAGATGGTAATATGAAAAATTCCATAGTAATAGACTAAGATTACACTAATATGCCGTTTAGCCTCTCACCAGCCTGACTAACGTTACTCAGTCATCTTCATTCTTGCTGTGCCATGAAAACCAGCTGGGTACAGAAACTTCTGTTGTTGGAGGACAAGTCACGCTCAGTCACTATAGGTGTGAGTTTGAGGGAAAGTAAATTTAGCAATGCAGGCAGTCCTTGGGGAAAACAAGAGTTTTCATTGCAGCAGATGTGTTTATTCTGATGTGTTCTGCCCTGGTTTTATGTTGTTATTAGGCCAAATTCACCTTCAGCAAAAATCTTCCAGGTATAAAATCACAAGCAAGCAGGTAACCAAGATTGTTGCTTCCTATGTTCTCTATCAAGGTTCTGCTCCGTCCACTTATGCATACCTATGGTTCACAAAAGATAGCTATCAACTCATGGAGTGTTGCAATTTCTCTATTTGGAAATTTTAAGAAAAATATCATGGAATCATAGAATATCATGAGATGGAAGGGACCCAGAAGGGTTCCTTGAATTAGAACTGAGAGTCCAATTGCCTGATCATTAATCCCAGACCAGGCAAAACTTCATCATCCAGCAGTCCAAGTGTGATGTGGAGCAGCGCCGTCAAATTAGCCAGGCAATGCAGTGTGAAATTCCTGCTGGCTCTGTGCCTGCTGCTGGGAGACAGATGTTACCTGGTCCATGTGAGTGATTGGAACAATGCAGGGTAAAACCTGAACCAGTGTAAAAGCTCGACAACACAAAATTAGCTTTTCAATGTTTGTTTGTCAGATTTGAACTGTCAGGATGAGCTGATGATGTTAAAGCAATATTTCAGTGTTTTTTAGGAGCCCTAAGGGTAGCTGTGCTGTGTTGTCAACCTGCAGCCTAACTCAACTTCGGCAGCTGTTTATGTAAAGCCAGCGGCAAAACCCTGAAAGAAAATGAGTGGTTAAATCTCTTCAGCTGCTTTTGTAGCCACACTTGCTGTGACAGAGATTAGCTCTCAGTGAGCTCTGTAGCTCTTCCAACCAGCAACTGGGCTCATTGCAGATTTAAAGGAAGCAGTCAAGGCCTGGCTACCAATGTACCACCAACTACAGAAGAGGTACAACTTGGCATGTTGTTTAATATTTGTATATATATATATATATATTTTTTTTTCCTGAGCTTTATTTATTTTAGTAGATTTTACTAATAATTTATTATTAACTTTTTGATCTTTGATTATTTATATATTCATTTTTTATTTTATCCGCAATGTGAAAGGATGTTCACAGTACACTGAGATTTTCCTTCATGTTATCAACAACATGATTTACCATTCTAAGGACAATCTAATTTTCCACTGGGTTAGCTGTGTTCATAAAAGAAAGGGAGGCTTAGAAACAAGGTAAGAGTACTTGCCAGTGACCAGATGTTATAGCAGTAGAATATATAACACAACTTGTAATTCTTTTAATTTACAATCTACATGCATGCTGAATGGCTCGGGGGCATATGACATTTTAAATAGTTTATTTTCAGGCCACCAATGCTTTATAAAAAGATCTGTTTTAGAGAAGAAGGTGCAGCATTAATGAAGAGTTGTTTTTTTAATACATATTCATGGAGAATCTAATAGCACTTGTTTGGATGCCTCACAATGGACTATGTAAGTGATCACATGTAACTGGAAATATTCTGATAACACTATGCCTGCAGAGAGAGAAAGGGAAGAAAGGATAAAATCAGCCAATTTTGGTTTTATGGGGAGAGTTTTATCCTTAGTGCATCTGCCAGTCGTTGTTACAGTGAGACTTTTTAAAAGCAGAAACTGGTTGGAGTGACGGTCACCATCACAGAGATGAGAAATAGATGCTGAAATACAATGTATGTTTAAAAGAAACAAACAACAACATGACACTTCTGATACTTATAGAAGGGTGACAGAAACAACTTCACAGCATATCCAATTATATTTTAATACTGTAATACTACTGTAATACTATTGATTTGAAATACTGGATGCTTCCAAGGTACAGAAGGCATCTAGGAGATCATTCACAAAATAATTGTGCATATTACAAAGTCAGTCTTAGCTGAGCACCAATTAACTGGCACTCTGCATTATGGCATCAAAATTTAATCCTGTTTGAAGCATCGACTCCTAAAGTAGCAATAATCAGAGGTAAAAAAATGAACCAACAAAAGATAGTGTAGTAATGCATTTTTTCTTTCATTCTAAATTGTAGCTGTTGAATGATGTTCAGAAGCTTGTGGTATGGATGGAATAGAAGTTGGTTTGGAGCTAAGTTACTGTTGGTTAGCTTAGCAATGCAATTGTCCTTTAGAAAACTGGCTTTAGGACTTGAGCTAATAAATATATAGCTAATAAACAAATATATAGCTAATAAATACTTTGTGCTTGCTTAAGTTCTTTGCTGAATCATGGTTTCTGTGCTGGAAATGTAGGGCTGGTGCCCGCTAATGGTTCCCCATTGGGCTGTTACAGAGCGTTGGCTGTATGTGTGGTAGAATTCAGATTCTGACAATCCTGCATACTTAGACTGAGCTTTTTTTGTTAAGGGAACATGTTGTGCAGTGGGGGAACTATGTGAACTTGTGTGTCCCTTCTGTGGCACAACTGATACATTAAACTCCTTTTGTTACACAGAAGTCTCTAGTCTCTGAAGGTCATGGTTTCTGTCCCCTTTGAGCACCCTGCACAGAGTGGTAGGGAAGGGTCATTTTATGTTAATGACGAGTATTGGAGAAAGTCACCATTCAGCCTCAGAAAATGTTGCTTATGCGGATGAACAAGTCCATGCTTGTTGCAGTGCTGTGGCTACTTGCTGCAGCTGCATTGCTTTCCATTCATTTTTTTCCCCTTAAATCGTGGTTCCTTTTGCTCTGAAAGGTTCTGAAGTCTTCTCTGTGTATTTGTGTGCACTGTAACAATAAAAATACTTAATCAGTGGCCTTTTGTTTTTATTTTTGATTAGTAGTGTTGTTTAGGACAGCGATTCATGCAGATTTTGTCTGTTAGCCTCCATTGTGGATTTCACAATACTCCATTATTTTCTTTTTCTTTCTGCATAGTGGGAGAGTAGCCCAGACTTCTAGCATTTCTACTGCAGTAGCAGGATGGATTTAACAAAGATCTTTCTCTTGGCTGAAAAAGAAAAGTGACTCATCTCCCCTTGCTCATCCACTCATATGTACATCCTAATAACAAGAAGTTTGCTTAATCGTTTTATTGCAGACAAACAGAAGTTGCATTAACTGAATGCAAGGGATAGATTCAGTCTGGTCTTAACAGTCTGATAATTTTTTATCTTTTAATCTAATGCGCTCAAAAGAGATGGCTTTGACTTTGATGCAGTTGGGGCTCAACACACAGCTGTGCCCCAGGAGCTCTGCTGCCTGCTCTGGCAGCTCCAGCTCACTCAGCAGGAGATGTGAATGATTTCTTTGCAGCTCTGGCTCCTGGTCGCTCTGGAAAACCAAGCACCCCATCTAAAAGCTATTTTTTCTGAGTTGCTTTGCCTGAGAATACATGACCCTGAGGAGCTGATCTGGATAATAAGAGGGTTGGGAGTAATCAGACCCTAAAAACAGGGCTGGGAGGAGCTAGGCAAAAGATGGAGATGGCAAAGATGGAGTGCTTGGTGTTGCATCTTTTAGTTTTGCTGATAGCTGTGTATTTCCGTATGATCTTGGTCAAGGTCAGCATTTTGTTCCCACTAAGTGCTATGTGCATGTATGAGACAAAGCATTTGAGTCTAAAACCCTAGAGATTTAGCAAGGTAAGGACTATATGAGGGAAAACAAAGAATTACTATGGTTTGCTCATGGAGAACTAAAATAAAGAAGCTGAAAATTTACAACTGGAGGAGCTTGATCTGAATTTGCTGAGCTCAAGTTGTAACCTCCAGACCAGTTCCCTTCTTATCCCGATGACGTGGCTTCTCCCTGCTACTTCTGCAAAGCTGTCTGTAACCTGCTGCTTTCTACTTGTGCAAGGAGCTAATCCTGCTGCCTCGGGGAATTCCTCAGCTGGGACTGGAGCTCTGCTCCCAGGTTTTCTGTCTGGTTTTCTGGTGGAGCCGGTTCTTTTTGGCAGTTGAGAGATTTCCAGCTAGATTATCTGTGTTAAAGGGGGGAAATAAAGATGAAGTTGAGGAATGGAAAAAAGGCTTAAGTGATCAGAATCTTAAATTTAATTTAAATCTTAAATTGCCAATTGCATGGCTGGCAAGAAAAGGAAATGTGGGAAGAAAAAGGAGGCAGTAAACATGATGATTAAGTGGATCTTAAAGCAAATTATAGCTTTCCTGAATGAAAGTCTTCTCTTTAACGGAGAAATCATTAAATGTTAAACTCACACTATTATTTGCGTTTCATTGGGTAGATTTGCATACGCAGAAATATCCATTTTAATTAGTGTTGAAAAGAACTCTCATGTACAGTGCACTGCCTGGTAGGTATTTTTATGCTCTCTCTTAGTGAACTCATTTTATACGATGATGATTTCCTCTAATTTTTAATTAACATGTCTAAGTTAGAGTTGGGAAAAATGATCAGTGTTTCATTAACTGCCTCACACTTGGAGATCTATGCAAACTTAATTGATTTGGTTGCTACAGGGTACTTTGTCAAAATGAGCCATCCTGCCACTACTTTTCTTCCCTTTTTATTTATTTGAATTTGAATGAAATACTGCAGCAGCATTTAGTTTTACCTCTACAATGATATGGTACTGTATTTCAGTGCAATGTTTTATTCAGAATATTTGGAAACCATTTTATGGGCTGTGTTTTTAAAAGATAATTTGTTCATCACTTGCGTACAATACACTCTGTATGCAAAGAAAATACATAACAGTGCTTAGGAGAAAGAATATTTGTTGCCATTTCTGTGGGGAAAATTACTAGTTCATGCTAAACATCACAAGTATAAAATGTGCTTTCTAGTCAATAAGAAACACACTGGATTCATAATGCTTAATATCATAAGTGTCTAAAGCCTATTGTTCATAACTATTTAGATATGCAAATGAATCACTGATGGGAAAAAGTTGTTCAGATGTGTGAAGGCAGAACGGGATAGAGGTGAATGTGCTGAATTGTATTTACAAGGCCTCAGCTCTGGTCTTAGTAATGACTGGGACCAAATCACTGGCTGCAACAACTGATCTACAGAAGAAAATAATTTTTGGGATAGGGTTAACTATTATTCTCTATACTCATTAGAAAATGAGTGTGATCATGCTTGGCGTTTGTTGAGAAGTCTACGTTAAACTATAGTTATTTTAGCTGTAGGGTTTCTGTTAAAGTACTGTGATAATGTACAATCATATGCAAACAGCAAAGAAAGAGAGAGAGAGCTGAAACCTAGCAATATGCTCAGTACTCTGCCCATGAATTTTGCTGTAAAATGGAATTAGAGATTATAAAGTGAGTAGAAATGCTGTTCTCTGAACTTGCTTTATCTCAGGGAAAAGGCGGCCTGTACTGTCTACTTATCATACTAAGAAGAGCAAAGTACAATAGCACTAGTGGAGTTCGTATATTATAAATTATTCAAATATGTATTTATTAAGCCATTTTAGAAGGATAATAACATATATAATATATTTAATTTAAAAAGAATTAAAGGCATTTATTTTAATATAAAATGGTTTCCTCCAAAGTTTTGGACTTAGAAGATTTCTTGATCAATATGCTAAAATATGATATTGACGTGAGATAATAAGATAAAATTAAAAACAATTAATATGGCATATAATTGATGAATAATTGAGATGTGAAGGGACATCTGGAGACCCGGTCCAGCTGCCTGCTCAAAGTAGGACTTACATTGTAAGTGAGATAAAGTTGTTAAGGGCTTGGCCCAGGCATGTTCAGAGATCTCCAAGGATAGTGTGTCCTCACCCTTACTGAGTGATTTGATCTAAAACTTAAATATTCTTGCAATGAAGATGTTTTTCCAGTATGTCCTGCAGGAATTTACCTTATTATTTTTTGTTCCCCCTCTATCCCTCTTGTTCTTTTGCTGTGGAGCTCTCTTTTTCCGTATCTGTTATGCGCTCCAGTTCTCTAACCACAAACCTCTACTGGAACGATATTTCAGTCATTCCAAAAGTGGAGTTTTGTATGTAGTTGTTAATGCAGAGTAGTTAAAGAATAAATAGCCATGGTACATCTCCCCAACTATCAAGATATTAGAGGTCTTGGTTTATATGCTATACATGCCACCTAATGTGAGAAGCTAAATGTGGCCTGGAAACTTCAATTGTGTAACATTTTTCCTTTGCACTTCATCTTCCTGTTTTGAGAAAAAAGAGGTGCAAGAAAACTCGGTTTGAAATAAGAGGGGAGGGCAGCAAGTGGTTGGTTGTAATGGTGATATTAAGTACAAGCCCTAAAGCTTTATTTTCCTGAAGAGGTGATAAAGACATGACTTATGGAGGGATGAGTATGAGTCTTTTCATTGAAGCAAGCACATTACAAGCTCTCAAGTTAACTGAAGCACTGGAGTCATTTCAGTGTTAAGCATGATTTAGTGCAGTGAAGAGTTTTCTTTTTTAAGTAATTCCAGTTCTGCAATTAGAAATTTAACCCATTGTTTATGTAAATAAAATTTATTTTTCCTGGTAGGGCTGTTAGCACTGTGTAAATATGACAGTTGCAGCACATGCTGTTTCTTTAAAAGCTGTGAATTCAATTGATGGTGTAGTGTTGTATTAAATAATAATAATAATAATCCTGGATGTTTACAGTCCAAGGTAGATCTGTCAACTATAGAAGTAGGAGCTTGCTTTCCACCACCAAGTATCATCTATCTGGGACAGGTGCCATAAAATAATAAAACATCTCCTGGATGGGGATGGGGACACATAATTTAGAATTCTGAGAATACTCATTGCTTTGGTCTCTAGACTTCAGTTCTGGATCCAGTGCTGGTCAGTAATTTAGTAGTTTTAATCACTGACGTGAATTTTGCTCTTAAGTTTGTAAATTGAATGAAGAGTGTTGAAATAGGGAAGGTTGTTGCTAGGATAATCTGAAGTGGCTGATGAAATGGGAGAGTTCTGGCAAATTTAATTTTGATACAGCCAGATGCAGAGCAGCACATTGGGATTTAAAAAAAAATAGGGCTTGGACTCAGAGTGAAAGGCAGATTTAGGAAATCATGATAAGATAGTTGGAGGTAACTTTCTCAACACGTCCTTTGGCTGAATTGATATGGGAAAGAGGGCTCAGAAGATTTGTTCTTCTAACCCAAATTTGTCTGCATTTGTGAATAGAACTTGGAAGATTGTTCTCTTCCTTTTCTTCTTCTGTACTTTTGTCTTCCCCCCCCAACTCTTGTCCCAGTCTGCAGACTTATCTCGACAAATGTGTTTTTTCTTCTGCAGAATGTTGGTTGGATTCTACTGGCAATTAGCCCAGGGAAGCTGAGGCTAGTTAGAATAAATATTGCTGGAGGAGTAGGTGGAGATCTACAATGCCTAAGGCTAAACAAGAGAAGCCTGATTAGAAACAGCTCTTTGGAGCCTGAGAGATGAATAATGTTGAGGCTTGGAATGTTCTTGGATTCTTAGGGAGAACCTGGTGGTGCAGATGAAAAAATGCTGATTATTTGTATATGTATCTGCATTCATTTAATCCCCAATCACTGTGCACTGATTTTATCAGGCATGCTTGCCAAGTGACCTTTCCCTCTCAGGGAGAGAAGAACAAAATGTTTAACACAACTCTTGAAAAAAAGCAGAGTGCTGGATTGATTATCCCAGAGACCAATTAGGCGTGAGACAAACATAAGCTGTTTGCAGGCTGTCTGTAAGTAGTGTATAAAGTACAAGTCAGAAAACAGGCTGGCATTTGCCTCGGGATTTGGTAGCTGGTCTGGTGCCCTCACATCACTTCTAGAGAAAATGCTTTGAGAATAAGGGTGGTGGAGACGACCTATAAGAAATATTGGAAATAAGCATAATGAGATGAGTTGTAGGGAGGTCAGTCATTAACCTTATCAAAGGGAAAGGATCAAAGGGTAATATGATTGCTGTGTATAATTACTTATGTTTGGAGATTGTATTTGCCAGTAGGGGCCTGTTAGTCTTGTATACAAGATCTCAAATTGGACACATTTAGTCAGGAAAAAAAATGATGTGAGGAATAAAATGAACTAATCTAATAGCATTTTCTGGCCTACAGTCCAATCCACCTTTCCCATAAAATGTAAAATGAAACATTTATAAGAAATCAGAACTTTTTTTTTTTTTTATTTAAATAATGCGTAAACTTTCAGGAGCAATCATAGGATTTTAAGGAAAAAATAAATGTTATATAAATGATGTTACAGTAAGTTAGATGGGAGATAGGCCTTTGGAATACAAACTTACAAACTTGAGTCCCCTCAACCTTTCTTCATAGGAGAGGTGCTCCAGCCCTCTGATCATCTTAGTGGCCCTCCTCTGGACCTGTTCCAAAACCTCTGCATCTTTCTGACTTATAAAATGACTTAGAAGACTTCTGAAGTCCCTACAAATGGAAATAATTCACTTTACATCAAATTGCAACAAGTGTAAAACATTTTATCTCTGTAAAAGCACGTAGATTGCTATCTTTTCTCCCTTTCTTTCCCCTCCCCTCCTTCTTCATGTTTTCTTCAATAGTCAGTTCAGGCAAGAATTACCTCTTCTACCACTCTAGTAAACATTTATCTCATAGACTTTATCCACCTGTGTTCATTATGAGTTTAGGCTGAAAACATTTAGCTCTTGTGGTCATTACCTGTGATGAGGAATTTTATACTTTACTGCATTGAACATTTTGGAATAAAGATTGTGGCTGAAGTGCCTTCAAGAAGCATCAATTTCCGTGCATGTTCAGTTCTAAGAATTCAGCATAAGAAGCATTTAGCTACAGGCAGTCATTTAATTTTTTATTTATGTCCTTTTCCTTTGGAGTTGAACATAAAATTTTAAAGACAATAATCTTCTAAAACATTAAAATAAACAGATTATCATGGAGGTTTACTGATTTCATCTCCCTTTCTGCTTTTTTCATTCCCCCACCCCCTTCTAGATCCTTTGCTGTGTCTGCCAGTGTGAAATAAGCATGAGAGGCACTGCAAAGCTGAATGGTAATTAATAATTAAAGACAGATCCAGAAGAATGTATCTATAATGCATTGATTTGTGGAGGGAGGAGTGCATAAGTTGATTTTTTAGTTTTATTTTTTCCCTTTCTTTTCGCTTTAAAAGAAAAAAATAGACTTGGTAGGTATTCTTCATTTTAGAAACACATGTATTGCAAATTTCAGACTAAGCTTCTTACCATCATGGTGCCACTTCTCAACATAATGCATCTGATATTCAGTGTGCAGCTCTCACATACTTGCTCATACGAGCCTGTCAGGCACAGCCACAGCCTGTCAGTTTTTCTTTGCTTTGAGATAATTCTTTTTTTATATAAAAAAGGGAGGACCACTCCAGGTGCTGGGATGCTAAAAACAATACAAAGGGCTCCGAAGCAGTGACACATACCCTGCACTATTTCCCTGAACTATTTCTCTTAGGTCTCTGAGGAGTGAGTATTTCACAGGGACTGACTGTTCTCCAAATACCTTAACTCCCCAGAGAAAACGGCCGCCACTTGAACTGAATAGGAACCAGGGAATTTTCTTAAGTTGGAAGATGTTTTCACCATCCTGATTGATGCATTTCACTGGTAGAAATCTTTCTGCCTTTTTATTTTATTCATGGGAAATTTACATTATTTCCAGGTATCTGAAGGTTCTTCTTTTTGCACTGTTCTCCAGTCTGTTTCTATCAGTGTTCTACTATGCCATCATTTAGGGATAGGGAAGAGAGGATCCAAAAATAGCTGTCCATTGCTGTCTATCTGTTACCTTTGTTTCACCTTTTGTAGAGCAGGGAGTATGGAGTGTTCTCCTTCTGGGCTGATGGGAAACCAAGTGTCCCTGAAACAGCAAAGATTTCTGTGTTGTTTTTTTTTTTGGTTTTTTTTTTTTTTCCTGTGCTTAGAATGTGTGAGACTTCTGCAAATATTGGTTTTATCAAAATTGAATCCTTCCCTTCATGAAAGAAATTTCAAGATCAGATTTGATTTTAATCTGTTTAGAATGGGCTGAAATCTAGATTCCCTCTAATTTAAATAGATTTTGGATCAGACTCAAATTAATGGATAGGTAAGGGTGAGGAAGGAGACAAACGTGTGACACACAGAACAGGTTGCCCAAGGGGGCTGTCCTTGATGCCCCTTGTACTAAACTGTACTTCAGACATCCTAGCTCCTCAAAGTGCTGCTGTACTGCTATGTCACCAGTACCAGTACCAACAAGAGGTCTGGAATGGGTCTTGCATGAATTACATTTGGGAAAGAAGATCCTTACAGTTCATGGCACCCAAGATTTATTGTCTGTTGACTCTGCTTCTGAATTTGCCCCTTATTTTTCTTCATTTTGTATTTTGTAGCTCTGCCTAGACTGCTGCTACAACTTACTTAGGCATGGATCCATTCAGGTTTTCCAAGAGGCTGAAGCTAGCGGCATAGATTTCTGGGATGGGTAGTTTGTATGAAAAATGGAGCATCTCCAAAGGACTGTTCAGATCTAGATGGGCAAAACTGTTTTCCAGGCCTGTCTGTCCCTGTGTCTAGGGGCTGGTACATCCTAAAGTTAGGTGCGGTAAATCAGTGATACATCTCTGACTCCATTTCCCAACTGTAAAACAGAATAGAACAGAAACACTACTTCCTTATGCTAAGGGAATTTTAGAAGTCTGTAATTACTTTATTTCCTGAGAAAAAAGCCATGAGAAGTAAGCTTTAGAGATAATTGTTCTGAAGTGCTCTAGGAAAGAATTAAAAATATTTGCCCTCCATGACTTGTGCTGTTAAACTGTTGTACATGTGCATTTATCTGTGAAGGTAGAAAAGAGTAGTTCCTATAACATGAAAAAACTTCCTAATATTTTTAAAACAATCTGGGAACATGGAGGGGGATACTAAGCATGAAGGGAAACATTTCCTGTTACAGATTTGTTACAGAAACCTCTTTGCAGCCTTGACTGTAGCCAGCTTAATGCTAACATATAGAAAGTGAATCTATTGAATGCCTAATTCTTTGCTGGAATAAAATAAAGGAATATAGACCTCATTTATCAGAGCTTACAGTCTTTTTCTGCTTGTACTTCCTTGATCTGAGGGTCATTTAAAATATATTAGAAGTTTAAGGTTAGAATGCAAGGCTAATTTGAAACCTGGCTCTGAGATGACCGATTGTGTTAATATTCTTCATACAGCTTAGAAGTGACATATCTGTGATAGGACAGAATTAGCCAGGGATCCCAAATGACATGGGATTGCCTGGTGAAACAGCTACTTCTTTTCACAGGTAATGCTGTATAATTCGACTTAGCTTTGATGACCCCTTGGCGCCTGAAGTAATGAACATCCAGGATAGAAGGGGGTGAGGAGGAGTATTAGGAACCACAAAAAGCTGGCAAAAACTCTGTACTCGCAGCATGGAAACCTTCTGGTTTGGCTCTGGACTGAACTCTCCAGCATTCTCCTGGCCCCTTCCAACATTTTCTCTGACACATTTGGCCTTTGACCAATTTTCCCAACTGCTCCCAAGCCCTTTCTAATAGTCTCGTAACCCAGCTGGATGTTCCCTCAGCTCCTTTTTGCCCTTTCTGTTGGCACAAATATGAATTTCTGTTGCTTCATGAATAATGTCTAAGACAAATGTACTTTCATCCTTCTTCCTCTCAAAGGGGGTCATTCCCATTATTTTACCATAGCCTGAATTCTGTTAATTTAATTTGAGGTAGTAGTAATTTGTTTTGCTTGTAGCCACAGGGAGTAGGCAGGTTTGGCATTTGAGTGGTAGTGGGTCCCCTTCCATGCTGCACTGGGCACAGTGTGTTGTTACTTTTGCTGAAACTACTTTTTTTTTTCTTCTTCTTTTTTTTTTTTTTTCTTATCAGGGGAAGTAGGAAATGCAACAATTAAAATGAAAGGCAGGTGATGAGAGATAAACTTCTACCCAGTAGAAGAATGAAGAGGAGTAGAACTGGGCTGGATTCATTCTGATGTGAAGCTGTAATGTAGACTTAATGGGCCTTGTTGTGAAGCATCCGGGCCCACCCCACAAGGAGCAGGATAGTGCTGGAGTACTGCAGGGCTTGATTTAGACAACACTTGAGAAACAGGCTAAGATATGTTTTTTTGTGTTATTTCTATATTACTTGGCAACCTCTGGACTTTGTTTTTCACTCTGGTGCTGTATCATTATCTAGACATTATTTTATGTTTGCCATAAGTCGTGTTAAAGCACCCTTGAGTGTGTTAATGCCTTCCAGTGCAATATGCACACTCTACTGCACAAAAAGTGCAAAAGAAGTTTGCATCTGTTTCTCTTGTGTATCTGTTCTCCTGGGTAGAACTGTAATCAGCATGACCCTGCCATTGCAAAATAACAGCCTTATTCTTTAGCATATTTGTCCTTGCATTTTGCCTTTCAGGCAGGAGTGTGCTGTTGTCCCTTTCTGTGGATCATGTGACCATATTTATCTTTTCCATGTATGTTGGACAAATTCAGGTACCTGAAACATTCAGGAAATATTATATCCAGTCCTTATTAATGATAAAAGGATATTAAACATTGTGACAGTCTGGCTCATCTGGATGCAGCATCAAATACCTTCCCACCATATGCAGTTTCATAAAGTCTCTTTCTGATAGGCAGTTAGGTCTTATTTGATTGAACACTATATCTCAGAGAGAATTAAATGTAATAGTGAGGTTGGTGTAGGTTGATGCAGCCTCTGATAAATGTGGTGTTATCTGGTACAATGGTGTTTAATCCTGCGGTGGTTCTGAAGACAGGACAGCTGCAATGGAGAATAACCAATATGAACATCTCTGCCAGCAATCCTGCGTCACATGTACAGTTTTTCCAGCTTGTGGTATTCTCTACAGATGTTTCCATATGTCTTAAGTAATGTTTGTTTTGTTTTGTTTTGTTTTGTTTGTTTTTTTGTTTTTTTAAAGAAAGAGCGTAATTACTTTTATATGGTAATCGAAGAAAATAGCTTTGACTTTGAAAAAATGATATAGTGAGGCAAATTGGAAGTTTAATTTCAATTTCTGTATTTTACTATTGGGCAACAGCATTGCATGACATGTTGGAAATACTTCCTAAATAGCATTTAAAATTTGATCTTTGTTCCTGGCAAAGAGTAGTTATGTAATGCTGATGGCCAAGGTGAATTGCTTGCCCATAACTGTGGATTCTTGACTATCTTGATGAGAGCGAAGACGCTTTAGATATGTCTTCTGCAGATGTTGGCTGTACTTCCCTTTGAATTTTCAAAGGAATGAAAAAGAACATTTGAACAATAGGTTTGCTTCTGCGGGAATGGTTGTTAATTCAATTCAGAATATGTTATTAGAGGAGATAAGTGAAACAAGTCTATATTTCAAAAATTTTTACAATTAGGAATTAAGCCAGACTGTTAAAAACTAGACAAATATATTCTTGCTTCATTCTTTGGAAATTTATTCTTTTGGAATGTTTGCAGAGGTGATTTTAAGAGCTTACAAAATGGTATCTCAAGTATTTAAACCCCAAAAGCCACACTGGTAGTGGAGAAAATTGCAGTGATAACCAACTGGAGAGCTTTGTCGCAGATTACTTTATTTTGGGCTCTTTGAAAAAGAAGAGAAGTATAATGTCAAAATGTTATGCTGTTTTCAAATATGCAGATGTGATCTAGAATTTTGGGTCCTGATACTATGTGGCCTTCAAACTGAGATCCTACTTGCTTGAGTGAGCTCTGCATCAGCTCTGCCCAGAAATCTCAGAGCTGCATCACATACCTATAGAAATGAGCAGCAACATGGCATTGTTGGATTGGCTGCCTCCAGTTTGTGTTTACATATGCTTTGATTTTTGAGGACTATGTGATAAAAGCTGAAAACACATAATTTTCTGTCGTACAGATGGGCCAAGCTGATTGAAACTGAAGTGAAAGACCAACTGTTTGCGTTTCTGTATGTATTGTTTGCCACTGTTGGACACAGGTGACTGATTAAGATGGATCTCTGATGAGAACTGGCATGATTACTTAGAGTTCTTATATCTGAAGGTTCTTCTTTTGAAGCTGATGACTTTCCAAGTGATGTATTTGAATAATGCAGTAATACTTGACTTTGATATCAGACTCAGTCTCATTTATATGTTAGAAAGAATGACTTCTTTACTCATCACAGAACTGCTGAGGTTGGAAGGGGCTTCTGGAGGCCATTTGGTCCAGCCTCTCTGCAGGGCCACCACTGCTAAGGAAGTTAAGGTTCCCTTGTTCTTCCTCTGATTTTTCAGACAAGCCTTGTCTGAAAGTTTTCCCATATTTGGGCATTCATAATTTTGTTTGATTGTAGCTTTCTGTTGGTAGTATTGTTCATTTGAACTAACAACCCTTTCTCACAGTCCTAGGAGCCCAGCATCTCCCTGACAAATATAGCTGAAATCAGTGGATTTACAGTCATAAAGTAGAGATGAA
The DNA here is from genome assembly GCF_054131305.1 of Coturnix japonica. Taxonomy (NCBI): domain Eukaryota; kingdom Metazoa; phylum Chordata; class Aves; order Galliformes; family Phasianidae; genus Coturnix; species Coturnix japonica. The sequence continues at coordinate 81,092,708 of NC_140666.1, forward strand.
CAGCCAAAAGCATACACATGTAATGCGATCAAGTAAACATAATTTTCTTCGGAGCTTGCACTGAAGATCAGACATAAATTGATGATGACGTGAAGAGTTATTGTCTTCTGAAATTGGATTGTAGGCTCCTGATGGCAATAGGTTGTCTTTTTGTTCTGTGCTTGTACAGTTGGTGCTGACACAATCTAATAATGTTTAATACTAGCCAGTGGATTAAATATGTTATAAATCTTGAAGTTACACTTCAGTCTAAGTGCTTGCGAGGTTAATGTGTAAAGTACTACATTTAACACAGTTTTGAATCTGGAAATAATCACAGCCAGGGCTTTCAAGTATATTCACTTGTTCAGCTTCTCTGAACAGAAATACCTCTTAGAGAACAGGAATTGACCCTCTGCTGTTTCTTGCCTTGAGATATGATTAAATGCACTGTAGAATTATTACTAATGCTTAAAATAAGTGCAGTGATCTGGTCAGTAACTTCCTGCACAGTAAGTTCCCTATTCTCCCGATACAGCTTAGGTGGAAGAATTCTAAATCTAACCTCCTTAAGTCTTTCATATTAAACCATGGGTTGCTTGTGTGTAGTTTATTATCAGAGAGGAGTAGAAACCTGCACAATGAGGTCTTAATAACTTTAGTAATGGTTTAAATGTCTTCTTTTTCGCCTTTCAGTACAGTGTTGCAACAGGGTAAACCTAGATGCTTTTTTCCCCACTTACTGTTCTTCCAGTGCAATCAAATTATTATGAAGTTGTTAATAGTATTAAGGCACTTGGTCCATATAATAGACCTATAATATATTTTCCTGTTAATAATCTCTTGATATTCACTTTTCTCACAAGTGTCTGTTTTATGTAACAAATGTTAAAACTGATGTCAACCTTCGCATGATGATCAAAGAGCCTGCCTGCTGCAAAACTAGAAGTGGTTTGAGGAACCAGATAAATAGGTGCTTACCTATTATTTCTTAAAGAGTGTTTTTGATGATCAGATGTCAATAAGGTTTTGGAAGTTGTATGGGAAATTGGTAATCACAGCCTGAACCTCTGATTAATCAGCTGAGGCAAGTGTTGGGTCAGCTGTGGGAGCACAGGTGAGAGTAATTTAGCTGTGCTCCCAGAAGGGGTGGAGCTCGACTACACCTCCTCTATGACCTCATTTAAGGGCTGACCACCACCAAGGCAGCATGTCTTGGAGATTGCCCCAGCTTTTTAGCCAAGGTATTGATATTGGTGAGTTTTCCTTTACAAATAACATTTTGAAAATTTGCCATCATCTTTGTTACCATGTTCGTATCATTCATCCTTACAGAAGTAGATAAGGTGGTAGTGTTGAATTGACAGGTTGTTCCTAGAGCATCTTGATCACCCTGAAATAGTTACAATTAAATAGTTATAGTTTACTAACTAAAAACAGTGAATTATGTGGTATTCTTGAACAAAATAGCAGCTTATATTCCAGTCATGCAGAGTATTAGGTGCCTGCTCAAGTGACTCTCAAACACTTCTGCTGATTTCAGTGAGTTCGTTCACGTGAATGAAATTAAGCAGATGCTAAAAAGTTTGCAGGAACCTTGAGGGTGTCTGAGCAGTATGTTCTCCTAGTAGCTGTGGCTGTCTGCAAGTGTTTGCAGTGTGTTCTCACCTGCTAATAAACTTGGGAAAACATGAAAGCTTGCAGTCATACTTGCAGGGATACATTTGCAAGTATAAGTGTTTATTAAACTTAATAGATGCCAAAAATAAATACATCTTCAAATCACAAACAGCAGGGGTTGAATAAAGCTTAACCCACAAGAATCTTAATTTAGATAGATAAACAAGTATCTGTAGAGATTGATCAATGAAGAAAACAAGCCATGGAAAGAAGAGGGCTTTTATTTTTAAGCCAGTGTTTATCAAAACAATGGGAAACTTCACAGAAAACAAATCAACAACAACAAAATCAACAAGCCAAAGATGAAATATAAAAACCATGGAAACTGATTGATCAGTAATTTTTTTCCTTTGTTACTCTTCCAATGTGATATGGTGATGAAAGGAGAAAATTAAAATTGACTCCTTTGAGGGCAAAAATCTATTAGGAAATTATGGAAAACACACTATATGTCTTATAAGAACAGGTGTGTATAGTAATTGCTGAGTCATGGCCTGAACCTCTGATTGAGCACCTGTTAGCCCTGTGAGCACAGGTGAAGGTGATTCAGCTGTGTGACCTGAAGGGGAAAACCCTGGCTGCACCTCTCAGATCTCATTTAAGGGCTGACTGCCAAGGGATTAGGATCTCTGGTTGGAGATTCTTCCCCTGTGGTGTTTTTCTTGTGAGTCTAGGTCTTCAAAGGTGGGTGAGCACCTTTTCTTTGTAACACCTTTCCATCACTCTTGTCTGTTTGTTGTTAAACCTCCTGTATCACCATTCCTTTGTGTTCATTTTTTCTGATTGTTACAAGATGCAACTCTTTTTAGCTCCAATTTATACTGCTGCAAGTGATCTGAATTAAAGTTATGGTTTTAGGATATAGCGGGATGAAAACCATTGGCTTACTAAGTCCAGAATTCTTTGTTGTCTCACAAATATAAGAAAATAGTGTAATCTCATATTTTGTTCTGTCTTTTTTTTTAATCCTTGTGTAGCTCATACACATTCTTAAATGTCTTAAAATCTTTTAGGTGAATTTTTGTGGCATAAGAATTTCAGTTTTTCTAAAAGCCAAGATCTCAAACTTTTCCTTACTAAATAGAGCCAATTGATGTTCTCAGTAGTGAAGTTTCTTTCTTTTTATCCCGAATTACAAGCACCAGCAAAATGTTGTATTTAGGACGCTGACAGTAAATAGCTGACCTGATGGAGCGTGTTTGGGTTGTAGCCAGGGATCTCATCAGTAGATACTCCCTCTCAGTTGGGAAATGTTTCTTTTGGCTTTGTAAGCCTTGTAGTAACCTATTGAAGAGAGATTTTTTTTTTTGTCTTGTTCTATTTTAAACCAAGACTTTATTTTTACAGCGCCTTCTCATCAAATTAAAAAAAAAATAAGTGCCAAGTAGATGCGTTTCCTTTGAGAATAGGAGATATTAATATTGTTCATGAATTATTGAGATTCTGCTTTGACTTATAAAACATGCTTCTAGCAATGCATGTTATGATTTTTTTTAGGCTACAATCATGCTGAGTATGACTAATAGCTCGGTTTTGCAAAATGTTATTTTTCCAGATACTGTGTATGTAGCACCTGTAGTTGGGAATTCTGCTCTCTTATAATTTCCAGTGTACAGAGATCCAAGCTCTGAACTGTTGCATAAATGTAGCATTAGCAAATTATGTGGATAATTGAATGAATGCCTAAAGTTGCTGTTTGCTAGAGATTTCACCCGGTTGTCAGGAGTAGACGAAGTGCCATCTAAGTAACAGCATGCTCTGAGCTGCTGGAGACTGATGTTGACCTTGCATTAAAGAAGTGTACCAGCTGTGCAGAGAACCACAGGTTCTTCCACTTATGCCTCAGTGGGGTTGCTATGGTAACTTGGGGATAAGAAGCACTAATAAGGACTAGTGGCAAGTGAGGGAAATCTGTTTTAAGTGATCTAAATATAAGGCATAGCAATCAACTTGATACATCAGTCATGGACTAACACTTGACGTTGTTTGACCAGTAAATTTGTCAGATGCTGAATGAATGGAATGTGTTTCTTACTCATTTTTCTTGTAGGCTAAGTATGTTTTGTGGATTGAATTTGTCAATATGTATTTAGATGACCACTAGTAATCCAGATGAATAATTTACAGAGTACAGAGCCTGTTCTTCAGAGCAAAAGAACAACACAAGTGATGCTTCTCGGAACAAAGAAAATCACAGATGTTATGGTCACGTTTCTGATCTTGTAGAGAAGACCCAAACTCATTTTCTGTCTTAATTTATCTAGATAATCAAGGTCAATTGCCATTGTTTAACACTTTGAACTAATAAATAGTCCATAGATGTCAATGACAGTTGCAACCATTTTGATTCTTTCTACTGAGAAAGTCATTCAGATTGCTTGGGGGCTGTCGTGTGGTAGAGGGATTTATGTAACCATTGTAACTCCACTGTTAAGTGAAAGTCACTAGGTTTGCAGAAAGCTTTGAGTGCTGAAATTCCTCTCCTCAGAAAGAGGGGAAAAAAACCCCATCCAAACAGTCTAAAAGTAAAAAAGGAAATGAACCAAAAATAGCCTGAGATGCAATTTGGATTTTTCCAGACCTTACCTTTATATTCACCAGAGTAATGCTGCCCATTTTTTACCTCTGTTATGTTTGTCAGTTGTATATTTTTAAGTGTTTTTTTTCATTGTCTTTTTAGGTGATCCTGATCCTTACCAAGTACTATCATACTGACATGGGGAAAGTGTTGGAGAGCTCTTTGTGGAGGTAAATTTTAAGCTTTTCCTATAAAATTTTCTCTTTTCTCGGAGTTGATCTCTCTCTTCCTGTAACGAGCTGCTGCTGGATTAATCTAACTGCTGATTGGTGTTATAGCAGTATGACCCAGTGTCTCAGCAGTGTGTATTTTTCTTCCTTAAATGATCTGCAGTTCAATGCAAAAGAGTTTGAAATGGATTTGCAGTAGAGAAACAAACAATGGTGGAGTGTGTGAAGCACCTTCCCAGTGCCACTTTATAAGAGGCAATTCATTTCCTTTTTTGTAGAAATTTTACATCAAAGTAACCTGAAGACTTTTGATCCCTTGTGTTGTGATGTGTCTCTTGGGAGTTTTTGCAGTTCTTGAGTGCTGTATTGTGGTTAATAAGTAACCCTGATTTGGAAGGAGTCATGATTGTCCGGGTGAAATGCAATCTAACCAGCAGAATTATTATATGTTACGGCAACTAGAAATATACAGCAATTCAATTAAGATTTCTAAATCGATTGTCACTTTCTTGACATTTGTGAGTTAGAATATCAGTATCTTGTTGCGTGTGCACAAATTGTGTTATCAAACATCCATCAGCACAAAAATAAGTCTAGGGTCAGATTATTAAACTAGTTCAACATCATAGATGACAATCAGTACTTTTGCACTCTGTTGTCTTGTTTTTCCCATAAACATACCTCCTTTAAGCTTGCCAGCGGGAGATGAATTACTGTAATTACTCTCTGGTTATGTATGTTGATATGACTTGTTTTTTCAAGGTAAATGGCTAACAGATACCTACTTTGCAGAGCTGTGTGCATCTGAATGAGTATGGCACTGCAAGCATGAACATATTCAAAGTTATTTAAGTGCTTATGTATTGAATGACAGCTCTTAAATCAAACACCTAACATTTTCTCAGGTGCTCATTTTCTTTAGTTAGATAAGCTTTGTGTGTTCTGTGTAATTTTCTGTGTATCTACATGAATTCTACCAGAGATTTTACTGGTTTTTACTTTCTACTCTACCATTACGTAGAATTGAAAGTTTAAGCTATGTCCCTGTTATCAATAACTAGTTGTTTCAGTGTTTGCAATGGTAGTTTTGCTGGGTTACCTATAGCTCTAGAGATATTCCTGAATTATTCTGCCTGGATATCTAAATAGTTGTTACAAATGATTAGCAGACATGACTTGAGAATTTATTGTGTAGCCTGTAAGCTTCAGGTCTAGAAACAAATGGGAGCTGTAATACACTGTGACTTTAGTATCTGTAAGCTTCATACTTTCCCAAAAGCTTGTATAGGGGCCTAACCTTGTATCTGTGTAGGTGAGAAAATCTATGGTCTGAATATGGTGCACACCAGTCTTGTTACTTTTTTTGAGGAAGTGTTTTAATCTTGTGGGATTTCTCATGGCAGCAGCAGATCTTTGTGATACCTTGACAGCACTTCTTATTTGCTCAGGATTCAACTTTTTAGGGTTCACAGGGCTACTGGTGGTTTCTTTGTTATTATCCTTTAATCCGCCAAGCTGGGAAGTTAATTGCATTTTTGTTTCTGTTTTAATTTTTATTCAACATCTTGTGCAAATAAGACAACAAAATGGAAATTCAGATTTCATCAGAGCTGTGTAAGCATACATTGCTTTCTTGTTAAATGCCTCCAGCCTATGCAGCATATGCAGTATGTTTCAAGTTTTGCTATCCACGCTTCAGTACAATCTATCATGGAAGTCTTTTAAGCTTACCCAGCCTGGCTCTTCAAAATAAACTCTCTGCTCTTTCAAAATAAACATAAAACAGGCTTCAGATAATGTTGCTTTCTTTTGAGAACATAACAGCTTTAAACAAGGTTGCTCAGACCTTGCTGACAGCTGGTGTGGAGAAGAACTGATGTGAACTGCATTTGAATAAAATTGATGCTAGATTGCAATATGAAAAAATCATGGCTTTTTCCTTTTGGGGAATGGATTTACCAGATGTTTTGGTTGTTTATGAAACTAGGATGGGAAAGCTGAAAGGAAACAAACAGCAAGATTTGCACTTGGGCACTTGCTGCAGGCAGAGGTGGTAGCTGATCTATCCCTAGGTATGTTCTGTGTTGACCTCCTACTGCTTCCTCTGCCCTTTGGGGTTTGAAAGCTGAACTCAGTTTTGTTGAGTTGTGAGTTAGGAAGTTTGTATATTTAGAAAAGCGCAGACAAGTCTGACTGGTGCAAAACAATCAAATTGTGCCTGTCTCTGTTGAGATGTAGCTCATTATATGTAGAAAATGAAATAAATACTGAATGTGAAGTCAGGGAAGCTTTGTAGTTTTTCTTCCTGTATTAGAGGTTTGACTGTGAATTGGTGGAGCTCCATGTTTGCTGGGAGAGTGTTTCACTCTTGCTGGCATCCTGCCCAGAAGGAACAAAGCATGTGTTTATTTTTATGCTTTTTGGTTTGTTTCTCTCATTTGCATCAGAACAAATATACAGTAAAATGGGTGTGAAAAATGTTAGTGATTTCTTTTGCCAGTGGATATAAACCATTAATCTTGGTGAAGTTTCTGTGCCCCAGTGGGAGTGGACTCTGTCCTATTATTTCCTGATTCTGTCCAGTGTTTTTCTTCTTCTGGTCTTTCACAGCTACATTATAGCAGACAGTTAATATTCTCTATGTGGAAATAAACTTGTTTTATAACCCAATCAGTCCCCACTAGGTTAATTTTTTAACATTGTTTATCTGCTACTTTCATCTTGCCAGTCACTAAATTATCACAGCTTGGCATATATCAGTCCTGTTATTTCCTGCAAACACATCTTTCTTCCTCTAAAACATGCATCTGCTTCACCTCACTTTTTCCTCCATCACTCATTTGCTTTTTCCTGTGCTTTCATTGGAAAGGGGAGTGAGAAGGGAAGAGTAACTTAGTGGTCCAGAGATGGTTATTTGTTCTCACTTGCTGTGTTGCTGCAGGCAGACTTTCCAGAGTAATGCAAGTGTTGTAGGAAAAAGATAAAGCCAACCTGAGGTACTTTCCAGTGGAGATGTGGAGACCTTCATAGAAGGAAGAGAGGTTTTTGGAAGTGAAGCTGAATGACAAATTTCTGAACTTTTGCAGAGCTTTCTTGATGTATATAGGTGACTTGTATCTGCCCATGTGGGTCCGCTTTCAGGATTGGGATGCCTAAATATTGTCTTGGAATCTTATTGTTAGCACAATCTTATTGTTTGCATATACTACTTGCAACTTTATGTGCATGTTATTTAATCTTAAAATCAAGTATTTTAACATTAATTTGGTAGACACTAAGAAACTAATACTGCAGATGCAAGTTAATTAGTCATCATGGAAATTTATTGGAAATGGTGTATATTATTATTTTCATTTTATAAATGGGGGGCTATGGGTTGATATGATTGCTATGGGTTATCCAGTGATTCAGCACAGTGTGGCCATGGAATTGACTTCCAACCCCATTTTCAGACAGGCTCTGCATTCTGTTTCTGATATGAATGCAGCCTTCTCTTCTTAACTTGACCTAGACAACAAATAATAGAAGCTGCTGATGATTGCTAATAACATTTTGATTGCATATTATCAAGCATAATGATATGGCAGTGCTAATGAGACTTGCAGCATAATTGCCATTGTTCCCAGTGGCATCCCCATGTTGTTATTGTTTCACCATAGGAAAACAAACTGTGTTATTTGATGTTAACTACAGTGTTACTTCTTCTCAGCAGTGCTTCCTGAATCCTAGTTAGGTCAGTTGTCAGAGATGTTGGGATATTTTGACCATGTTGTGAGTAGTGGTACTCCTTACTCTAAGGCAGCTTGAAGGTGGAGCAAAGTAGCAGTGCTGGAAGGGGAGGCTGTGAGGGTCTAGGTTAGCAGCTGAGAGTACAGGCAAATATGTGAGCCTCAATGACAGTGTGGCGCTTGACAAAGCACAAGGAGTCAGAAAAATCCTTCACAGGTGGCACAGTTGCATCTATCTGCACCCACAAAAGCCATGTATTCTGAGCAAGATCCAGTTGTGCAGTCCCACTGACCATCATGAATGATCAGTGCACAGTGGTGCTTTGGGCATTTAAACAAAGGGAAAAGTCTACACTGAGGTTAAAATTCAGACTGCAAAGAGCCAGGGAGTATTTTTGAGGTATATGCAGTGAACAAAATACCACTCAGGAAAGTAAAACTTCTGGACTCTGTGTGGCTCAGTCAGAATGACTATAGGTATTTGTTTCCCTGCTTTTGGGATTTGTAAGTGCAATTAATTTCACCTGTTTCCTGAAATGAATTTAAAAAGCAAAACAGGAAAAAAAAAGTCAACAATATAAAATGTGGTGCCCCACTCAATTTCTTTCTTGATGTGAAGTGCTGTTTACTGAGTGAGTGACTGTTCTGCAGCAACTTGTGCTTCCAGATGGTCTTACATTGTGGTTGAGCTTTGAAAAGTGACTTTGTAGTTATGGCCTCAAGGGATCAAGTTATCAAGTCTGTGATTTCCATATCAAATTTGCTTTCTTACCAAGTAAAAACAACAAGGAAGAAATGGCTTTCTAATTATTAGCCCAGCAAACTCAGCTTGGGATCTAATGTCTAGCTGTGCTTACTCTGGCTAATGCATCATCCTGAGTAATGCGGATTCTGCAGTCAAAATAGACTGCCCTCAATTATTCTGTGGCTCTTTTGTCCTCCTATTATATTCTTGTTTACACCTGTTCCACTGGAAAAAGGTCTTGGGAAATGCAGTTCAAAAAGCAGTCCTACAATTAGAATTCTAATCTCATTATTGAACAACAGACTTTTATGCTGTCTTTGATCATATTACCATATTCACCTGATAACATTACTAGGAATTTCATTATCTTTGCTGCAATTTCTGTCTTGCTAATACTCTACAGTGTGTCATTATGAGTTGAATTGTGCAGGAGTGTTTCTATTTTAAATTTATTTTGGGCATTTAAAATAGGCTGTAAAATCAGAGTTAAAAACAGAATGTAGTAGATTTCAGTCTATGAACAATGTTTTACTACTGTTGTCAGGCAAGAAAAATAAATAAGAGACAAAGTGAAAGGAACATATCTTGACAACCTTTGAACATGCCATATATTGAAGAGATGATTACTGATGTCTGTAAGAGGCAGCTGTGTTGTTGACAGTCCAGACATTGCAGTATACCACTTCAGTGTGTATTCTGATGAATACTTGGCTTACTATATTCTTTCCTGTGACAAAGGGCTAACACATTGGCAATTAACCTTGTTCGTAGCACAGCGCTGCGCTAATCCTGTTATGTTTTAACTGCTTTTGGCTATTTGTAAAAACAAACATAACTTTGACTTTGGATGCAGATATTGTGAATGAGTATGCAAGAGAGTTATGACATGATGTTGAGTCCAGCCTTTTAGAACAAGGTGGATGCTGGATTTAAGGAAGCCCTTTTATATCGTGTGTTGCTATAGTGGCATCTTTAGTGTATTTTGATGGCTGGTGTATATGAAGGTCTGAACTGGGGGGAAATCAAATAGCAGTGTTGTGTCATAATTCCACTTTCAAGCATTCATCTTGGAATGACGATTTTCAAATGTTTGTAGGTTTCTAAACTAGTTTTTGAATAGACAAATATGTCATATGGATTAAAATCCATTAAAGCAGATAAAGGCCTTTGTTGGCAGTATGTGTATGTCTGTTGGGGCTAGGTGCAGCATAACTGTTGAACAGGTTAAATTTAATCTTGGAGAGTGGGAATGCTGATTTTATTTTTAATTTTTTACTTATCTCCTCAACTGTTGGAAAGGGAGTTAAATCAGTGTGAGGTTTATCTCATAGTGAATCAGTTTATTCAGAAAGAATAATCACGTATTTAAAATGGTGTACAAATCATGTCCCATTGTTTGAGTAACATGAAGCTCAGTCATAGGATTTCTGATTACATTAACTGGAACTGGTGTCTTAAGACTTTTTGGCGTGGGAACTGTCCCATAGCACTGCATGTGGGTTCTTGTTTTACATGAATTCTATACAGCTGGGACTGATCATAGTAGAATAAGTAATTTTTCTTACCCCAGGCCCATCCAGTTCAGTAGTAGCAGTAGAGCTTAGAGCTTTTTGTGGCATGGTTCCTCTATATAATGTTTGTGTGAAACAGTTGAGCCATCATTTGTTTTTATTTATTTATTGTTTTAGCTAATCAGAATTACTTTGCTGCATTGTCATCCATTAACTCCTGCTGTCATCAGGGCAGCATTGCAGGGAGGTGTGGAGCCCATAACCTAGGGGCAGATGGAATGATGCGTGTGTGTGGAGATATGTATATATAAATATATATATGTATATATCTCCACACACTAAGCAGTGCTTACTCTGCCACTCTGCAAAATGAAATAAGAAACCACTATGAAGGCAGCTGGCTTCATTGCTTGCTGCAGTTTTATGGTGATAAATGAGATATAAAACCCTGAGTGGAATGTTTTTAGAAACTTGAAAAGCACAAAGTCGTGGCTAAGAGGAGTGTATGGTAAAGCAGATATGACATAGCATCACTGATTCTGAGTGCTATGGGGTCCACCTTCTGCCTAATTTGTTACCTTGTTTGAAGAGACACTGTTCCTGTCCTTTCCTCCTCTTCATCTTTGCTTGGTTTGTTTATTTGGAATAAAATAACTTAGAGAACTGTTTGTACAGGCACCGTAAGGCTGCAGTCAGAGCTGTAATGATGCATTAAGATAAATAATATGAAGGACTGTAAAGTGTAGGGACATCTCATGTCTAGTCTCAGAGTTCTTGGATTGAGCCTGGAAAAGACAAGAGGCCACACTCTCATACAATGAGATCCAGCCAAAAGCTCTTATCCATGCTCTTACATCAAGTCAGCCAATAACTGTGTAGGCATTGAAATGTTCTTTTTATCTCAGCTGCTATTTTGAAAATGCTGCTTTCCAAACCACAGTTACTTCACTTTACTGTTGGGCACCTCATGTCACTGATGTGGTATGTGACATGTGAGCAGCTTCACTTCTCTAGCATGTGCTGTGTGTTCTGGTGTATCTCTTGTTAACTGATTGCTAAGTAATTTGGTTATTGGGGCCAAATGAATGAGCAGCTGCATAGTTAATTATGCAGAGTGGTATAGAAAAATGAATTTTAATGTTTTATACTCTCATTATCCCTGCAGTATGGGATATATTTTTCAATGTGAGAGTAACACAGGCAGTGTTTCCCACTTAACTTATTTGTTATGAACTTTATAATTTTAGGCAGCTTTCTGTGCTTTAATTTGGTAGGGATTGAGAAATAAAAGAAATCAAGTCAGGGTAGCTATTAAAATGTAAGGACTCTGTGTGCTGAGCATTCAGTTGGAAGGTGTGGGTAGCTTGCAAAAATGAAACATTAGTCTTCTTTTTGATTTTTTGTTATATGTATGAGTTTTTCCCTCCTATCTGTCACCCCTCATTGATGGGATGACTAATAATTCCATCAATCAGTTGAAACTGATCCAGCTCTTTTCTTTCATGTAGTGTTTTGGTTTGGCTCCTTTTACTTCAGTTGTCTCTCTCCGGTTTGGTTTCACTTCCTCCCATAGCATATAGAGAGGGTTAGCAACTTCTTTTTCTTCATGCTGCTTTTTTGTTTTTTTTAACGTAGTTCCTTCTTGCAAATTATTGCATCATCTCTTTGAGGTTGGGCTTCTGTCTCTTCCAGGCTTGATTTCTACACAACTTGAAGAAGGAGCTTTTTGGATGAGGTGTGAAGTGTCTACCAGAATTTTTTACGTTTCTGCCTAAAGTGTAGGTTCTACTGCTGTCTTTTGAAGCTATTCCAAAGTTGTTGTGTTTCTCATGGCAGTGTTTATTTGTTCTTGTTACCTTGGCAGATTGCAGATTTCTCCATGACCTCTGAGTACATTTGATCTTGATTTTTTTCTATCACAGTATCTGTTACTGTGATTGCAGTCTAAGGGGGGAGAAAACCCCAGTTATCGCTTATTTGTTGAAAAGCACCTGTCAGGGATAGTTTATTTTTTCAATTCTAGAATGCACTTTCTTTGCCAAATGGATATAATTTTTCTTCAGGATGGTGCATGGAGATCAAATTATGCCCCTTGATAGAACTATGTTGCATTATCAGTGAAATACAGCCATCTCTGGGCAAAAGCCAGGGGAACAAGTAAAGCAGACATGTAATAAAGTGTGCTTTCTTAATATCAAAAGAACTAACAGCTCAGTCAGTCTCAAAAGAATCTCCATAGTTGAACGTTTTGAGATCCGGTCTTTCAAGCTTTGCTTTCTGGCAGGAGGAGGAAGTATGCTCGTGCTTTTTTAGGCTTCAGATAGTTTTCTGTAATGCTGATCTGTCCATAGGATCATGCCTGTTCTGAACACTTTGACATAAAATGTTAACACATGCGAGAGAAAATGATTTAAAATTTTACTCTCATCCAAGAATTTTGAGACTTATCACTGTTTTATCTTAATTCTTACCATATGCTGTCCACTCCTTAATTTTGTAAAGTCTCTTTGGGATGCAGTGTGTAAGGAAAAATGTGATTAAAAAAAGAGTTGTGCTGTTCTGAAGCACGTTGTCTTGATTTTGAGATTTCTCTTTGTCTGCTCTACCCTGTGGCAGTGTCTGTGTTAAATACTGGTCTCTCACATTTCTGGAGTTTTCTTTAGCTTGGCATGTACCAAAATTTTACTTTCTACCTCATTAAAATTGGAAGCTAAATATACATATATATGGTGGGGCTTTATAGGTGTGATGTGCGCAATACTTAAACTTCTGATGCTATTTTGGCGTATTGGTGCATTTGGCATCTTGGTTCAGACCACAATATCTACTGTCTGTTTTGCTTTGCCTTGATGGAAAAGACAGTAAAAATGTTCTTCTGCAGTGTGGGAGGGTGGTGCTCTGTGTTAAAGTATAGGAGCACAGGGTGAAGAATCTCGTGCCTTGTCTTTCCACGTGGCCTGTGAATTTATGGAGTCGTCAGCTTTCCAGGATGGAAAGCATCCAAGAAGCAAATTTAAATAAAATTAAAGAGGGAAAGTTAATTATTTAAAGATCATAAAAAACATGTTGCAAGAATGGTTCCTTTGTTCTTATCACAGTATTATCTGAATGGGTCACAATTACAGGAGGTTTATATATACTTCTGGTACAGCACCTCTTAATATGCGTTGATACATCTGATATGTGGAATGCAGAGTTGGGTTTCCAGAAACTTTACAGTGATAATTGGACTTGTCAAAAAGCACATTAATGTTGGTAAAGTACTTTAAGTAAGTTGGAATTAATATTTTTCTCTTGATTCCTGTGTTAACTGGAGTCTTGGCTTTTGTACTTCCAAATGCTTAAGTTTTTCTATAAATATTTGTTGATTTCATCTTGGGGATAGGATATACATCTATATTGTTATAATCACTATTATTGGCCTTCTTCTTTAGCACATTTAGTAGGGTCAGAATAGGAAACTATTTGCAGTGATTACTTCCTCTGCTGCTTTACTGGGTTGTTTTTTTCTGTATCACAATGATTTGGTCACCTCATAAACTCTGCTGCTAGAAGCAATGCTCAGTGTAGCAGTCCATTGGGTCACTCAGTGCCTTGTCATGTCCACTTCTGAGCGTGTCCTGAGAGATCCCCACAGCTTTACCAGGCAAACTCTATCTGTGCCCTGTTGCTCTCTTTGTGAATGGTTATGTCAACAGGAATTTCCTATCTTCTGCCTGAGTGTGCCTGTCATCCTTTTGCTGTTAGCCCTGGTCCTGCCTTATTTACAAACCTCCCTTCAGGTGTTGGGGACTGAAATCAGATTCTCAATTAGCCTTTCTTCCCAACCTAACCAAAGCCCACTTCTACTGGGATTTCCTTGCATGCTGTGTGCTCCAGCTTGTTTGCCGTGTCAGTGACTCTTCACTGGACTTGCTCCAGGTTGGCGAGTTCTCACTTCTATGAAGTGATGTGGAACTGAACAGTTATTTTATCCAGTTTGTAGAAGTGGGATGATCTGCCCTCTTGAGGTCCTTTGTTACTGTCGCCACATAAATAGGTGAATAGTTTAGAATTTCCTATCTGAATAGGAAAATAAGTGAGAAGAATACCTAAGTGTAAAAATGGTAATTCAATGCTTTAAAAACTGCTTTTACACCTATGTCATTTCCTTCTCTTTTGCAAGAGATAACATTGGTTCTCACTGCAGTCAACCTCTAGGTATTTGGGGATGCCTGCATTAACTTCTTGTTTTCACTTTAGTTATACAGTTTGGGTTCTTGATAGGTTTTAATTTTAGTTTGCTGGTATGTTATGTATGACACCGTTTGGCTGTAGCTGCTGTAATCTGCTAACCAACACAAACCTATTGTTTCTAATCATAGTACTATAGTTTCCTATGGAGCAACTCCTTTGTAATTAGGCAGTATATTCTAAGATCTGTTGACCTTGCCTGCTCTAAATAAAGCATTAATCAGACTCAGTGGCAAATTTAAGTATTTTTTTCTTTTGAAGATTTGTCTACCACGGGTAAACATTTATTGTGATCACAAAACTTAGGAAGATTTTTGCCAGAAAGACATTGTGCTTTTTTTTTATAGCCCTTGAAGTAGAGGAGAGATTTTGTAAATTAGAATATTGAAGCTTACAAAACATTGTTTTCAATGACAAGAATTCACATAGTAATCCTTGGATGTTGGTAGGGCCAACATGTAGCTCAGGGAGGGTTCACACAACACTTTCAATGGCTGTTGGTTTTATAAAGTTTTAGACAATTGAGACATAATTTGAGTTCTACTTTTGTACATGTATAGACTTGATTCATGAGGTTTCAGGGGTCATCTGCATACACTGGAGTAAAAGCTGTAGACTGTTTTAATAAGTGTTTATGAACTGAGAATAAATTACAAGAGACACAGCATTTGCTTGGTGCATTTCTTGTGTCTTGGTATCTTCTGATCAAAGATAGATACTTCTGTAGTCTGTGAGATGGGTGCAAGTTGATCTGGAAAGAAGGCAAAGGAAATTGGATGAATTTCAGCATTAGCCCTGAAAATGGGGATGTGCAGCAGCCTCCCCAAAATCTGTGAGAAGGAAATGGATTTAACTCAGCTCATATTGCAAGCTTAAAAAACAAAGCTTCACGAAAAGAATATTCAGGACTAAGGACAGGAAAGAAAAACGAGTCAAATCGCATTTGCTCTGTTGCATGTTGTTCCCAGAAACATGCCTTTTTTTTTTTTTTTGTCATAATGTTCTGTTAAGATTGGAATTAAAGAATGAAGGGCCAAAGCTTTTATCTTTTATGACTGTCCAGTTTTGAATCTATATATTCAGATTAGCAAATTGGGAATGGACTTTTATGCTTTGCAGGTGGTGAAGCGAAGTGAATTTCAGTGTATTTTGCACCTCAGAGCAGGTGTTTGGGTGACAATAAGGCAGAACGTAGACCAGATGGGGATTCTTCCATTTTTTCATTTTGCTATGTGGAAAACTGCATAGTCAATATTTAATTTCCCTTTGCACCTTCTCTGTGAAATTCACACAAAGTACTGTGTGTTGCTGCCTTTACTCCCTGTGAAGTAGTTTTCCCTGTCTGCTAGTCAAGAAGGATTTTTTGCCAGGAGGAAGTAGTCCCTACAGAGGAACTTAACTGGATGCTGTCACTTTTAAGGATATGTGCGCCTTCAAGGCCCTTCACGTTCTCTCCTTAAATATAGCCACACTTTAGGGAATAAATGCATGTGGTACTTGGGGGAGGGATAGTAAATTGGCTGTGTTGCTGTAAACAGTGCTAGTTCTTCAGGGATAGCAGAAGTTTAATATTTGAACAGGTTACAGGTTAGGTCCAATAACTAGCAGTAGATCTCAATTGCTTCTCAAAGAATTTGTTGGTTTTTCAGAACAAACATTTATGAAACACCTTCCTATTTATTATGGAAGTAGTAATTGCCCATTCCCATTCATATTTCACTCCAGTTTGTAGCCTCAGAGGAGGAATTTCTTTGCTTACTGGAGTATTCATCCTGCAAATGAATCTGTGGCTGAAAAGGGGTTAACCTTGAGCACAACTGCCAGAGATTTTTTTCATTTTGATGGTTTGCGCAGTGTATTTTATCACAAAGTATGTTAATCTAGGCAGAAATTGGGCTGTCTTGTATGGGGTGGGTGGGTGGTGGGAAAGGGATATCAATTATGTATGAGTAGATAATTTGGAATAAAAATGTTGCTTGAAAAGCCTTGGGCATTCCTCCACAAATCTGATGATGATTGTGCTTAGACATTAGAGTAGAGAGATTATGTGTTAGAAGCAAGCCTCCTTGTACATTCATTCTCAGCTTTCTGACCTGTTCTTTGCTCGGTCACAAGCAAGCATCTTTGTTTGGGCTTAATCCTTACCATTCGTTTTGTCACTTAGTTTAATGAGCAGAAGATTTCGAGGAAGCACACTGGAGGCAAAGTGATTTCCAAGTGGATGCTTTGCCCTGATTTGCCTCTATGTATGATAGCAGTTGGCAAGAATCCCAATGCAGAACCGAGCCCTTTCCCCCAGCCAGGCTTAACTCAGTTTTGCCTGGATGATGAGACTGCTGGTTGTGTAAAGACAGTGTTTTTATCTGCTACAGTTTACTTGCAGTATCTGGCTTAGCTCAACATTGAAAATAAACAAATGGATCAATTCTGCCTCTGCTTTAATATATTAATATTAAAATTTAAGTGTAAGATTGCCTCCAGCTATTCGATGACACTGCACAGAATGGAATCTTGTGCTCTCATGTTTTATCATCAGCACAGGGCTTACCCAGGCTTAGCATTTGTTGAAATTAGACCATGCAGTAAAGCTCACTAAAGCCATCATCAATACTTCTTTTGATGTAAAGGTACCTTAACATGTTTGGTTTGTGTGCTAAATGAATTAATCCAGTATTTCCATAAATAACAATTACTGATAACCAGTACAGTTTTCAGAGGATGGATGTTCAGTACTTTTTTACCATGCATTCCTTAGAGCTCTTCCAGCTGAGTACTTGAAATAGAAGTTATCCAAAATTGTCATCTTTGAAATTTAATGGGGACGTGTCTGTGAGAAAGTAGTTGATAAACAGGGAGGATTTCCATTCAGCGAGTGTTCCTGGGATCTGGTAAGAACAACAGCTGTTCTTTTTATGCACTTGAACAAGAAGCATTGAGGAAAGGAACTATTTTGCTTGATTTCACCTTTGTTTTTCTACATCTTTGCTGGAATTTAAGTGGTTTTTTTTTTTTTTTTTTTTGAATTAGACTGGGAGTTTAACTGATGCATTCCTTTTAAGTGACTTTTCTGTGTCATATACTTAAAGTTTACAGGCTTTTAAACTAAAGCTTGCTGATATTCACTCTATTTGGAAAAACAGCAACAACAAAACACCAGACAGCACTGTGCAGTGGCAGTAAGTTACATTTTAAATTTAATTAGCATTGAGTGAGAAATCATAACTGTCTGGAGTTTAGGACAGGTCAGTATCAGCCTTGCTTCAAATGAACGTTTTAACCAACTGCTTGGCAGTAAATAGAAATTATGGCTGATTATGGTTATAGGAGACAAAAAAAAAAAGTAATTGACAGTTATGAGGACAGGACCATCAGAAAAGCTTTAAGTTGGCACATTAAAACTGAGTTAAGCATAATGGAATATTGTCTGGGAACATGAAATATGGGATGCAGTGTACAAAATGTGTTGGCAAGTGGTATAAAATTGTGACTGTAATAAGGCTCAGAGGATCAGAGCAGGAAGAAAAGCACTAACTTGTTTCCTGACTGTACCACAACAGAAGTGCTGTGTGATGCTGAATTACCTGTCCAGGCCTCCTAGCCATACATTCAAAAGCATATACAGAAATCAAAATGAGTCACAAGTAGCATTTGAAAGCTGGTGTGAATGGCCTGCTGTGAGAGATACTTAGCTTGTCAGAATGGTGTAACAAGCTCTGTAATCTAACAGT
Organism: Coturnix japonica; assembly: GCF_054131305.1. Taxonomy (NCBI): domain Eukaryota; kingdom Metazoa; phylum Chordata; class Aves; order Galliformes; family Phasianidae; genus Coturnix; species Coturnix japonica. Next base: position 81,111,060 of record NC_140666.1, read on the forward strand.
TAAGTTTACATTAGAACTTGAAAACTGCTGTGCCCAGGTCTAGGTGACTGCTGTAACCAGTGGTCTGCTGGGAATGTATGGCCTTTCTGCTTTTTTTTTTTTTCTTTCTGTTAATCCCCCATTTTATCAGTTTGACCAAAATTACTTTTCTTCCTCTTTGCTCCATAGCCCGGCAGATTTGTGTGGCTTTTAGTAGTTAAAGAAAGGTGGAGTCAAGTTGTGAAATACACTCTCTTCCTCACATGTGGACAGCTCAGAGTCTTGGCTATAAGCAAGATGCTGGGTTTTATCTTCCAGTCTGTTTTGTCAGTATTATGTTCTGAAACAGAAGCCTTATTAGTCAATCCTTTTAAGACCATTTGAAGTAGGAGCAGGATTCAATCCTTATGTGTCCCTTCCCACTCAAGTTATTCTGTGATTCTAAGTAGGAAAGTGTCATCAGCTCTGTGCAACAAGGAGGCACAAGGAACACACAACTCAAGCAAGGGTGATGGAGATTGACTAACAGGGAGCATCTACAGCTCAGTTCTGTCTGCATTTATAGTGTCTACTAAACAGTGAAACCTCAGGTTTTTATTCTGAGATCAGAGGCAAAGATATTACTCTTTTGATTCTTATCCACATGTTCTGTCTCTTCAAGTGAGACTGTTCTCTCAAAAGATAAATACAAATTTAATTAAAAGAAAACCAGATATTTCAAATTGAAAGGTTATCAATAAATGTTCCATAAATAAAAATGTAGAGTGAATGAATCTCCCTCATGAATTCTGTGCCTTTGCTATTTGAAGAAAGGAAGCAGAACAAATGTCTCACATGATTCAGGAACACTAAGTTAGTAAATGTGCATTTTTTGGTTGGAATAAAGATGTTACCAAATGATGCTGGACGGTTTGCATGCGTGACAGTTCTCTGAGCAGAAAATGTTATGTTTTCAGTACACTGTAATGATCAATTTGAGTAGCATCAATGCTGGAAAACTGTTCGTGTCTTAATTTTTTAACACAAAACAATCCACAAGTTTTATTCTGCTTTAAAGAAAATGGATAGAAGGGAAAAATAAATCAAGATGAACTCTCATTTGAAGGATATAATTTGAAACCGTCTACTGTAAATGCCTTTGAAATCATGTTGAATGTGCAAAATTTTCTTTCAGATTTTTCAATTTTTTACCATTCTTTTTTTTTTTCTTTTTTTTTTTTTCCTCCACTCAGATGAGAAGTGAGGGCAGGGGTGAATCAGCATGATGAAATACAGAGCAATACTGGAGTCCTTTTCAACTGTGCATTCATCATTTTCTGTATTCTTTGGGATAAGGAGCTGCTGGGTCCTTATGAGCCAGCTCTGAGCAACTTCTTTAAGAGAAAGATAAGGAATAAAATAGATCCTTCAAATAACGTAAACTACATTGAAATCCTGTGGAAATTCTCTTAAATAGGAGAATCACTTCCTCAAATTCTTCTGCAATATGAGAACTGAATTTAAGAGGCTAAGCTTACAGTGATAATAATTGCATAACTGATAATAAGGATGATGCAAATTTAATAGCTTTACTCAGATGAGGTGAAAGTGAACTTTAGGTTTTATGCTTTAATTTGTGATTTGCTCTACAGTCTGTTCTTCCATGCACAAAGAATGGTGTACTGTGCATAGTTATTTTTCTTGAACCTGGAAAGCTTGAAAAATATTAAAGTGAATATTCTGCATTAAGGTGATTCACATCCAGCTGAGATTATACATTTTACAGCATTTCAGTTGTAATATGTGTATTATCCCAGAGAAAACAAGAATGATCATAGGAGGTCACAATGAAGGACTACCCAGCTCAGTATTTCCTCTCTGCTGGTAGCCCAATAATTCTGAAGAAGAATAGAGAATAAGTGTGTAGTGAAGTGATTTTCACGTTATCACACAATGATTGAGATTGCAAGGAACCTTTCATGGCCTTCTAGTCCAAGTGTCCTGCCTAAAATTGGACCCTATCCAGTTTTCTTTTGAATATCTGAAAGGATGGTGAGCCCATAACCTCTCTGGACAACCTGTGCCTGATCCCTTTCACAGTATAAATGTGTTGTGGGTTTTTTTATTTGTATTGTTGCACTGTAGTTCTTTGTACAGAACCCATCATTTTGTAGTTGGTTTCCTATGGGCATCCTTTTATATTTATTTCATTTGACCTTTTCTTTCCACTTGCTTTGAATAGTGTAATGTTACCCATAGACTTTTGACACTGTCTGCCTCTTTTTCTCTAGTTATAATCTAATAGCATTGGCTATATTCCTTGTTGGACTTCTTTGATCACATTTCTCAGTAGCAAATATGAATAAAAATGTATTTTTCCCATTTTTACAATAGTTACTATTCCAAATGAAGACCTGCCCCCTTGTCCTCTTACCTAGCTGCTTAGTTACCTGAGCATGTTTTGTGGACTGTCTTCCTAAACCTTTTTGGCAACATTTTAGGTTAGGGTATTTGGCTGAATTTTCCTTTTTGTATATTCATGTATTCTATCAAATAAACCTAGAAAGTTAATGACTCATGCATTCCCTATCCAAATTCATGTAGTCTGTTACTCAGTACATTTTATTTTTGTGTATGTTAAATTACTGAATTGGAATAGTTTTTACTAATTTTCCTGGTGCTGACATCAAACTTTACTGCCATGCACTTCTCTAAATTGGTCTTGGAGACCTTTAGAAATTGAAATCTGTATCTGCAACATCCATTTCTCTAATACAAATGTTATTTTAAATGAGAAGACACTCTTTGCAATTAATGGCTTAGTGATTTCATCCTTGAGTTCCTTTAGAACATTTGGATGAATACCATCTGTTTTGGGCAGATGACTGGTGTTGATTTGTGCTTTATGTCTTTTGCTGACACTTTAATATGAGGCATATCTTAGTGCAGCCACAGCAAGGAAGAGCTCTGACGTGGGAACCTTTCAAAGCTGCTCCAGAGTGAGTGAAGACGCAAAGCATGAGCTTGGCTTTATTGCTGTGACCTCATCTCTGGATGCTCTTTATTCACCTTGCTCTACCACTGGCTCCACAGATTTCTGCGGCAGGCTCCACAGCCTTTCGTAGGTTGTCAAAAGATTTATTATTACAATGTAAACTAATTCAAGTTGTTTTTCAAAGTTGTGTTTTGACTTATTTCATTATGGTTTTATCCGTCTAAGGATTTTCTTCCCATTACCTTTAGCTGGATAGAAATTCATCTTGTTGAAGTTTTCCTTTTTAAAGTTGCTATTTTGTTTAACCATGCCCTTTTTTGGCCTTTCTTTGGTTTACTTCAGTTAGTCATGTTCTTGTGATCTTCAGTATCTTTAAAAAGGCATTTCAGACATTTTACCTGTCCTTTTGTTTCCTTTAGTTTTTTTTGTTTTTTTTTTTTTTTTTACACTGAAGAGTTGCTTTCCCTTGAAGATTCCTGGTCAGCTGCTCATGAAACACTGAGAATTTTAGTCTTGATGTTTTGACCCAGTGCAACAATTTAACTAATCTGTGTGGGGTCACTGAAATCTCCTGTTGCTGGTGTGTTTCTTTATCTTTCAACCCTGGAGATCCCAAAATGAATCACATTCACAGCTCCCACCCTGGCCAGCCTGTTGGTGATATGCTAAATAATAAATATTGCACTTCAACCCTTAGTAGGACAGAAGTTCAAGTCCACAGGGTTGATATGCTACTTCATACATTTATTGTATTTACCTTAACTAACCTTAAGCACCTTTGCTAGCTACTGGGTTTTTTTTTGTGTATTTTTTTTCCCCTTGGTATTTAAGCAAACTGTCCGTTTCTTAGAAATTTAGCATTTATATAGTAAGACAACTACTTTATCCTCTGGTTTTGTGATTTTTCCATGCTTGCTTAAATAGTACTTTCTTTTATCTGCCTGCTCTTAATCTTCTACTATTTCAGAATTGCCAATGCTTGTTTTTTTGCCTAAGAATATGGTATATGAGTCCTTCACAAAAAAAAAAAAAGTAAAATGTATTATCCCAAACTTCCTTCTGTGCCTTTCAGCATTCTTATAAGTTTTCTTAATTTGGTCTCTCATTATGTGGCTATCAACATTATTGACTTCAAACCTATTAGTAAGTAGAAATTTGCATTTTATTTTATTTTTTTTTTTCCTTTGGGGGAAGACAAAACAAGAAAGGAAAACTAGTGGTACTAAATATTACCTGGCATTAAATTATTTTATGGCTGTGAATTTGTACACTGGTGTTGTCAAAATAAAGCAGCTAAATTCTTTTAAGAGAAGAGGGTTCTCAAGTAAAAAGCATTCCTGCCTTTCTCCTTTACTCCAGCAACTTCTCTGGGAAAACCCTCACAAAGAGTGAGGAAGCTTTTGAAAAGATCCTTGGCCATGTGTTTTCTGTACACTTGTCATCTGGCCTTTTTTTCTTTTCTTTTGAGTTATATGTGTTTGATATAAAAGCAAGTTGAAGCTAAGCAGAATTTAGAGGCTTTGACTTTTTTTGGTTTATTCATGTGCGCTATCTTTGCATGTCTGCAGCAGCTTCCCACACTCGTTCCATGTAGCAGCCAACACTTTCAGTTGGTGTTTCAATTAATGCTATATGCCTAGGCATGAATTTGCATCATTTAAAACCAATCTGCTGCTCAGAGCCTCACACGTTACCCCCACAGTATTATTATTCCTTGGTTTTTACACCTAGAAACAGCTTCATCATCTGGATCGCAGTTTATCTCACTGCAGTTTGTGCTTGTAATAGGTTGTCATCTTCCTTTCTGTATAGCTGTCTGTCTCTGATTTGTGCAGTGGTGTCTGGTGGTCCTTTTCTTTCCATCTGTGCCTCTGCTGCTTCTATCTTCTTCAGAGAAAGACAACTCTCATAGTCCCTTATCTGTGAAGAGACCTCTCTCCATCTCCCCCCAACCCCTTCTTCACCGTATTTCAGCATGTAAGGAGAAATATTAAAAGCAAGAGATCAGCATTTCTAAGGAGTCCTGATGATTTGGGAGGTGACTTCTCCTAAGGCTTCCATGCATTTGCAAATGTGATTTTATATATTTTTAAGACAATTATTTTTCTTTTTTCTTTTACTGTTTTGTTTTTCAGTATTTAAATGCTACTTTTTAACACAAAAATCAGGGCAAAATTAAATAAAACAAAAAGGAATGAGTGGAGAAAAACCTGAATAATTTTCTTGCTAAGATTTCAGGGCAGGGACACTTGTATTGGACCTGTCAGGAGAGGAGAAAAAATGAACAAACAACAGTGTGATTCTGCCATCCCTGTATACCTGAGGTGTGAGGAGGGGATGATGGAGGTGAAAACTGTTCAAAAAAGATAAGTAGGAGGAATTCCTAAGGGGCTATTTAACAGTTTTTCTTTGCAGAAATTGTTAATATACAATACAGAAATAAACTCTGCATGCCTGCTAAACCCTATATTAAGGCTTTTATAATTATAAAATTGCTAGCTTGTATGGCAGTTCAACTATGTGCATGTAGGTGTGTACAGTTGCATGAGCAGTTTGCTTGTGAAAGTGAAGTGCTTTGTAAGCGAAGTCTGATTGCCCTTCCTTTGGGATTTTGCACTGTTCCTCATAATTGGGGCCAAAGCATGATCTAAGTGCCAAGGAGTGCTTTTAAATTGGCGTTTACTACCAATGTCAGCAGTTTAGGACAGGGCTTCAAGATGTGCTAGTATATAAAGAAATGAACTTGTCTGCCACAAAGTGGAAATCTGTTCTGTCATTGAGTGGTAGAGCTGTAATCACTTCAAGCTGTGATCCTATCAGATTCCATAACCAGGCGAGTGAAGCAGGCCAGGCTTTACTTCTATTCCAAGGCTGGAGCTAAGCACAGAGTTTATTATGGGGAAGAGATGGCCACTGAATCTGAATGACCAAAATCTAGACCAGTGCTTTATCTTCGAAATAATTATCTTTAGTTATTAGCTTTCCTAAAAGGAATGGACTAACCCTGTTATTCTGCGTGTACTTCAACTGCAAGATACTCATGTTAAAGTTTTTGTAGTAATAATGTGATATTCTGTGTGCTTGCATGCAGGCATTATTGTGTTCACAGACATATTTCATTCAAAGAAATTCATTAAACTCTCAAAGAGAGGTAATACTGAGTACTGAAGAGCTCCGTACTCTAATTGAAAAAAGGCATGTAAAGAAGCCATGGCTAGAAAATGAAGCAAGACAAATTCAAATTAGAAATTGGGCGCACACTTTTAATTGGAACTGTAATTAAGTGCTGAAAAAAGCCAACCAAAGTCAGTGATAGATTCCTCAAGTAAAGACTGGATGGCTTCCAGTAAGACAGGCATTGGTCATATAGGAGTTAGTGTGTTCTTGTATGGCGGTTCTTGAATGAAGTACTACTTTGGCTGGTTTTGTGCAGCAGGTGAACTTAGGAGTGTTCCCAGTTAAAACTAAATGCTAACATGATTGCTTATTTGGCCCCTTTCACAGGTACCTCCATGAACAGTTTTCTTATTACTTTTTCTTTAATGCTCTGATGTGGGGGTAGGGTTGATATCCCTGTATTTGTCATTAATCTGTGTCTTTTCTAACATCTAGAAGCTTGGAGTAGAAAACTGGACAACGTGTATGAGAAATTTCCAGCGCTCTTATGCTGGAGCAAGCAGTTTATCCTTATCCTACTCTGGCTGCCCCATCAGTCTTAATGCCAGAAGGAAGAAGCAGTGCATCAGCAAAGTCAGGGTAGGGGAGTGCCAGCCTTAGAGGAGATGGTAATGCCTGTTCTCATGTGCTAGCAAACTCCAATGCGGTGAATAATGGTATCCTGCATCCTGTTTGTGAATCTTTGGGGATGGATGAGAATTATGGTTTGAACAGATTTTTAACTGTTTTTCTGTTATTTGCTCACTATTCTTCCTGATAGTATATTGGCAGCCAGAGACTGCTGGCATCCCCTGGAGCGGGAGGAGGAATCCTCCCTGGAGATTACATTGACTCAATCACCTTCCAGCAACTGAAGGATCTCTGCTACCCAAAGCTAGTGTTGCCATCCATCATCTCCACCCCAATAATTTGATTTTGAGTGTATTTCCTTATAGCTAAAGCAAAATGTTGTACTATTATATGTATAAAACAACATGTAGGATTTTATACATGCATAGAACTCTGGGAGAATATGTAATGTTTAGGGTCTCTGTGTTTCTTTCTCTCTCTCGTTGGTAGTATATAGTTTGTGCAGGAAGTAGAAATCTCTTTCCAGCTGTTTTCCTAAGTTAAAAGTAGGTTTGGAATTTTCCTATGAAGTCATCAGTCACCCAGTTACTGCACATAAATGTGTTCCTAAATGAAACAGGTTTCAGATTTCTGGTGAAATTCCCCTTTGCCTGCGTCAGAAAAGCCCCACAAACTACAGCAAACTATAGACTGCCGGAGCTAAACAGAATCTAATCATTCTATGGAACTGCCTTTACTGTGTGTTGCAAATGGACCACAGTTAAGTAACTGCTTTTTGTTTTTTTGTGTGTTTTCATGAAGACCGTACATAATCTAAGGACGTTATAAATTTTAAATTGCCCGTTTGCTGCTTTTCGTGCTGTCAAAGAGTAATTTGTACTTGGGGGACTTATTAGTAGGGCTTTGAATCCATTTGTTCTGCCCAGCAGAAACTATTTAAAATATTTAGTAGTGCTACTAGAGACAAAAAGGAAAGCAAGGAAAATAAAGATATTTAATTTTTAATGAATTCAATTTTTTAATTAACTCAATTTCCCTATTCTCCCATATAGTTTTCTTTTTTTTAAAAAAAAGGAAGAGCTCTCAATGCATCAAATGACTGTGAGCCCTAGATGTTCTTTTTACCTTGAATGCTTAAATCATATACATAGTTTCTAGATATATTGCTAATAGAAAGGAGTAGAGGTCTCCAGGGGAGGATTCAGAAGGTAGGAGTGCTGAGCTGACCACTGCAGTTGTCCGTGTCCACTGATTCCTTCAAGGTGAAAGTTATGTCTGTTGGATATGGATCCTAAGAGTCTCACTGGGAAAGGAGGAGTCAGTAGGTACCTGTGTAGGTACCTGTGCTCCACTTCTGTTGTTCTGGAATCAGTTTATGGCCTAAGTTGGATTTATAGGCAAGGAGGAAAATCAGCCAGCCAATATGGAGCAACTCCATGGAAACAGAATGGTTGATGTTCATCTAGCGGGCAAGGAGTAAAGGAAGTGGGAGTAATGTGATAGAAAAATTACTCAGAGTGATAAAAACAGTAGCTGACCAAATTCATCTTCTCACAGTACCTTTAGGGTGATGTGTGTGTCTGCTTCACTCCTACCTCCTAACCCATATAGAACACTCCTGTAGCAGGAAAAGGTTTGCTGATTATAAATTCTGTCCTCAGAGGTCTCAGTAGTAGATGACGGTAACCACAGTTGTAGTGCTTTTAGATGCAGCAGGGATGTTACCATCATTGCTTCTGGCCTTGTTTAGTGAGATGCTACATTTCCCCATGGAAGAAGTATTAAAAAGTCAGTGCAGTCCTTTCTAACAAATTTCTGGTGTCTGGGTAGAGACAGTTCTTAGGGAAAGAAGCAGCTCGGTGTGCCATCCCCATCTGCTGGTTGAGCAGTTTGATAATACAAGTTTCTGGACTAATCTTAGAAGAGAGTTAACGTGCAGGGAAATAGGAATAGGAAAGTAGAAAGCATAATGCAAACTAATTCTTGCTGAAGAACTGAACACAGTCAACAATATATTAAAAACTATGACCTTTCCCTTGAAAACTTTAGATCTTCTTTTACTCTTTCATATCAGAAATAACAGGATTATAATCACATAGTATTAGATTAATTACATGTATTGCTGTGGAATATAACTCTATAGGCGTATCAGTTTACTGGGATTGTGGTTAAATATGTATCTTTGCCTGGGGAAGGTATCAAGATTATCAAAGTTAACCATGTGTAAAATAATGATATATAATTTATATTTTAGAGTGCGATTTTAGATTGGTGATTTCATTGTTATCCTTATGGTGTGAAATTTCTTAACTGCTGCTGAGAATGTTCAGTCCACTTGAAAAAAAGTATTACCTAGGTGCTCATATTAAATATTTTCTGTACTGTGTGAAGCAAAGGAAGTTCTCATTATCAAACCAGTTGTCACTGAAGTATTCACTTTTGCAACACTTCATCATTCAAAATATATTGAGAAGTGGAACTTAAGAAATGCATTTTTCTTTTCAGATTGTAGTGCATAGAATAGTCTTTAGTGGCATAATGATAACCTTCAGGGCGAAGGGATTTCTTCTGAGCTTGAATAATGGAGATGTACATTCAAGGCTTTCCTGAAGCAAATTGGAAATCTTAAAAAGGGTAGAGGTGAGCTCTACCAGCTGGCAAGTTTGCTTTGCAGGTTGACTTCACTAAAGTAGTATATTAAGCAAGCTATGACCTGTAATCGTGCAGTTAAATCAGCTAAAGATGAATAATCACCTATTTTTAAATTTGTATGTGTATATTTATATGGTTGTTTATATTGCGGGCATGTTCTTGAAGTTTATCATTTGGCTCTTATATTAGTCGTTTTCCTGCTGTAGTTTGAATTTATACTCAAAGCAAAGAATGGTAAAGCTAATTTCTAGGGGGCATCATTTCCTAGATATTGATCTATGCTGTAATTCAGTTTTTTTTTGTGCGCATGTGTATGTTTGTTTATCTACACAGAGTTTGAGAGAGTTGTTAATTTCTCAGCTGAATCTTTCAGTCAAAAGAAAACCAGAGTGATATAAGAGCAATTACTGCCATTATCTTTTAACTTCTCTATCTAGGGTCTTGGTTTTACATCATAGGAACTTTTTGATGGAAAAAAAAGTGTGGTTTAATCTTTACTCAGTCCACTGATGTGAAAACAATGAGTTTAGTAAGTTCCAGGAAGAGGCAACATATACAGGATTCACAGTTAAAGATTGATAGAATGCGATGCATTTTTTTTTTTCTTTTTCTAATTTTATCGTTTTGCCTGACTTAAAGACTAAATTAAATTTTCTTTATTTTTCTTTCTCTTTCTTGATTATTTTTGAATTAGAACTGAAACAGGATATGTGTTCTGGTGTTTTGGAAAAGGTTGGAGCTATGCGCCCAAATCTCACTGATTATAGTATGGAGAAAATGTAAAAAGTTATTGTAATAGTTATAATTTGAAGTTAAATCATCAAATGGCTTGGGTTGGAAGAGATCTCATGCATGTCCAAGCTCCAAACCCCCCACAGGCAGGGCTGCCAACCTCCATGTCTAATACTAGATCAGGCTACCCAGAGCCCCATCCAACCTGGCCTTGAGCACCTCCAGGGACAGCACATCCACAACCTCCCTGGGCAAACTGTGCCAGCACTGCATATCTCTCTTGGTAAAGAACATCCCTGTTATATCCAACTGAAATCTTCCCTTCTTCAAGTTAAAACTGTTTCCCCTTGTTGTCCTGTTATCTACCCTTGTAAAGAGTTAACTCCCCTTCTGTTTATAGGCTCCCTTTAGGTACTGAAAGGCTGCAGTGAGGTCACCTTGCTGCCTTATTTTCTCCAGGCTGAACTATCCATGCTCCCTTTGCTTGTTTTCACAGGGGAGGTGCTCCAGCCTTCCAATTATCTTTTATTTGATGTTTTGCTTTGCATTCCTTCTTTATCTGAGTGGCAGCCATTGTAATTGGTATTATTTAATTGCAACATGCAACAGTGTTATTTTGGTATAACTAGAAGTCAAAAACTTCGTCCAATAAAGAGATGCTATGTGCTTGGAATTACTGAGGTTTAGTTCTCTGTGTATGAGTAGTTTTTTCCAAAAGCAGCAGAATATGGGAGGAAATTGGAGTAAACCTGATTCACTGGTTATTCCTTAAGGGCTGATTAGCCCTAGTTAAGTTTCTGTCCTCTCTTTGCCAGCTGTAAACTGTGATTGGCGAGAATAAATATCCAGTATCAAAAGTAATTGCACATTTCAAGGAGTGTCCTACAGGTGGTTTTCTGATATATAGCCTTTTATCCCTTTCGAGCTTTCCTGCTGTGAAGGAAAATAACAGTTTTGTCTTCATGACAGTACTATTTTCTTTCAGTAAGCCTGCCTTTGATTAAGAGACCATTTCTGCCTAACAAAAATTCATCCCAAATAGAGCTTGAATAACAAGCAGCAGCTGAACAAGGTTTCTGCTTCATCCTGATGGAATATGCAGCGTGTACCTTGGTAGTGCAGTACACTTTGAAGAGTTGTTAGTCAACTCTTTCATGTAACAGTTGATTGAATGCTCCCTGATTTTGTGTTTGAAACTGTAGCTATTATTTCCTTAGCTTGGGGGAGTTGAGAATTTGGACTTTCTACCAGATGAGATAGACTTCTATGTCCACATACACCAGAGTGTAATGGAGGTGGCAGATATCAGAAGGCAATCAATCAGGCTAAAGGCATTTGCAGGAATGTAGCTGAACGGCCCGTAGTCCGGTAATGGTGATGTAAGGAGAGATGTCATGGCACTAAGGTAGTTCAGGAAGTTGCTGGTAGAAGATAAACACAAGTTCCTTCTGTTTGTGCGTGGTCTGGTTTCTGAAGGTTTATTAATTTTGATTTAAGATTACAGGAAGAGCTAAGTGACCTGTAACAGCAAGAACATAAAATCACAGGCATGTTGCCTGCAAGTCACTTCTGGAGATTATGTAATGCATCCTCCCAGGATTTATGCATTGGACAATCTCAGCTGTTTGAACTGAGGTGAGGGGTTATTGCCGCTGTATCTGTGAGGCTAGCTATTTAGGTTACTCATGCCTATGTTTTAGTGTTTTCTTATTTTAGTACTCTTTTTCTTGTAATAAAGGGACCTTTATATCCAGGAGTTGAGAAGCGGATCAGGTTATGAGGTGTGTTCATATAAGTAAGGCCCCTTGATTGTTTCTATTCTTCCACTTTGGTTGTTTACAGTTGTGTTCTGAATTGGATTTGGAGAGATTTTTTTTTTTCTTTTGTGTGTGTTTGTATTTGATTTGGAAGGGATAATGGCAATACTTGACCAATATGTGTTAGGTGAAGACAGGCTGGTTTTAGTCTGTGCATAAAAGAAAAATAAGTGCATGTATGAAGTATTTATGTAGGAAATGTTATGAAAGTGGGAATCAAGCCTGTAGACTCAAAGGGCACTACAGGATTTATCGTGTATTATATATTTATCCCTTAATGTTATTTTGAAGATGAATAATAGCTGAGAATTCCCTCTTGCCCTATTTCCTAAATACCTTAAATATTTCCCTTCAGATACTGTAAGAAAAACCTAGTAAGAAAATCTACTGTATGAAAAACCTGGTGTTGGAGAATCAGTGTGCTGGGAAGTGAAGATCTCATTTTTATTTGCAAAACTAGTTCAGCAAAGGTCATGCTAGGAAAAAACCTTTTCCCACTTGACCCTGTCCATAGGGACTGCTGCTGGCAGCGGGAGTCTGTGTACTCTGTTGCTGTTGCCCCTTGAACAACTGACATTTTGCCTGAGATTGCCAGCAAAGCTGTCAATTAGTACTAATTGTGTTGGTAGATTTTGTGGATCTAATTACTTTCTCCAGCCATTCATATGGCTTTCTTTGGCCTTGCTTGTTGATTTAATGTTATCCACTGTCTGGGAGAAGACATGTATGCTTACATTGCATTTGTGCCAAATTAGGTGGTTTAATGCTTATAACTTGCTGAAAACGAATGTTTGTGGCTTAGGAATATACCAGCATCTGGGGATAATAGTTTGATTTTTTTTTTTAGTTTTAATTTGTGGACTCTTATACATATATGATACTTGCAGGTGTTAATAAGCCCATCTGTTCTCTCAGCATTTGCCCACCAACTCACATTAGTAGATAGTATGATAAGCCACTGTAGATACAAGATATATTTGAATGCTTAAGTGAGCGTTTTGGTGCTTTACTTTAATTTCAATTACCTGAGGATATATCTGGGACAGTGTAGAGTCATGTCTATAATTCTGTACATACAGAATAATAATAGGAACCAGGGCAGAGAATTTTCAGGACATAAAGTGATATCTTTGGGAGAGGAAAGCAAACTGTTAGTATCCTGTTTCTGAAGATAGTGCAAGATCTGACTTGGTTATTGGAGGGCTTACCACCTTGACAGGAGTGCTCAGTTGAGTGCTCTGACATTGCCATTCACTAACATTCATTTGAGTCTAATCTGCAAAGTATAATAATTTTTCAAATAAATGTTTTAAAGCTGGACTCTGCTTTCTGTATGTCTTCTCTCTGGAGGATGAGAACAAATTCTTGAATTTAATGGTGCAGTTGAAAGTAATGAAAATTTGGCTATTAATCATTACTGGGAGCCTGTGTTCTGTCTAAGTAGGAAATTTTGTTCTGTGCTCCCCAATCCCATACGAGAAAGTGCTGCTCCTCCAGAATGGCAGGTAGACACCCTGCAACAATGGACTTCAATGCTAATTTTCACTGAGGTAGAGTAGTGCATATTGTATTACTTATCATTGAAACTTCATATTCTGCTTATCTTGATATAACATAAATGTCATAAATATGCAAAATGCCCAGTATATGCAATACTGGGTTCCTACCAGCTCTGTTAGTGAAAGTCAGGATTAAAAAGGCGAGTCAGTTGTTTTACTCTACATGCAAACTAAATTAGAAAACAGATTTCAAGAGTGAAGCGTAATTAAAGTCACTCTAGAAATAAGCGTTGCTGAAATCCTTCTTGACTTACTAGGAAAAAATATCATCATGAATAAATTACATCTGCATGCAAGAATGGAACATGACCTTAATCTTTGGGATCAGACAAGACCCCCAGCAGCACTGTCAGTCCTTTGCATTCAGAAGTCAGAAACAAGCTTGACTTAATTGATTATGAATTCTTTTTGTTTGTCCTCTGGCATTTTTGCCTTTAGGATTTGTGTTTTAAAGAACAGAAAATTTCTTTTATGGTGACTGTAAATAAATAACAAAATAAAACAGCTGTGATTTTTATGTGCTTATGCATCTCCCTGGAAAGAAGAAGAAAGCAAACAAAATAAAAGCCTTAAGTCTCATGATGATGCTCAGATAAGTCACGAGGTTTCATACTGTGTGAAGATGGTTCTCTCAGACCTGTAGCTTGCATGGCACGCTGTCCCTTTTTCTCTCTAAAAAATCCCACACTTGATGCAGCCTAAGCAGGTTGTGCCATGTATTTCTAATCCTGATACGTTTGGCAGGGCTACAGGAAAGGAGTAATGGCATTTGGAGTCCTGCTGCAATCCAGGTCCTTTGTCTTGCTGCCATCTTTCATCCTGACCCCAGTCAGACCTTCCCTGGTGGTACCTGCTGGTGGAGGGCTGTCCCACTCATGGGGACTGTAAATAAATGCTTGAAGCAGCAAGGGCAGTGTGTTGATTATCACTGACCATTTCTGCAGAAATACAGTATAAATACAGTTACACTCTACACTTCCACTGTGCAAGGAGATGTAGCTTTTTAGTTACTCTGTGGGCATGTGGAGCTTCTTCTGAGTTTGGTTTGGTTCACTTTATGGGAAGCAACTGCTTGACTGAATAAGAATTTAGGATCCATGTGTTGCATCAGAAATTAAAAAGACAACAAGTTTTCTGTAGTCAGTACAGGGCACTTAGGAGCATTGCAAATACTGTGAGTTTGTCTCTTTTCAAACTGCTTTTGACTCGGAATAGTAATATCTAGGCTGATCTGTGGGAATGCAAGTGAACATCACAATTGCATACATTTTTAAACATGTGGGAAACTAGATTGCAAGCAATTGGATTAATGCTGTTGTGATCTTAGTAAGCTAAGTACTGTACAGCTAGGCTTTCACCTAGATAGATTGGGGCTAAAGTTGGTTTCTGTCAATCTGGTATTCTAGGTTCAAGTTCCACACAGAAACTGATAAATTTCATAGACATAAAATCCAGCAAAAAACTCAGCAAGAATGTAAGAGAGGATCTTTTTAGATGCATTCTTAAATACAATATAGTAATTTGTTTCTATGCGTTTATAAACATAAGTAATTTCAAATATTAAAGAATGTGATCAGGATAAGACATTTTATAAACAGCTTTAAAAATAATGCCTTTTTCATTCAAGCAGGTTCTTTTATCTTAACAACTCAAAAGTTAACCTCCGTATTAGAACAACAGGTATGTTAGATACCAAAAAGGAACCTCTGAAGATTTTAACTTTTCCTTGTTTGGTATTGCTCTTAAGCAGAGATAGTTGAATATTCTTGCTTCTGAAAACTGGATGGAAATTGGCAGAAGTGTTAATTCACCAGCAGCACTTCCTAATTGGTTATATCTTCTGGGTCTTCATGTTCAAAGAAATAATATTTATTCTGAAATTGCTAGCTATGATTTTATATTTGTTGTGAATGCTAAGCAGCTCTCCTTCCAAAACTGAGCTTGCAAGGCTGTGGACTCTTTTACTAATAAATTTAATACTAGGTATATGTTATCTACTTCACAAAATTCAAACTGGAATAGACTACTGACAGTATCCTTCTACATTCACTTCTCATGCAGTTTAAGAATCATCTGTGTAATATTTAGAGTAAAACAATATCTGCAGTTACTTACCTAAATGCTGTCATCGTGTTGCTTGTTTTGCATGCAGGACAGGATGTGGAGAGATGGTAGCCTTGTTTATTCTAAGATCATAATCAGACGTTGTACTTGTGCACATGGACAAATGCATGTACCGTTCCCACAAAAAGAAAGTATGAAACCTTTTTCTAGTGTTTGACATGAGTTGGTTTAGTTATTTTTGGTCCTTCAGGTACCCTTCCAAACAAAGCCATTCTGTGAATTTCATGAAAAAAATAATTTTTGAGCAATTGTTTGTTCCATTCTCCTTTTTAAGGCTTAATGAAAATACAACATATCCTGTAATAGTAGGAAGCAGACAAGTAGTTCACACTAATCATTAGCAATTGCTAATATGTTTGTTTCTCCTTTGTCCTGGTGGAATGACTGCGTAATGCATGGGTTGGAATGGGATACATTGCAAAACCAGAAAGGTTGTATTATGTTATATATTTTTTGTCCATGAGGTTACATATAGCTGGTTAGAGAAGGGTGACAATATTTCAAATCTCCCTCTGAAGGAGACGAGGGTGGGAAGGGTCAGCAAGAACTGCAGGTTCTTGTTTGCATTCAGGGGCACCCTCCTCCTTCTGTAGGCGGCTCTGCAGGCATGACAGAGCCAGCTCCAGTGAAGAAATTGGGGTCCTTTCACTCTCACTTCGTGTGAATTAATAATCCAGAGCATTGTGTTTGAAATGGAGGCATTTTCTCCCAGTGGATCATTCTATGAAAGTAAAGGGTCAGCTTTAATATAGTGTCTCTGTCTTTGGTGCTGAGTTTGTTCTGTAACTCAGTTCTTTTGTTCTCTGTTGTAGCTGTTAGAGTGAATTATCTGTCCTGCCAGAGCAGCCTGAAATGAATATACTTCCTTTAGGAAAGCTGCAAAATTAAATTAAACTTTAAAGAAACCACAGAATCCCCCTTGAATATTTAACGTAAACCTTCACTTTTTTTCTTCTCCTTTCTCTTGGGCTGACGCTGGACGGAATCAAAATTGAAGAATAGAAACAAAAGGTATTATGGCAGCTGTGAGCTAGAAGTGATTCTGGTTTGTGGCCTGTCATGGAAAAGGAAAACTTGCAGAAGCTCAGGCCCATAGATGTAAGGAGTAGAAAAAACTGCTGATTTGAAAAGGTAACGTGAAATGTATCTGAAAAGATCAAGATGATGCTATAATGAATGTAAGTGAAACGGGAAACAGTCTTGGACTTTTTAAAAAAAAAACAACATCTGGGTGTTCTGGAGTGATTTTTGTTGTTGTTTTTCAAGTTAAATAAGAGTTAAAAAATCTACAGCATATGGGAGCTGCAAATTCCCACCATGTGTTGCTGCTAAGTTTAAGGATGGATGGTTTGTGCAGCGGCTTTAAAACAATGAAAGTGTCCCTGTGATTTAGCTCCATGCTTTGATTATGATTTCCGTCCCCCAGCAGTGAATGAAAGCTGCCAGCCTGCTGAGGGAGAGGTCGCCGAAGCTGTTGCAGGTGATGTCATGGTTATCAGGAGGTAGAAGTGAATCTGTGATGGAACTGATGCTGGGAGCCTAGAAGTTTCCAGTGTACCTTCCATGCCCAGCTCACTTTTCAGAGCTGCTGTTAGTGACACTCAGCTGTGCTGGTGCTAAGCACTATAAAATGTCAAAGATGTTGCTTGGAGTCAGAACCTCATGGTGTTGCATTTGATTTGATCATGGGAATATTCATTCTCATAAAAAATAGTTCTGACATCAAAAATCTTATTTATTTATTTATTTATTTATTTTTTACCCTTCTCAGTAACAACACAATTTCAGAAGGTTTTGCTGTCTGAGTTCATGCTCCTTCCTTGCCTTAATTCACCCTCTATATATTCTTTTGCTAATGTAGGTCTAGATCAAGGCAGTGAGTTTTGCAAGAAATCTTGTGCTTTTCTGCTATCTCAGGAACAAAACAGATAAGGAAGTCAAATGTGACTTTTCCTGGCTTACAATCATTTACTGACAGGAAGAAACAGTATGTCGGGTGTATCCAAACATTTATTGGAGGAATGATAACTGTGGCAGCTGCACAAGATTTTATAACTGTTCTAAAGATAAAATCATTCTGGTTCTTCTTTGAACCTAAGGGAACAGTTTAGTTAAGGAGAAAATACATTTTTCTAGTGTATGTGAAGAAACCCACATGCACATTGCACTTATATTTCAATGCAACAATTTCAACAAGTTGAAGAGCTGAGATTGGTCTTGTATGACAACTTTCTCTAAGGACACACACAGAGCAGAGCCACGAGGCCCAGACAAAGAGTAGCAGGTTCTTTGATATCCTTATGCCTCACAATGGTAAATGTTTCTATCCATGCATACTCTTCTAATGTAAAGTTGGTCTGTTTTCTAAGAGTGTATAAGATAAGTCAGGTAGATTTTTGGGAGTGAATACATAGCCATAGCCCAGCTCCTTTCTTTGAAACCTCCTCAGTGTTTGAATCACTGGAGTAACTTTGGAGTTTGACATGTGCTATGCTTAATTTGGTGACTGGGTTAAACTAGTGGAAGGTGCATATGGGTGATAAAATATTGTCAGCACTTCACAGAGACTACAACTAAGGTCTGTGGAGGTCCAGCCATGGTGAAGACCATTAATAACAGATGATGTATAATATCCTAGAGCAAATGTGATCAAGAGCATCTTCCTGTAACTCAGAATTTTAGCTTCCTGTTAACCACTAAATGAAGGCATTACTTACTCGTTGTTTTCACTTGTCTTTTCTGGTAATGGTGCTTTGTTAGCCTTAGAAAAAAGGCATGTTTTCTCTTTGTTGTTTCCTTTGTAAGCTTCTTTTGTATGTGATGATTGTTTTGTTTGGAATTTTCATTGAGCATTTTAAAAACTATTTTAAAAGGTATTTAAGGTTCTAAATAGGCTGCACTGTCAGGCTGCTGAGTTGAGATATATCAGATAATTGTGCCTACTCCTGAATAATGAAGGCTGATCAGAGGAAAACAAACTGTACTATGGTCTGTGTGTTCTGGGAGATAGAAGGATAATCTTCAGGTCTGAATGGAAGTCATGGATTTGGCTTTGCTGTGAAGTTGGTACCCTCACTATTCAAATAGGTTTCTTTAGGCATCTACAGAGGAACTCAATGGCCAGTTTTGTGCATCAAGGTAACACAAGGCTTTCAAGGTCAGTCATGGATCCCAGAAAGTGATTTTTCTGGGCTGTGTACACAGCTCTAATCACTTAAAGCTTAAGCAGTACACAAATACTGCATTTTTCGGATGTCAAACTGCTTACTGTGGGGCAGTCCTATCTTTCTGGGTGCTGTTGTTTCTCTATTTATAATTGTTGTCTGAGTACAGTTATGGTATCCATTAGGGCTGCTCAAAGCATGTTACCTTTGCTTTGTGGTATGTTTTTAACTCGCTGAAACTGGATACAAAAACCACATAAGCAACAGATTTACTATGAACAAATAATATATACCACTGGTTTTTCTCCTTTTTTTCTTTACTCGTGCTTCATTTCTGGTTCTGAAGAAGTGGAGTGCTGTTCTTTCCGCTTTTGGAGTGAGTCTACAAGGGCTGCTCTGAAAGTAATCCTTGCTGTCCAGTCCACCAAAGCTTGTTAGCTGCAGACAATATGGGACGTGGGGGGGTGGGGGTGGTGGGGAGGGAGAGAGGGGGATGAAAAAGAAGAAAATATCTATATTCTAGAAGAATGGCATAATTTTCTCCAAGCAATGCAGAGTCTTCTGGTAAAATATTTCAATTTGACTTTCCCAGCTGTGAAAGTAATCAAAAGCTTCTCTCAAGGTTTAACTTGCTAATGAGATCCAGTGAATGGAAGTTAGTTAGAGCATTGTCTGCATGATTAATTATTTCCATTCTGGTATCAAATAGCTTTAATGTGCGAAAATACCTAAGCATGGTGATGAAGTTAGTCCTTAACCTGTGTTTTGATGACATAAATATGTTGAGTTTCTGAAGATTTTCATTACAAATCACAATTTCTAGGCTTGAGTGGCTCTTGTGGCCCTTATTTGAGTGATCTCCAGTATTTCCACATTTCTTACATTGTGGACACTATACTGGTATTTCGTCAGATGTCTCACAAATTATATTAAAGAAAAAGTGAAATAATTTCCATTTGCCTAATTGCTACCAGTTTCTATTTTTTTTTTTTTTTAATCTCCCTTAAGAGTGGCATCAATTCTTTTCACATATAAATTCTTCTGGGTGCTTATCCTGTGGTTCTCTTTCTTCTCCTTATTTCAGTTGGGTTTTTTTTTTTTTTTTTTCTTTCTTTTTGCCTCAATTCCAGTGAAGTTCACTGAATTCACTGATGGGTGGCTGTGAGAGCAATGACCAAATGATTGCCTTCAGGCATCCAGCTCTAAAAGAATCTCTTTCCTTTTTTCCATGCTTCTGTAGGAAACTTAAGCTCTTCTTGTAAATCTTTGGCAAGATTCTAGACTAAATTCCTTAAGACAAGTCAAATACGCTCCTAAATCTTCCATTGGATACATAAGTTCTCCATGCTTGTCTTTGTGTTACTGTTTGGTTTTATTAAACAAACTAAACCCTAGTGGCATTCAAGGCCAAGCTGAATTGGGTCCTGGTCAACCTGATCAGGGTGGCAGCTCTGCAAATGGCAGGGTGTTAGAACTAGATAGTCCATTCAGTCCCTTCCAACTCAAGCCATTCTGTGGTTCTAGGACTTGATGAAACTTGTTAGATTCTCCTTGTAGTCAGCAACTCAGAATACTTCTCAGACACTGTTTTCTTCACTAACCTTTGAGTTGCTCTCTCACTTGATCTTGTATTTTTGATAAAAAATAACTTTAAATGAAAAATGAATCCCTCGTGGCTCCACTAAATGCTGTTATTAGTATCAAGAGTGCTACAGTTTAATGCAACTGAAGTAGGCTCTGCTAATTCCAAATGATGATTTTTTTAATTGAGATGTCATGTAATAGTAAGTAAAATGCCATGGAGAAATCAGGTATAATATCTCATACAATTGCCATTGTCAACCAGACCTGTTATCTCTTTATGAAAAGACAATAGGTTTGTTTTACAAGACCAACCTTCCATTACAGTAACTGACTGACATTAATTAGATTTTTAGCCTGTAATTCTTTGTTGATGAAATTCCAACGGACTCAATTGCTTTTATGAATGCAGAATAACCATCCTAGAGGTCTATGGCCTGTCTCTTTTATCCTTATTTAAATATTGGGTCTCCTTTGGCAGTCCTTTATTTCTTTGGAATTTCCCCAGTTTTCAAAGGTTTGTTTAAAAATTGATATTAGCAATTCAGGGAAGCTCCTCAGCATGTTGTTTTAACACTCAGGGGTATATGTTATTCAGTCTGCTGATTTGAACATTGTTTAATTTTAGCAGATGTTACATAATGTCCTTCCTTATCACATATGGCAAACTTCCTATTCCATCCACAACTTTGCATGAGATAAATGTGACCTCTCGCTTTATTCTGAATTTAGATCAGAAAAAGCCTTCTGAGCATTTCTGTGTACTTTACATCACTCTTTACAGTTTTATTGCTCCTCTACTGCAGAACTCCTGCATTTTTTTTTCCACTGCTATCATTATCATTCTCCTCCATTTGTTTGTTCTAGTACATGCATTCACTCTGTCATTTTTCCTATATGCTCTAATTTCTCTTATGCTTTAGTTGCTAACTTTGTGTCTAATTTTAAGAAGATATCTCCATGGCCTTTTTTATGTGCATCTGGGTAATTATGACTTCTTGAGAATTTAGAAGGGTACTTATAAAGACACATGTTCTGTAAATTCATACAACTTAAATTTCTTTTGTTGTTTTTAAGTCTTTATGCAAGCAGATACTCTAAGTTTTGGAAAAAAAAAATAAAAAAAATCTATCCTCTACAATTCTCAAATTTCCAGTAGAAAGATGGAATTGTGGGTTATTTTTTTGGCACAGAAGTGTTTTGCACAAGATAAGCAGAGTGAAGCTGTGATCAGAGTTATCGTAGTCTGACACTGAGCGTAGTTTTTAAGCAATGTTCAAATGCTTCAAAAGCTGACATGTTTCCCAAAGTATCTTCTATACATTTTCAGATTTAAGCTCTGAGCCCAGCTCTTTCTTCCTGTTATTAGTATTCTTGCAGATCCCAGTACATCCTTTGCAGCTCTGAGTGTTGTGGTAGAGATGACTTTATTATGAATACAATTACAGTTGTTCTTTATGGTTTGTTTGACCCTTTTTAATCGCTTCCCCTCCCTGATTTCTTGGCTGCTGACAGCTGGACTTTGTTTTCTTGCTGTCACTGAATGCATGAAGACTGAATAACCTTGAACTTCAGCTGCATGTTCAGTGCTAACATCCCTTATGGAAAATTAACTGATCAGCTAATTGATAGGCTACAAACTTTAGTTTAAAGTGCTGTGGGCACCAAAGAGATGATGGGGTGGGGAGAAAACCTCTTTATTCTAATTAACTCATTAAAAACCAACAACAATTCTTGAAAAGAATGCCTGCCTCCATGGTTTGGAAGCCTACAGACACAGTCGAAACAGCTTTTTGTGCTATTCCTTGTTTTACTAGGAAGGAGTTTCTGGTTTGTCAGAACTTTGCAGTATTTTTTTGCTGCTTGAGTCTTTGTTCTTGTGTTGTTACTCACTGCAGCTTCAATTAGCAGAACAATTAAGATAGACGAAGAAATTAAAAATAGAATCTTGGTAGCTTGAAAATAAAGTGTGCTCACAACAGCGCTCTTTTTGTACCCCCAAGCAGTCTCCTTCATTGTTTTATTTCTTGCCTCAATACATGTATTTTCAATGAGGCAGTCAAAGTCAGTAGTAAAATTCAGGGCATGAGATGGCAGAGTGAAATGGAAAGGAGCTGCAAGAACTGGGACATGTGGTTCTGAGACTCATTGATTTTTATCTGCTGTTTCCTGTGCTGGAGTTCAGAAGAACCATTCGATCTTGCATCCCACGACATCACTACAAGCGACAGAAGGGCTATTATGACCTGTAAGTGTTTAGAAGTCTGAGTTGTACATGCACATGTGGATAGCTGGGGAACTTTCTACAGCTTTTTGTGCGTCACTGAATACACTGTAGTTGATTCTTTTGGTAAAATCTGATGCAGAAGCAAAACATTTACTGAAAACAAGTGGAAACCAAGCAAGCCCACAAAAAAACACACCTGATCTCATCTTTCTTAAGTATATGTTATCACTTGTTGGAAGTGTAAATGAAGAAATCTTTGCTGCTGATTTTAAAGATGAATTGTAAGAGCTGCATTTAAGGGGTGTAAATGTTTACTTTACTGAGATGTCAACTTCTGAAAAAAATTAATGATGGCAAGTATGAACAGCAACTCTTTCATGTTTCGTTAATTATTTCATACCTAAATTAGGCAGTGAGGTAATTAACTAATAATATCATTGTTTTCCCAACTCAGAACGTTTCATCAGGTATCAGCGTTTTCCTTTTTTTTTTTTCTCTCTGTCAAAATTTCTGCTTTCCTGATAGCTTTTCCAGACAGGTATTTACAGTATTGTTGTGCATTTTTAACAAAAAAGCTTCTCTGTATTGCTATTTAAATCTCCAGAGCCATCCAAGTAAGTCAAGTGTAGAATAAAATTAAATATGGCAGTAAATACTGACCTGATTATTTAATATTTAGTTTGGGATTTTTTTATTCTTTTTTTTATTTTTTCTAGTGTGCTGCAGAACTTTTCCTGCATTGCAGTAAATGATGGACTCTCCCTTTGAATTTCAGCACTCCCCACAATGGATGTGGAGGATGTGTGCACTGAGGTTATTCCCCGCGTGCATGGCTGAGCAGGACAGCAGGGGAAGCCCCAGCTTGGCCCTTGGCAGAGTCATTACCACACTTCTGCATCTTTGTCAGATGTAATTTATGGATCTGATATAAAAGATGTACCTTAGAGGAAAGGGAGATTTGCTTCTGAAAATCATTGATTCCTTCTCTCCTGTATGAATAGCACAGGGCTACTGCTGTTACTGTTTACAGAATGGCAAAAAACTCATGCTATTGCATTCCTACAGAAATGTCTTAAATGGGCTCTCCTGGCTGCCTCAGATATGTTTTTCTACTGGAACACCAGGAAGATGAATGTGGTGCTGCTTTGACAAGCTTTAATTTATAAAAGAACATGCACTTTTTGAAATTAATTAATAATTTTTTTTTACTAAAGCACTCTTTTCCGAAAGAAGCATAGTTATTTTATATAGCTACATTGCAAATATATGATAAAATTATTTTAATATGGGAGTTTTTAATATGGGAAGAATATGATCTGTTCAAAGAGTTTATCTCCTCGTGATTCTGTGTGCCGTGAGCTGTATATTGTTGGTCAGCAAGTTGTGTCAAGTAAGTTACAAGTTTGGTTCAGGATGACTTAGCTCAAATTGCCACAAAGTGAAAAGTTCTGGTTCAAGGATCTTATAAGCTCCTCAAGTCTTAATGTTCTGGCTCAAGACATTTATCTCTTCTGCTTGTGAAGGCCAGGGCAGTTTGTTCTGCAAAAAAGAGCAGCTTGAGAATTCTGTTCTCTGTTTATTTCTTGACTCTTTTCTTGTTTGTTTTCCCTTGTCTTTAGTCTCCTCTCACTTTGGAGCACTCGTGTTGCTGCTAACTAAGCATGTCACGCACTCATCGATTCCATTAAATAACGGTGAAAAAGCACACAAACATTGTAAAGCTGAATCTAAAACTTGAGTATCCAATCCTAATTTGTCCAGAGTTGTATTTACAATAAGATAATTTGTGGCTTTGCTCACTGTGTATGGAATGTGTTAGTAGTTACTTTACTTTTTGAAGTAACATTCAGTTTAAGCTTGGAGATCTGGTAGGATGTGACAGTCAGCTGTCAGTGTTCATTCAGGAGCTGTGAGCCTGTACATCTTGAGGCCGTGGGCACGCTATGCTGGGCCTCTGCTACCCTCACTACTGGTGCATGGAAGCCAGGAGCAGTGTTGGGCAAGCTGCTGTTTCCTCTTATTCATTTAAAAATCGTTTGGAGTGAATGGATGAAACCAAAGAAATGGATTGTGATTCACTCCAGCTATGTGTAGAGACCAAGCGAGTAAAAGAAAATGTGATTTCCAGGTACCAAGGGGAGGGATGATAGCTGTTGGGCATGCTAATGCAAGGGCTACTCAGAAGGACCCATAGTGAGAAATTTGTTCCTAAAACATTGTTTTCCTGGTGTGTATGTTGGGCTCTTGTATATCTGGGACTTCCTGGCTTTTCTATTTAAAGTTACAGTCCTGTTGGAGTTTGCTACTTTGGCTCCTTCATCTCATATTCCTGCTGGAATGATGGTGCAACGTTCAGAGAATGTGAAGCTCAGAGTGGATGCTTTGTGCAGCTCCAGCTCCAATGATGGTTGTAGAAACTGTTCAAACACAGCAACCAAAACATCACATCTCTACAGGAACTTTACCTAGATTTGTATTAATAAGACATGGAAAAAAGGGTGTATTTGTTTATTAAGCTGTCTGTGCGCGAAGGAGAACTGACTGCTTTTGTCCTTTAGTGTAGCAATTAATTTTTTTTTTGCAGATTTACAGATATTTACAGTTAATGAGTTGAACACTCTCTTCTAAGGTCTTGTCAAGGACTTTTACAAAAGACTCAAATTTATTTGTTTTCCAAACATGGCATTCTTGATAACTAGCTTTAAGAAGGCCATGCACTTCTAGAAACTAGAATTGTTATAGAATTGTAGAATCACAGAATGACTTGAATTGGACCCAAGGGACCTCAAAGATGATCCAGTTCCAACTCCTCTGCAATGGACAGGGTTACCAACCACTAGATCAGGTACCAGGTCAGGTTGCACAGGGCATCATACAACCTGGCCTTGAATGCCTCCAGGAGTGGGGCATCCACAACCTTTCAGAGCAGCCTGTGCCAGTACCTCACCAACACCTCTGGTGAAAAATTTCTCTTGACACCTAATCAAAGTCTCTCCCCTCTTTTAGTTTGTAACCATTCCCTCATCTACCTGTATAAAAGGTTGATTTCTCTCAAGCTTATAAGTTCCCTTTAAGTATTGCAAGGCTGCTGTGAGGTCTCCCTGCCACCTTCTATTCTCCAGGCTGAACAAGCCCAGCTCCCTCTGCCTGTCTTCACAGGAGAGATACCTCAGCCCTCTGTTCATCTTTGTGGTCCTCCTCTGGATGGGTTCATCATCATTTGTTCATCTTACATGCGTGACACCACAGTAATGACACTCCAGAATTGCCGCTGAGACCTTTTGGTTAAAAAGGGAAAGAAAAGTGAAGTGAAAATAGGAGGACAAAAGTTGGGCATTGCCCTTCAATATCTTACAAACAGGAGCTCTGTATCTGGAAAATTATTGCTTTCTGAGGCCTCCCTCTGATTCAGTTAATCTTTTCAAATTGATGCTGATACTTCTGTTAAACTCTGGGAATAAAATGTGTTTTAACGATGACTTGTAAATTGCTTCTGGTTTTCTCTTCTTTTTCTGCTGCCTCCCCTACGTGTAAAATCTGTTTGTAATGGAAAAAATGATCGTTTTTGTGCACACCTGGTTTAAAAAAATATAGCTGTGTGAAAGTGAATTCACTTTGAACAAACCTCTTATATTTTTAGTTTCATGCCAACGACTTATCTGCAGGTCCTCTATCTGGTGGAGGGTCATCCATTAAGTTTTTTGATGTTAGGGTTATGAATTGGAAAGATTACTGTCTGTTCACTAGATCTTTCATTTACTGTCTGTAATAAAATATGAATTGGACATAGTTTAAGCACAAATTTGTGCTTAATTGTGTCTGTACTGGGCATGGTTTAAAAGAGCACATTTGTGCAAACACTGATCCTAAACTATTTGGAACAATTTAGGTATCGAAATTAGTCAGTGTATAATTCTGTTAATGAAGGAATCAACATTATTCTTTCTGTAAGTGTTCTATTAATGGCAAGTGGATTATAAAAGCACTAAAAATACCGTCTTGTTTATTCTGTAGTCTGAGTGTGAGTGGTGCTGAGGGATTCTGTTTACAGGATTAAGTATAACCAGACTGATGTAGTATTAAGGCAAAAACTAAATAGCAATGTTTGGGTTTTAATGTACAGCCAAGCCTGAAAGCATGTTTTTCATTTCATAGAACTTAACACCACCCGCAGTCCAGATGTTCTTCTAATTTGATTCTTTCAGATGTAAAACTACTTATTATTAAGCCAGTGCACAAATGTTCAAATAGTTGGGTGCACCCCTTGGTGCGGAAGATGAAATACTTCTATGTAGTCTCCACTTTGGGGTGGGCTGGTGCTCAGTGTAGCCTTCCACAAAAATGAATATCTGTTTCACATTGCACAGAAGTAGGAACCACTTTGGTAGCATCCACTGAAGTGGGCAGAATGGAGGCACGTGCCCCTCGTTTCCAGTAGAGCTGATACTGCCTATGAGGGCAGCTTGGCATGTGATAGCACAGATTCCTCTGGGTTGGGAACAGATGCTGTTGCATCTAAGAGTTATATGACTTGTTTTGTTTCACTGGTACATGTGCCTGTCAGCTCTGTTGTGCTATACCTTCTGTGGGAAGGCAGTGTACTAATACAATCAGTTAGAAAATCTAGCCAGATGTTAAGTTGAACAGGAGTCAGATGACAGTCTTAAATAGTTCCTTTTAGTTGGAGTTTTTGGCGTGTTATTTACTGTCTTCTTTCTTGCACATAGCACTTAACATCATAACATTTGCATCTCTCAGCGGTTAAGACTTTATACGCCACAGTCTTTATGCAGATAATGATACCCATAGAGAAAATAGTTTCTGTGTTCCAGCAATCACTGTTGCATCATAAGATAACCTTTTCCTACAATAAAAAATAATAATCAGGAAGAAACATCTTTCTCAGAGTCGGTTAGCTATGTATCTGGCGTTACTTTTTGTGGAAGATAATACTGTGTACTTGCAGAGGTGATTACAGCCCTGTCACATTTCTTATTAAAATTTTATCTTCTCAGAGATTTTTCTCAGTCATACTCTTCCCTATAGTAGAGTTGTTATTCTTGTGACTCTGTCCCTTGATGTTCTTGATACATAAATGGGATTCTATAGCAGAAATTCAATTGGGGGCCAGTGCCAAAGGTATGTGAGATAATTGCAGTCTTTGCTTTGTGCCTCATTTCATATGAATTTTTTTCCTGATGAATGCAATACCGTTTTAAAGATTTAAGAAAAAAAAAACAGGAAAAATTCCAAAATTTGGGTTTTTGAAGCCCACTGTTCTCATACTATCAGTGCCTGGCAGCAAATGCATAGGAAAGCATGTGAAAATAGCCATACGTTATATGTCCAGAGAGATCCTGTCTCTACTGACAGGTGGCATTTTAGACTGTCTGAACCAGAGGCTGCATCAGGGTTGCAGCAACCATTTGTGAATCCAGCTCCACCTATGTGATACGAAGGAAGACCTTCAAGAGTACCAGGAAGGTTAAAGTCTGTCCTTTACGCTTCCAGGATTACATCATAGGCATAAGAATCTGCTGCTTCTTCTATGAGAGCATTTTTTGGAAAGCTCTTCACCTTTTTCTACAACCTACTTTGCTATCAGCTCTTGTGTATGCATACAGATTTTCCTAACCTACCTCTACGAAACCTCATCTTGAAAACCATAATTTTTCAGTAGCATTTATCTTTTCATTACAGATGAAAGTTTGTCTTGTTCAGCATTTATTCTGAGTACTTCGCACCTCTTCCAGTGATATACTTTGGTTTTTAGCAAGACCATTCAAGCACTTTGTAGAGCTGGTATTAATTTCCTGTACAGGAGCTGAGTTAAAAGATTTTTAATTTTTAAAGATATCTCACTACTAACTATACGTTATATCATAGTATGTTATTCACGAACTGGAATGTGAGTAAAGCTTATATTACAGTGAGATCATGAGAAACTGCTTGGGAGCCATCTTAAATTTACCTAATAGTGAAAATGCAGCGCACAGCTGAATAGCTCTGCTGGTTTAGAAACATACATCTGAAATAAGCTGAACACCAGTTCATTTTGGATTTTTTCATTTAATAGAAGTAATTTGAGTTCTTTAGGTTATATCTGTACTTATAAAGAACTTGATTCATATGGAATAATGCTTAATGTGCTCTAGAGTTTGTTATGAGGAGTTAAGCCCCTTTTCTTTCAGGCTTTGCTCTCATCGTTAAAATGTAAAAAGCCCTTTGGTCCCACTAGCTTATAATGTCCATATTTGGCTTGCATACCCAACCTGACCTGCTGAAGTCAGTTTGCCAATTCCAGCTCTTCTAGAAGCTGCTGAAAGAAAGAGCCAGGCTGTACTTTTGCCTTGTAATGTCTCAGCAAAGTAGTGATCTTTTTGAATTTATTTCCAACTTGAAGTATGGTACAAGAACCTGGATCTTGTCGTGATTTCTTCTGGTCTGAAGCATATGTTAAAATGGATGTTTATGTACTACAGACAAAATTATTCCTGTTACCTGGTATAAGTGCCTACTTGTATGTGGGCAATACAGATAAAATATTTCTAAAATTAACTAGCAGTAAGTAGTAAGAAGAAGAAGAAAATCCTTTAGGGCACTGGAAGATTCCTGCGGAAATCAATTTTCACTGCACTGAGATGTGGAAAGAATTTCATATTTTTATGAACTCTGCTACTTTCACCTCTTGCATCACTGGGTGCTTCTTTTTGATGATGGGGACGCTTCTAGAAGTTTGGGAAAACAGAGAACATTGGAACAGAATGAAAGATCTCTCAGTTTGGACTGTTTGTAGATGAGTAAATTAACTGGGAAAAAAACCAACAATTGCACAAAACTGAGAAATATTTTAATTGTTGCCCTCCAGAGTGAAAAAGCTGGTAAGCTGGTGCATTAACTTAGGTCATCCCTTGCTATGCTGTTCTTATTGATTCTTGGAGAGAGATGTGTTGTGCCTTAGCAACAATCTACTGTAATGACAAGTCACAATTACTTGATGACACATCTTCTCTTGTTCGCTCTTTCTTGCAGTACTGTCTCATGTAACATATTTGCTCCATCTCCCTCATACCATTGGTTTATCTGATCTCCTTATTAGAGTATGTAATTTCATGTAGCACATGAATTTTTAAATCTTCATTAGATATGCAAATGATTTTATGTTCACCAGATCAAAGCACAGTAGTTCATATTAAATTTTTTTAGTTCTTCTCTTGGTCAAGTTCATTAGGAAAAAAACAATATTTACTGGAAGCCTTATTTTAGAAGTTACTTTGTATCATCAAAATGTGCTAATACTAAATTGTGAAGGACTGAACAAAAGATATGTTTCATACTGGACAATATTAGTGCTAAACAACATGGCCAGAGCTGAGCTAGAAACGGTCGCGTGCCAGAAGTCACAGTTATATTTTTTTGTCCATTTTGTTTTAGAAAATATAGAAAATTCCTGCATAAACCACTGTTGGAAGTCCTGATTTCTCCTGCTGTGACAAATATTTCCAGCCAGGAAGAAGAGCAATTTTCTGCTGCTTTGCAGTTTGTCTTTTGCTTGATCTCTTTCCTCAGTCCTATAAGGAATATGGTAGCTTTATAAGGAGAGGCCGATTTTGTTATTGACCTGATAGCTGATCAGTGTTGCTGCTCACAGAGGTTAAGAGGAAAAGCCTAATATCCCAGAAGCTGGCCATGGAGCTGGCTATAGCTGTTGTGGTTGTTAAAATTTAAAACTGGGACTAAATGTAGACTATCTCTTACTGTATTAAACAATTCTGAATTTGGAGATTTGTTAGCAATCCAAATAGATTTTCATTGCATTTTTTACATCAGAAAATCAAAATTAAATAAGTTTTATGAAAACATCTCTCTAATATACATTATTGATCCAGGATCTGATCCAGGTCTACAAATATCTGAGGTGTGGGGGGCAAAGTGGTGAGGCCAGATTCTTTTCAGTGGCGTGTGGAGACAGGATGAGGGGAAATGGGCAGAAACTGGAGCATAGGAATTTCCGCATGGATGTGCACAAGAACTTCATTATGGTGAGGGTGACGGAGCACTGGAACAGTCTGCACAGGGGGGTTGTGGAGTCTCCTTCCCTGGAGATATTCAATACCTGCCTGGACACCTACCTGTGTGATGTGGTGTAGGGAGCCTGCTTTGGCAGGGGGGTTGGACCCAATGATCTCTGGAAGTCCCTTCCTACCCCTACGATTCTGTGATATTGTTGCTGCTTCCTTTTCAGCTGCTGAGGCTACTGTCTTTTTACTGTCTTTTCCTTATGTGCATTTTTTTCTCCTGATTTTGGTCTTGGCAGGTTGAACTCTCTACAGGGAAAACTATGTAAATGCTTTACAAATCTTTAGTAGATTAGGCTGTAAGTTACATCAAAGTAGGATTTGATGTAATTATCTAGAAAAAGCAAAGCTTGCTGAAGAGTTTAATGGTGATTGCTGAAATAGATAAGTTTTGGCTTTTTTTATGCTTGCTGCTGTAATCTGATGTAGATAGATAACCATTGTCCAATAGAACATACGTTTTGTGGAGAAGGATAGTAAATAGTTCAAACTGGGACAGAAGTGTTGGAGATGTTCAAAAAGGAAGCTGTTGTTTGATGAATACTCATTTTGATGCATTAATTGTTCTCAACATACATAGTCTTAAATGGATCTGACAACTTTTATCTTATAGATGTGATGTTTAAAGAGAAGAATGAATTACGCATGTAAATATGAATGGTCTGAATTCACATCAGTAGAAAATATGAATTTACATTAAGAACTAAACCATTTGATACACAGTAGTGGGGAAGGGCTGTGGCTTCTGTAGGTGACTAGGCCACAGTAGGGAACTATAGTAATTGGTGTGGGTTTTTTTTGTAATTTTTGTATGTTCCTGAATGTTTCCATTTGATGATCAGCCTAAGATTTAAAGGTGTTTCTTTCATTGTTTACAAATATTTATTTGTCTGGATTTGAAATTACGCAATGAAGTATCCACTTTATCAATAGATAAAACATGTAAATAGTTCTTCATTCATTCCCTATTCTCTGTGGGAAAAAAGATAATGTGAATGAGCTCCTGTAGATGTGAAGGTGAAGATTTAAAAAGTAATTTAAAAGAATGATGATTTACATGTAGTTTCCCAGAAAACATGTCTTTCTATATGTGTGACCTTTAGGCAAAATTTTTGGTATTTACCATGTGATTTTGGTAACTGGACATCTGAGTGGTGATGTGTCTTCAAGATCAGTTATTTTACAGTTTAGTTTTTGGCTTTCTAGCTGTGCAATATACTGTTTAAAGCACCTTCAGAAGATCTTGGTTACTGAAAGAGAAGATACATATTAGTGCAACTGCACTACCCACTAAATCCCTGGATGAAAGTTGTAAAACAATTATGCCTGGAGCATAGGAGGAAGTTCTTATCATGGCTGCAAAGCATTTATATTCTCATTCCTCCTTTCCAAAACTAGTTCTACAAGGGGTGCTTGGTCTCTGCTCAGGATCAGTGATTATATTTGTGTGTGTGAGGTCATCTTTTTGTTGGCTGGTTGTTTTCAAGCTCAAGCAAAAAAGGTTTAGTTATTGTGCATGGACATGGAAAAAATGAAATAGAGCAATTGTCTAGTTTTCCCCACTGACATTAGGCAGAGTTAGAAAAATTTGAAAAGCCTAAACAAGGAACAAGAGAAGGCTAAAAATTTAGGATTGAGAAGTCCTCGCCTTGGAAGGATAGTGGGCTGTTTTGATTAGGCTGAGCAAACAGAAAGTGTTCATTTTTATCTTGAATAATGCAATTCTTTTTGCCTTCACGTATAAGTAGTGTTAGTGAAATCTGGCTGAAGTACGGATACCTGATTCTCTGCAAATCATGAACTTTGCTTGGTATGTGAGGTAGTCCCAGTCATTTTATTTGTTTTACATCTGGAGGGTCTTTTTCTTTAGCCAGGAAAGAACAAAACAACAGCAAATCCACCAAAAAACCAACCAGATTTCTGCTTAGCTGAGAATGGAACCTTTTTCATGTTCAGTGCATTCTGCTCGAGGCTCAGGTGTATTTCTACTTCTTTTCTGCTTAGAATTGTTCTTAGGTGCTGTCCCTTGGCAGCAGAACCTAATCGGTGTTAGGGTCCTTGATGAGCTGGGGAATAGGTGAGCTCTGGAATATTCTATTCACAGTGGATGGTTTCCTAGGAATTTTTCTTGAGTTTTACAAAGTTTCCCAAATGTGCTGTTGTTTTTTTTTAATGGTTCACTAAAGGCAATCCATTTCTGATATCCTTAGTAATTTAACTAATGGACAGAGCTAATACTAAAAATGCTCCAAAGAATACCAAAACAAAACCATGCTTTGCTTTAGTCCTTTAACTGTCTTCCAAATTTAGAGCTTCAGTTTTAGTTGGCATTGGCAGGATGGCAAAGAGGCAGGCATGTTTTTCCTTTAATTCTGTGGTTTCAGCTTGATTAGAGAACAGTGTAAATTATCAACTGTTTGAGACTATTGAGTCTTAAACCAACCTAAGAAGGCAAGTGATCATAAACAATAGTTGTGGTTTCTTAAATCTATTCACACTGCTCTTTTAAAGTTGTAATTTAAATCTTCATGACACATTGTGTGTGTTAGTTCTTAAAATGATTATAATTTGCATTTATAGTGCTAGTGTGCAATTCTCACACTATAGTAGTATACTCTTGATAGAATCTTTTCAGTGTTTTTAATTGGAATGGCTTAAAGTGTTTCACAAAGCATTAATAATGCTTGCAATTGCCCTCTTAAAGGAAATACATATTAGTAGCCCCAGTTTACATATAAAGGAAGACAAAGACATTGAATCATTTGCCCTAGGTTATAGAACAAGCCAGGGCAGAGTGAAAATCTTTCCTATGGGCCCTGAACTCTGAAAACTGAAATAAATCTAATATGGTAAGAGATTTTTCACTGCATGGGATTTCCTTTAAATGAACAGGGGGAATATGATAGTCTAGTATGTTTAATGAGTAAGTGCTTGTGGAATTATACACAATTTTTCTTGAACTCTTTTCCATGCCTTATTTTTTGGTTGTTTATTGTTTTGTGTTTTTATTTATCTTTTTTTTTAATTTTTTTTGAAAGACAAGGTAAAATTTACTAAAAGGAGTTTGTAAGAATGGTTATCTTCTGCATTTTTTTCCTCACTACTGCATTACAAAAAGTAAATGTATGTACAGTGCTTTTGTGAGCATTTGAATTGTAGATTAGTATTTAACTCTTCAGCAGCAATGATATCAAGCAGCAACAACCAGGGTTGTCAGAAGTGATATGATATTCAGAACAGTGCAATCTGTACATCTCTGAAGAGATTCAAATCGTTAGCCAGTGTAGAATACAGTATATGGGAACAGATATGAACTGTATGAAAATAGATGGTTTTAACTGAACATAAAAATGCTTTGATTCCTTAGGCAGGATTATTATACTGTTGCTTTTTTTTTTTTTTTTTTTTTTTTTATCTGTATGTGAGGGTTTTTCTCTATTTAGAGCTGTAAAATTTTAAAGCTGAAATGACACTGCTGGCTCGTACTCAGCTGAGCTTTGACCAGTACCCCCAGATCATTTTTCTTGCGTAGTTTTCCAGCCTTAAAATTACGTTGGTATTTAAACTGTTTCGGATCATTAAGAATTGGCTTCAGTAAGGTTTCCAATATGTACTGCAATACTTGACAGCAACTTTAGAAATTGTCTAAATATCCTGCCATGATCTGAATATCACTCTGTGTCTTTCTTAGTCTGATTTCTGTACTGTGATAGTAAAATCTATGGATCCATTGTTGGAGAAAGTTTGTTCTATTTGTTAGGTTTGATTTAATATATTATTTCATGGAGTGTACCTCCAGTTATTGTGTTGCATTAAAAAAGTGACAGTTCAGCCCTCTATAGCTGGTGCTTTTGTTTTACCATGTTTATCATGTTCCTTCTAATGTTATTTTTGTAAAACAAACTATTCTAGTATCTTAAGTCACTCCGTTTGAGAGAGGGCTGCTATCATTCTATAATTAATCTTGGAGATCCCCCATAGAGCTCTCTTCGGTTCTATAGTAAATGGACTTAGCAATTTGGATTAGCGATAAGGCAGACTGATTCTGCTGCTGAACCTTGGCCTAAATGAATACATTGGTTAAACTGTATTTCTTAATTAGTATGTACACACTGGCAAATGAATACTATCAATTTCATATTAGTTATTTTGGAATTGAGTTAATGAAATCTGTGAGCATTTCATAGAGGACTATTTTTTAAAATTCCTGTTGCACTCTATCACATAAACATTTGTTTGGGCTTTTTCTTTACATTTTACTTTTTCTTTTGTTTCTTAATGGATCATCACTACGTTTCAGAAACAAGCTTGCTCCTAGCTGCCCAGGGAGGTCGTATAGTCACCATTCTGGGATGTGCTCAAGAAATATGTAGATGTGGAACCTGAGGTATGTGGTTTAGCGGCGATACTGATGGTAGGTGGACTAAATGATCTCAGAGGTCTTTTCCAACTTCAGAGGGTGGTGAGACTTTGATACAGGTTTCCCAGAGGAGCTGTGGATGCCCTATCCCTGGAGGAGTTCAAGGCTGCACTAGGCAGCCTCATTTGGTGGTTGGCAACTTTTTCCATGGCAGGGAGGTGGAAATGGATGGGCTTTATGGACCCTTCCAACCTAAGGCATTCTGTGATTCTGTAATGCTGTAACGATGACTTTATAGCATAAAAACACAGTATTGGATTTCAGGTGAAATAATTTATTTTCAAATAGTTTAGGACATTGGAACAAATATTTTCCCTTTGGTTCTAACAAGCCTTATGCTGTAGTAGCCTTGTTAATCTTCCAACATATGTAAGTCACACCACAATTTAAGTCTTTGCAAGGGATAGTACACATGCACAACAATAAAATGATTGTATGAATTACGTGAAAAAAAAAAGTTTTATAATGTGGATTTGTTAGGATTACCTTCTTTCAAGGTCTGAGCTGTTTGTGAAGTGGGAATGTAATAGAAATGTAATACAGTTGGGCTGGTGGTTCTCAGTTCTCCCCCGCTCCCTCCCCTTTTTTCTTCAGTTTCCCAGTTTGAAACCTGAAGCTTTCCCAAATCCATTTCAAATCCTCAGGGATAAGTTGCTGGTAGTGGTTCGCCTTTCAGTGAGAATTGTCTGTTCTGGGATACTGACATCTGTAGCCATGACCTTCCAGTGAACTCCCTAACAACTCTGTTGCACTTTTTCTGCATTTTGTTCAATATACATGGCAAAGATTCACTAATTGCATTTGCTGTGCTATGCTATCCTTAAAATGTTACTTTTGCAATGTCCTTTCTCCTTATCCACTTTTTTTTTTTTTTTTTTTCTTTTTCTCCTGTTCTGTGGTATCTGGAGAGTATCAAGCTGATAGTTGCAAAGTGAGTCAGAGCTTTTGAAGTCCAGACATTTGGAATATTGCTCCGCTTAAATGGTGAGAATGTTATTGAGAGATATTAAAGACAACTGGAGTTCTAATGACGTCAGGCCTGAAAAAATGATTATTCTATCGGTAGAACATTTAATTTCCAAAAATTGAATTATGCCTCATTTCTAGATTTGTAATAAAATAATTTATGTCTCGACTTTCTCATTATCGACTAGTTTGCTCCAATTTCTTTATATGAAAGGGGCTTTGTCATTTAGTGAGGAGTCATATTGTAGTCAAGTTTTACACATTTTATTGTCTCGACTTCAGCTCCAAGAATTACATGTCTACTTGGGAAATGAATTCACAGTACCACAGGCTCTGGCTGTCTTCCAGATTTTAATTGCTTACCAGTGAGGTTCAGGGCAGACTGTTCTTCCTAGGGTGGGAAAATGAAAAAGAAACAAACCTTGATTGTGCTAAATAAAAACACCTTATTGAAAAGTGTATTCACTGATACATGCAACAAAGAACTGCATCATATTTATTGTTGCATAGTGGGCTCTGAGGCTGAATTAACAAAATTGAAAAGCTAAGCAAGGTAGAAGCTGGTGTTCAGCCAACTGTTTGGGCTTTTTGTGCAAGTAGCTTCTTTTAGACAAGCTGAAGTAGCTGATGAGGAAGAACAATAAAAAGAATTAAGATCAAAATATGTGGGAAAAGTGGAGAGGAAGGATGGCCTAAAAAGCTCTGTAATAACAAAAAAGAGAAGTATTTTGAAACACATGGACTGCAAACTAAAGATAGCACACAAGGAGGTTGAGTGATGAGATCTTCTTATTAGCAGTCAAGAAATGTGGATTTCTGTCTCTGGTTCCTCTCTGGGCCCATCATGCCATTTTTCTGGTATTTTCTGATTGCAGGCAGGGAAAGCTTTTCTACCTTTTGCCTGACAATATCTTGCTGTCTCTTGATCTCTTTTAAAGTGGTATTCTCCACTGTGTAACTTCAAATCATTGCTTTCACTTCTCCGTCTTGCACTGTTTGACCATCAGGATACTGAAAAAGTAGTGAGAATAATGAAGAGTAAAAGAGTAGTGAAGGATAAATATCTGAAGTGAAATAGTAACTGTAGGCGTAAGAACTGCACAATTTATTGCTGCCATCTGAGCTATTTACTTGCTGCAGTTTTCTAAAGGGATCATAGGTTCTTTGAGGAGGAGGATGATGTGTTTCATCTGCTGAAACTATGGTGGCAGCTACTGAGACTGCAAAGGAGGAAAAATGATACAGTTGAACAGGATCAAGTGTAGTCTCTCCGAGAAGAAATACAAACTTAAGCAGTTAATTGGTGATGAAAAAATGAATTTTGTTTTTACCCAAAGTGGATAGCGAAGTAGTGCAGTTCTACTAGGAAGGGTATGTATTACACTGCACACAAATAGATGAAAAATAACGTGCCTTGATTTAGATATGAGCCGCTTGGAATGTTGTGGAGAAGATGAGATGCGGTGATCAACAGCTGGAGGCAAGCTGGGCAGCTGGAAGGGTGGCTGGGTACGTGCTGGGGGTGGAGGGGTCTCAAATCCAGGACTTGTTTACTTGGAGCACAAATAGCTTAACATCTGGTTGTCTTTCAGTGAGACTTGGATTCTCAACTTCACTGTCTCTCCTGAGCTTTCCTTTCATACCTGGTAATCACCTTGTACTAAAATCTTTTTGTTGCCAGTCTGGCAAATGACAGGAAAGAGATCAGTGTGATTTAGCCAAGGGAAAAATACTTCAGTGCATGGTTACTAGTATGGATACTGAACCATATTCACTGAACAAGAGAGAACATAGTACTTACATGAGTTAAGATCTCTTTATCTGTCAGCGATCGCGTGCTCCAGTAGGTACTGTTTAATCTCAAGATACTTAATAATACAGATGCAAAAGAAAACCCACCTCTAGTAAGATTTGTCTGATCCAAAACTTTATAATCCCTGCTATTCATTCAATTATATTCCTACTCTTCAGTTCATCCTTGTTTAATGTAACACCCATTAATAATATATAACCTATATTCATCATCTTAGTTATCCATCACTAAATCAGATTAATGGATTGCCATACAATTTTACGTTCTTTTTACAACTTAATGGAAATGGTACATTATTAAAATACTGAGCATTGCCTATGTGCACATCTCTTTATTTATTTCCCAGCGAGCCACCCATTGATGAGTGACAAAAAGAGCAATGTTGACAAATGAGTTTGGAAATCTTCAAGGCATTATTGCTAATACAGGCCTTGATCAGCCTTCTGAGTCATCACTCTCTGCTTCTGGCTTTTTCTGCATCCCCAGATGGGGTAATCCTGTTTTGGCAATGCCTCTGAAGGATGGGATCTCTGTGGTTGGATTAATGGATTTCCTTATCATGTTTGATGACTTTTCATATTTCCCATTTGAGTCCATTCTTTAAGAAAGGTCTCATGCCGGTAGCTTCTTTCCCATAAGAGGTGGTCTGTTTTGATCAAAACATTTTATTAAAGGGATTTTTTTTTATTTTTTTTTTTTTGGTAAATGTAACATCTTCCTACTCTGTAAATACCACATTGCATTGTGTCCTGTATTATAAATTATATTTATCTGAGATAAGCAGGACATTGTATGTGTTTATTTTCAAGTTAATGATTTCTAAGTTCAATGAGGAGGCAAAAAAAAAAAACACAAACCAACAAAAACAAACACCCACATGATGTAGTTGATTTTAATATTAATTAAAACAGTAAATAACTCCAAGCAAACCTCTCTCTGATTTCATTTATCTGCTTTTAGCTCAAGCAAAACCTTCACTCTAAGAGATTTCTCCTTCAGGACTTTCCTACCTGTCTCACTTCCTCATTCTAGTTTTCACCTGAGTCTGATTTTTGCATTGGCTTATAGTGATAGGACAAGGAGAATGGTTTTAAACTGAGAGAGGGTAGATTTAAATTAGATATTAGGAGGAAGTTATTTACTTAGATGTGGTGTTGGTACTGACAGAAGCTGTTCAGAAAAGCTGTGGACGCCCCATCCCTGGAGGTGTTCAAGGCCAGGTTGGATGGGGTCCTGGGCAGCCTGATATGGTGGTGGGTAACCCTGTGCATGGCGGGAGGCTTGAAACTAGATAGGCTTTTGAATCTCCTACCCAATAATATCTCAATACCCAATAATAATCTTTTTGTAAAAATACCATCTAGTATGTCCAACATGTTCTATTCTTTTGTCCTCCTTTACGCTTCATTTTGCCCTGCACTTCATTCTCTTTATACTTACCACAGATCTGCTTGTCAAGGCTAACATTGGTATGGATGCCAGGCAGGTGACATGCTGTAGGGACAGCAGGGACATCCTTTGATTCTGGCATTCACTCACAACCTGCTTCCAACCGAGTTGACAGTCTCAATGGGCTGTGCACTGAGCCAGGTCATCAGTTTTTCAAACCTTCACTTTTCCTTCCAGGTTTCCTTTTTGTTTTTACCTTGTTTTCTGCCTGCCCTCTGCCTCCCCTCCCAAGAGCTGCTGGGGATGGGAGTGGGTGCAAGCTACACTTGCTGACTGCAAAATGCTTTCACAGCACAGCCTTGTGGGAAGCTGAAATGTGAGAATTGTTTCCTCTCACTGCAGTAAACACTCGAAAAAGAAGCTTTCAAATGAAATAAACCTTCCAAAGTGATACAAGAAGTAAAAATGAAAATTTTCCATAGCATGGGAAATATCCTGGGCAATGTGTATTTTAATTACAGTCACAGAATAGCACACAAAGGAAGCTGTGAAGTCTCTAGTTTTTAGATTTGATAATAGTAGCTTTGTGAATTCCTCAGAGAGAAGTGTTTCCATGCTGGGAGATCATCAGATTCCCCCATGCTTGCCCTGTATCTGTAAAGCAAAACTGAGTCCTCTTTATGTGTTTATCTAAAGCTTACTCTCCACTTCTGTAAGCTTCTTCACAAACCAAGAGTGTGACTAAGTTATTGATCTCTCAGTTAAGGTATTTAATAAGGAAAAAACAACAACAAAAAACAACCCAGAAAAACAACAGTAGATCCTATAACAGTCTTCTAAACATTCAGTAAAGGTATTCCACATGCTATCAGACAGTCCTTCATGCATTCAGCAGTAGATTCTTTTTCTGCACAGTTCCAGTGATTCAGTGAGCTGGATTTGTTCATGTATTGTGCAGCCAGATTTGACTTCACTTGAGAGGCAGTGAGGAGAAAACCTGTACAGAGAGCATGCGA
Source organism: Coturnix japonica (assembly GCF_054131305.1). Lineage (NCBI taxonomy): Eukaryota > Metazoa > Chordata > Aves > Galliformes > Phasianidae > Coturnix > Coturnix japonica. The sequence goes on from NC_140666.1 coordinate 81,151,298, forward strand.
GGTTTGTCCTATAGCTAAAGCGTGAGGAGACAATTTGTACTGACTATTGGAAACATTTGAGCAAGCTCTTAAAATATGAAGATTTTGTTTTTAACATTCAACGGTTTGCTAGGATTACTATTTTTACTTCCAATTCTCATGTCCTTGTCTGCTCTGCCATCACACTTTTTCCCCAAACATAATATCTATTTTTTTTCTGCATGTCCTTGTGCCGTTTTTTTTTTTTTTTTTGACTTTTTTCCCTCTTTTTCTTCCATCCTTTCTAGTTTGAATTCCTTTGTTCTCTTTCAGCATCAGGTAACCTTACTCACATCCTTATACTGACTCTATAAAGCCTTCCAGGAGCAATCCTCCTCTGAGATTCAATAATGGTCAGAAATGAGACAAAACAACAGATCAGAGAGGCCAAATTAATGATAAATGCATCTTCCTGAGTTCTGATATTTAGCCTGCATTGTTTTGATGAAGCTGTGTTCTGTACTAAGTCCTTTGTTCATATGGTAGGGGTGCTTCCTTGAACTTACCAGTTGAAAAGTAAAACTGGAGGAAGCAATCAGCTGAAGAGGTTGCCACATACTAGAGCAATATGTTAGAAAAAAAGAGCCCCTACAAGAAAGGAAAGTTTTTCTTTGTTGTTTAAATTGAAGTAGTGGCTCTCTGGGGGGGATGAGAAATCTGCAGAGAAATCATTTGCTTAAGAGAGCTTCTCATGTGTGACATGGGAAGGAAGTGAGGAGAATTTGTATTGTTGGTGGTGAGGGAGCCACGGGAGTTACTTTACAAGAGATCAGGACAGTTTCCTAGACTTTCTGCTCCAAGTTCAATGGAGCTTCAAAGCGGAACAAAGAATTTTGGATGACAGTCTGGACTTTACAAAAGATGAAGGCATTTGTATGCTCCTTAAATATTAAAGAATGCAGTGAGCACTAGGAAAAAGACTAAAGCATCAGACTAGGCAATTAAGAAAGAAGATTCTGCTGAGACTGTTGTTTCTTTTTTTCTATTAGAGGACTTACTCAGTGACTTGAAAAAGGGAAACATCATTCCTGTTTTTAAGAAAAGGAGAAAGAAAGAGGTTGGAACTACAGGCCAGTTAGTTAGCCTCTTATCTGTGCCTGGGAATATCATGGGGCAGATTCTCCTGGAAGATATGTTAAGGCACATGCAAGATGAGGAGCTGATCTAAGATAGTTTTCATGGCTTCACCTATGATTGACCATGCCTGACCAGTCTGGTGGCCTTCTACAGTGAAGTGATGGCATTGGTAGGCAAAGGAAGGGCATCTGATGTCATCTGCCTGGTCTTGTGCAAGGCCTTTGACACGGTCCCACAGGACATCCTTATCTCTAAATTAGATATGATTTCAAAGAGTGAACTATTGGACAGATAAAGTTGATTGGATGGTTGCAACCAGTGGGTTGTCGTCAATGGATCTCTGGATGGAGATTAACTATGAGTAATACTTCCAGGAGTCCATTCTAGGACCAGTGCATAAACAGAGAGGTGGCCCACAGAATGAAGGAGGTGACTGAACCCCTCTATTCTACCCTGCATCCAGGACCCCAGCACAAGAACAGCATGGAGCTGTTGCAGGGGGCCTGGAGGAGAGCCAAAAAGATGATCAGAGTGCTAGAGCACTTCTCTTATGAAGAAAGGTTGGGGACATTGTGCTTATTTAGCTTCAGGAAGAGAAGGTTCCACGGAGACCTCATTGCAGCTTTTCAGCAATTAGAAGGAGCTGATAACAAGGAGGAAGACTGACTTTTTACAGTCTGATAGTGAAAGGACAAGGGGGAATAGCTTTAAACTAAAAGAGGGGAGATTAGGTTGAAAGTTAGGAATGAACTATTTACTCTGAGGGTGGTGATGCACTGGCACAAGCTGCTGAGAGAGGTTGTGGATGCCCCATCTTTTCAGACACTAGGTGTCAGGTTGGATGGGGCTTTGGGCAGCCTGATCTAGTGACTGGCAACCCTGTCCATAGCAGGGGTTTGGAACTAGATGGGCTTTAAGGTCTGTCCCAGCCTGTGATTCTGTGACAGTGTACTGGAGAGGTTGAATCAAAAAAAGAGCAGGCTGTTTCAAATGCTTAGTGCGAAGAAGACACCAGACAGGGATTGTTTAAGAAAATGAGGGTCATAAAGTGGGCAGTGTAAAAAAGATCAGTGTTCCTAATTTTCTGTTGAGAACTTGAGTACTCTTGCATTCAGTTTTTGTTGGAAATCTGTGCATGTGCATGGCAGTGCATAATACACCCCTGTACTAATGAAATTTTGAGTGTTCCATCACAGTTCTGCTTGGATAAAGTTATTTCTTTCAGCTTTTGCCCATCCCGTCATTGAGAACTGATAGGAAAATGGAGATTTATTGTGCTCTTTAAGTTTTTGAAAGACCACAGTTGTGCTTTTTGTTTTTTTGTTGTTTTTTTTTCCAGCTGAAAATCTTTCCAAAAGAGTTAATTGTAAGATTTATGAGTCATTGAAAATGTCTACCCAAGCCCTATTGATGTAAGGATTTTTTTATCCTGAACTTGGAGATCTTTGATGTAGCTAGTAGTACCTGTAATGGGCTTCAGAAATGCATAAATGGAGAAGGCATGAGTCATTCAATTGTATATATTCACAACTGGGAGAAGTCTAGGAAAATAATTGGCTTCAGAAGACTTTTGATTCGTGATTAATTATTCACAGCATAATTTCTCTAGCCCATCTTGCTTTTACACTTTAATCTCTTCAATTTGTCTGGCCTTCATTCGTTTTATTTGTAAGTTCATTAAAATTAATCTTTCTGAAAGAGAATTCTGACTTTGAATATAATCTTGCTTGTGCAATGAATGTGGACATTTTGCTTTGTTATGTGCATATATATCTGGGGGAGCTGCATATGAAAGGGCAGTCATGTGGATTAGATGAATGTGCAATCAGTTATCTCTGAGTGTAGTATGTTACACAGCTTCCCTTGTACCAGACAATGGAGCATCTGTGTGGACGTGTTTCCCACAGCAGCACTGCCTTCATAAAGCTGTAAGCTGCTTGAAAAAGATAAAAAGCATACTATGAATGGCTTCAAATTATTTATAAGAGGAACGAATGCATGTGCAAAGCTGGGGTATACTTTAAGAACTGAATTTGGTTTCTTGGTGCTCAGTAAAACCTTCCTTCTTTCTTCTGGCTTTGGTATTTCAGGGCTGGAGGTGCACCATCATTTTAATAATCAGATATATACCTCTGGCACATCAAGAGGGAGGCTCATTGCTCCCTCCATCCCTAATTGTCAGGACATTTGTTTCCTATGTAGGTTCTTATTTGTGCTGCTGTGTGGTGCACAGTGCAGTGTGACTTTGGGAAGGGGATCACTTGGCATTCAGATGGATTTCTGTCTCTAGCGCACTTGTCTCACCACAGATTTTGATACAAAGGAGGGAGAGCTGGCCTATGGCAGGAAAGCATAGCTACAAGCAGTTTGTCTTTCTGCTACTGGAAGCATCAGCAGGCAGGACTTTATTTAAAGATGCACGCTAGCATTATAGTTTATCAAAAGTAGCTGGAAGGATTGGTAAGAAAGGGCATATAGGACAGCAGTATCAGTGCTAATGGATTTTGGTACTAATCAAGTCTGATGCATGGTTTCCTATAGTAATATTTTAAAATATTGATTGACAGGAAAAAAAATACTATTTTTGGCAATTTTAATATTCCTGTTCCAGTACCCCCTCTGGTGCATTTGACTGGGAAATGGTATAGGATCCTCTCTGATGTGGGCTGTGCCATTTACTCTGTTCTATAGCTATTTGCTTTGGTTCCATGCACCTTCTTTTGATCTCTTTAGAAGTATTTCTATACCCATCTGCAGTACATTCTTGATTAGCTATTAGTCTTTCATCTGAGCCTTTTACAAAATTATAATGATGCCGTGCTGGTTCCTATTCCAGGAGGAATACAGATCACCTTGTTTTGGTTGCTATGAAATCATTATTTTGTTTTCTTCCTCTGTAGATTTTAAATATGCTTTGTGACTCACCTAAATATTGTTGAACTTGTTTTGTTGTTGTTGTTGTTTTTGTTCCTTTTTTTTTTTTTTGAATGAACAAAATAATAAACCTGAATTGATTTTCTTTATTAATGATCCTCAGTCTTCACAGATAAAAGTCACTTAGAAAGTGAAATCTAACCAAGATTGCTATAGTGCTAGAAGAAATCATTATTTTATTTTCTGCATGTAAGAGTGTTCCAGATGTTCCCCAGGTTTTAAATGCTGATAATAGAATGGCTGGCATCAGTTGGAGGCAGAGTTTGGGTTGTAAGTCTTCAAAAGAAGAGCAGATTTGCAGTTTTGTCTTGTCTAGTATGTAGCAGAAGCAAGGGAAAGTATGGAGTAGAACCAATGAGAAATATTGTGCTGATAGTCCCGCTGTTGTTTAGGCATTTTGTTTGCATGCAACTCAGTTGAGGATTAGTTTGCTTTATTCTTATGTTTTTAAACTTGGCATGAGGGAAGAAGAGAAAACATTAGTTCCAGTGTCCTGCGATAATTCTTTAATTCATCACACATCTTAGTGGAATGTTTCAGAAAGACTGACTTTCAGTCTCAGGTCCTAAAATGGGAAAGCAACAGCCAAAGCCTTTCCCCCGATGAGATGAAATGTCTCACCGAGGTAAGAGAATGTCTTGCAGATGAATGACAGAAGTTGTAATTATCTGAGAGCTTCCAGTGGTAGACTCTAAGTGAATATAGGACATCACATAGAAACACTAGCAATGTGAGCTTCTCAGTAATTGCTGCTGGTAAATAATAACATTCAGAGCTCTACATCTAGCATGTGGCTATATACCTTTCTTTTCTTCCCAGTGTTTAATATTAAAGTTTGTAGCACTGAAGGGGGGAGAAAAAAGCAAATATTAAAGTGACTTGAATTATCCCAGTATCTATCTCATTATTAACTTGTTGGACACTACACAATCTATGGAAGGATGTGTTAATCCTAAATCTTTTTAATTTTGGAATTCATTTGGTAGAAGAGGTCATACAGTAAGAATTACATAAATACCTGCACTTAAATGGTTGCTTCTGTTTGTGTACTACATTTCAACAGAAGTTTAAGATGTCTTTAACTAGTTATATCATGTTTGGATTGACATGGACAAACGTCTTAAAGTTTGATTTAAATTGATCTGATTTGGTATGTTCTATTCCCACAATGTACATATGAAACCTTGAAGCTCCCAGAGCTTTAACTAAAGGGAATATTAAAATCTGCTCCTTGGCTCAGATATGTTTCACGGGGTAATAATTTCATTGTAACTTGAATATTCATTCTATGGTATTCAGATGAAAGTTGCTTTTCAGATGAAATTTCCAGAAAAAGTAGCCTACACACACAAAAATAAACCCATTGGCACTATTGTTTCAGAGCAGCATTTTCACTGTAGGTAAGGTCAAGAACCATTTTTAGTTTAGAGCTTCACCATCCAAAGTTCCCTACAATGTGTATGTGCACCCACTTACTGATGTATTTTGGATTTATGTGAGGATGTGAAATATGGTAGATTTGGGATCTCTCAGAGATGCTTTTCTGGAATACACACCTTAACTGTGGGTGCTAAAGCTCTTTCAGTTCTTGAACGACACATATTGCAAAAGTGAATTTTGGTTTAATTGGGCCTTTAATGCTCGGAATTACATGGTATTTCCAACCAAGGCAGTAAGAACTATTCAGAATTATCATTAAAGTGATATTTAATACCAAAGTTGGGCAATTTACGTTTGTGTTATTATTGGCCTTTTGAAACAAATGATTCACTCTATTTATGTACATATGATTTACACCATCTTGCTAGAATGGGTTGAGTACTTCTAGCTTGTTAGTTTTCTTTTAGGTGTAAGCTTGAGTCGTTGAATCTATTGTGAAACTTCTGTCCTCTGGTACCAGACCAAATGTAGTGAAATCAGCAATAAAAATAAATGTCTTTCTGTATTATGCCTTTGTGAAAACATTTTTGCTCCTTTAAGAAAGATGAATATTGTAGAGAATTCAGAATATGTTTGCTCCTTTGACCCTCTGGGTCAGTTTAATGGTTTAGCTTTAGGCAGTTTTTGGTAGTGCTCTACAAACCTGTGCTATTTAATCCTAATAAACAGAATGCATCTGGAATCCTGCAGAGTATTCCCGTTGTTTATCTGTAATGGGAACAATATCATTAAATTATTTAGAGCTTTTCCTTAACACTGAACTTGAGATTCAGAAAGGCAATGATTATTTCTTTTGTCTGAGCAGTACAGTCTTCAGCTCAAACATTTACATGTTAGAAGTGTAGACTTGAGCAAATGCTTAACTTCAGTTGTAATTGTTTTGCCAGTTGCCTTAGCAGACAAAATTTTCAGGTAGTATGTTTAGATTTCACAGATTTAAAGGCTCATTGGTGGTTAATTGAAGGAGTTTTTTACTTTTTGTGTTGCTTGCCTGAATGTATTTCAGGTTTTTGCACAGTCTAGGGATTGCTCATGAAGTTGGCAGTAATGTGTCTGGAGAGTTATATATGCTTTGTGTGTATGTTAGCAGATTTTTCTTATAATATGACACATCTGAAAAAAATTGGAAATTGGAAATCCCTGAATAAATTAATATTCCTCACTGAAACCGTGTCATTTTGGTGTTCATGTAGTGAATGGGGGATGAATGGTGATAGCTGCTGTTCTGGTCCATGGCTTCTTCACCTTTATTCACTGAGTTTTTCTTAACATAACATAATTCACTGCATGTGAATTTCTACTCACCATTTGTACTGACTGATCTAGCCAATATTGTCTCATTTTTCCAGACTGAAATTGGGCAGTCAAATGGAAACTCTATTCACAGTTTGAGATGAAAAAACTAATGAAACGCTCCATTAATCATTTAGTTTGACCTTCATTCTGACTACAATAAATAAAGAGAATCAACATTAGGCCATCTGAAAGGTTTGAGCATTTGGGATTGATCTTGAAAGAGACAAAGCCATTAGTGATACGATACAGGATGACTAAAGTCTTAAGTAAATAAGTCATGTCTTATATTACTTTTAACATAATAATATGTAATATGTAGTACTTCTAGGTGCTGTATTTAAATTTCATTTTTTAAATAGCTCTCACTGCTGGGAGTTTTGTATATTTGCTGAGGAACTTGGAAAGGCTACTGGTTTTACTATCCAGTATTTAATTGCACTCTTTATAGTGATGTGCATTTTATCAATGCTAGCATATGCAAAAATTATTTCTAATTTCTGTGAAGTAAAAATACTTCTGCTTTGTGCAGTTTTGTTAGTTGGTGTCCACAGCATTCTTCTCTGTGCAAAAATACTCCATATGCAAATCTCACTTGGAAACATTGACATCTATCAATTGTCTCAACATCTTGATATGGTAACTTGTATTTCAAGAGAGGTGTTGATCCATAATCTTGCATGAAATATGAATTCTTGCATTACAGACACACTATATGAAAAAAGTCTAGAGGTATTTAAGATGCAATATAATTTATATTTTTATTTTGTAATACTTGCTTGACAGACTTTATAATTAGGACAGAGCCTCCGTGGAAACAAGCATTGGTATTCAAAGGGCTTTTCATTATAAGTGTCTCCATTAACAAAAAAGATGTAGGAGTCATAGCAAAGCAATTTGTTGGTTAGCTGTATAAAACAGCAGTAATTTGTGCTTACTGAATTTTAAAATGGCACAGAAAAAGTTGGAGCAAAATTTAGGAAATCACTATGCAGTTCTTGTTCAGTGTTACAAAAAGTTGAGTGATGCATACAAATAGTGCTAATTAATTTTTCACTAGGAAACTAACACTTGATGCATACTGATTCTTCCACACTGGCATGATATTGGTGATACTAGTTCTGTACTGGGAGTAATAGGCATTACTGCAAAGAGAGATGTTATGCCATCAGTGCTTCTTGGATCTAAAGTCTCACTGGTCAATAGTATTAAAAATGGAGAAATTTAGAATTCTGTTTTTACTTGTTTGTCACGGGTTAGTTAGATTTACCTATGCCCGTGACAGGGGAAGCCACCCCACGCCCCCCCCCGGGGCCCGGAAAGGAGGGGGGAAAAGGGGAGTGGGATAAAACAGCGACAATCTAAGGAGGAAAAACTTATTTTACTAAATATGATATCGAAATACAAGATAACACAATATAATATAATTAAGGCTAACAAATCGAACGAAACAGAGAGAGAGAGTCTCCGAAAACCGAGAGGCCTACTGTGAACTCTAGGCGACACGGCTGGAACGCTTCCCACTCTCCGAGCAGTTCGAGAGAAGAAGGAGGGCACTCCAGCCTGGGAACGAGATTATATAGAGTCCTGGTCCCGTGACTTATTGTTACTCCTGTTGTTCTCTGGGATATGTAGTCTTCTTCTGTGGACTGCACATTCAACAGAAGTATCCATACTTGACATGATGTTATGATGTGGAATACTGATAGCAAAATTACAAAATTACAAAACCATGACATTCCACCCCTTATTCTACATTATTACATCATGGTTAATATATACATATATATACATATATATACACGTATGTAAAATTGTGATAGCTAAATAGTAGAATTGCATGTAACATAACTAAATGTACAACTATAATAACTAAAATACACTACACATGCAAACATATATATATATATATAGATACATAAAATTATTGACTGCACTCCCCCAGCATCAAATTCCCTTGTGGCACACATTGAACATCCCCATCCTTCTGCATTACCCACCAAGTGCACCCAGGTCCCTGGGCGAAGACAGTTCCACGGATAGGTTTGCCCTTTCCAGAAGCTGGAAGGACCCAAACAGCTTTTCCCAACATGTTCTTTACATGTATAACAGGGACCTTATCTCCTTCTACAGTGTGTAGGGGGCTAGATTGACTAGGACCATCACGATTGACAGATCCTCTAGTATTGACCAACCAAGTGGCTTCTGCCAGATTCTTCTCCCAGTGCTTAAATGTTCCACCACCCATTGCTTTCAACATAGTTTTCAACAACCCATTATATCGTTCAATTTTACCAGAAGCTGGTGCATGGTAGGGAATATGATAAATCCACTCAATGCCATGATCTTTGGCCCAAGTATTTATAAGAGAATTTTTGAAATGTGTCCCATTATCAGATTCAATTCTTTCTGGGGTGCCATGTCGCCACAGGACTTGTTTCTCAAGACCTAATATGGTGTTTCGAGCAGTTGCATGGGGTACTGCGTATGTTTCAAGCCACCCAGTGGTTGCCTCTACCATAGTGAGTACATAACACTTACCACTGCGAGATCGTGGCAAGGTGATATAATCAACCTGCCACGCCTCCCCATATTTATACTTTTGCCATCGCCCTTCCTCCCAGAGAGGTTTCATCCTTCTGGCTTGTTTAATTATGGCACATGTTTCACAATCATGAATAATCTGCGCAATAGCGTCCATGGTTAAGTCCACCCCTCGGTCTCTGGCCCACTTATATGTTGCGTCTCTTCCTTGATGGCCTGAGGTCTCATGAGCCCATCGAGCTAGAAATAATTCGCCCTTATTCTGCCAATCCAAGTCGATTTGAGCCACCTCAATTCTAGCAGCTTTATCTACCTGATGGTTGTTTTGTTGTTCTTCAGTAGCCCGACTTTTGGGCACATGTGCATCCACATGACGCACCTTTACAACCATATTCTTTGTTCGGGAAGCAATGTCCTTCCATAGTTCAGCGGCCCAAACAGATTTTCCCCTCCGTTGCCAGTTATTTTGTTCCCACCGCTGTAACCACCCCCATAAGGCATTTGCCACCATCCATGAGTCAGTATAAAGATACAGCATTGGCCACCTCTCCCGTTCAGCAACATCTAAGGCCAGCTGGACAGCTTTTACCTCTGCAAACTGACTTGATTCTCCCTTACCTTCAGTGGCCTCTGCAACCTGTCGTGTGGGGCTCCACACAGCAGCTTTCCATTTGCGATGCTTCCCTACAATGCGACATGATCCGTCAGTGAATAGGGCATATTTCTTTTCATTTTCTGGTAATTCGTTGTATGGTGGGGCCTCTTTAGCACGTGATACCTCTTCTGCTGGTGATGTTCCAAACTTTTTATCTTCAGGCCAGTCCATGATTACCTCTAGGATTCCTGGACGATTGAGGTTTCCCATTCGCGCTCGCTGTGTAATCAGCGTAATCCACTTGCTCCAGGTGACATCGGTAGCATGATGGGTGGAGGGAACCTGTCCTTTGAACATCCAGTTCAGCACTGGCAGTCGAGGTGCCAAAAGGAGCTGTGTTTCAGTCCCGACTACTTCGGAAGCAGCCCGAACCCCCTCATACGCGGCTAAGATCTCCTTCTCAGTTGGAGTGTAGCACTCTTCAGACCCCTTATATGATCGACTCCAGAATCCCAGGGGTCGGCCTCGGGTCTCTCCTGAGGCTCTTTGCCACAAACTCCAAGTGGGGCCTTTCTCTCCAGCAGCAGTATAGAGGATGTTCTTTACATCCTGTCCAGTCCGTACTGGCCCCAGGGCTACAGCACGGGCTATCTCTTGTTTAATCTGTTCAAAAGCCTGCTGCTGCTCAGGGCCCCATGCAAAATCATTCTTCTTCCGCGTTACCTGATAAAGGGGGCTTACAATGAGGCTGTAGTTTGGAATGTGCATCCTCCAAAAGCCCACTGCACCCAGGAAAGATTGTGTCTCTTTCTTGCTAGTTGGTGGAGACATGGCAGTGATTTTGTCGATCACATCTGCTGGGATGTGACGACGTCCATCCTGCCACTTTATACCTAAGAACTGAATTTCCTGGGCAGGTCCTTTTACTTTGCTTCTCTTAATAGCAAAGCCAGCTTGTAGAAGAATCCGGATTATCTGCTCTCCTTTTGTGAAAACTTCTTCTGCTGTATCGCCCCACACAACAATGTCATCAATGTACTGCAGGTGTTCAGGAGCACCACCCTGTTCCAGTACAGTTTGGACCAACCCATGGCAAATGGTTGGGCTGTGTTTCCACCCCTGGGGCAAACGGTTCCAAGTATACTGAATGCCCCTCCAGGTGAAGGCAAACTGTGGCTTGCATTCTGCGGCCAAAGGAATAGAAAAGAAGGCATTGGCAATGTCAATGGTGGCATACCATTTGGCTGCTTTTGACTCCAGCTCGTACTGGAGTTCCAACATGTCCGGCACAGCAGCGCTCAATGGGGGTGTGACCTCATTCAGGCCACGGTAGTCTACTGTCAGCCTCCATTCTCCACTGGCTTTACGCACTGGCCATATGGGACTGTTAAAAGGTGAGTGAGTTTTACTGATCACTCCCTGATTCTCCAACTGGCGAATCAAATCATGAATGGGGAGCAAGGAATCCCTGTTGGTGCGATACTGCCGTCTGTGCACTGTCTTTGTAGCAATCGGCACCTGCTGCTCTTTTACTCGTAGCAGCCCCACAACAGACGGGTCCTCTGACAGGCCAGGCAAAACAGACAGCTGCTTAATGTTGTCCATGTCTACAGCAGCTATCCCAAAGGCCCATCGATACCCCTTAGGATCCTTGAAATGCCCCCTTTTGAGGTAATCAATACCCAGTATACATGGAGCCCCTGGGCCAGTCACAATAGGATGTTTTTGCCAGTCTTTGCCAGTGAGGCTTATTTCAGCCTCCAGCACAGTCAATTCTTGAGAGCCCCCAGTCACTCCAGAAATATGGATTGATTCTGTCCCTTCATGACTGGAGGGCATTAGGGTACACTGTGCACCGGTATCCACCAGCGCCTTATATTCCTGTGGTTCTGATGTGCCAGGCCATCGAATCCACACAGTCCAATAAACTCTATTATCCCTTTCCCTCCCCTGACTGAGGGCAGGGCCCCTCTATTGGTTACCTGTGATGACTGGAGCAACTCCACTGGTGGTTGGTATGTCTAGTAGTTCTTTCACCCGTGCTCGTAGTGCAGAAGTGGGCTGATCATGCCACTTCCTCATGTCTTCTCCACGGTCACGTAGGTAGCGCCACATGGAAACACGCGGTGCAATCGTACTGTTGTTCTTTGCTCGAGCTGGGAAGCGTGTGCGTTTAACAGCTGAGACTTTTGATGATGCAGGTGGGGAGTAGGACTGGACTAGTTTGATCAGATCCTTCATTAGACCTGGAGGCTCGTACGAGGATTGACCTTCATCAGTTGTTTCTGATACTATTACGGGATCATTACAATTAGTTGATGGAAACAATTTCTTGCACATTTCATCTACTCGGTTTTCTAGCCGTGAGATGGCAGAAACTGCGGCATGCAGTTGGGGGAGCTGCTGATCGGTGGTTTGAAGCATTATAATCAGCTCAACAACTCGGGGCCATCTGTCCACAAATCCTTTAGATCCTGATACCAATGACTGTGCAATTCTCTCTGGTGCTGTACTTGTGATTTTCTGCCACATGTCAGGATCGGCCCTCACTCTCTCAGGGTCAAGTTCGCTTGGATCAGGGCTGTACAACATTTTCGCCATGGCCAATTCCCTCAGGCGCTGAATACCTTTTTGGACGGTATTCCAACTATCAAATTTAGGCTTCAAAGCATCCTTATAGGGGTACCTTTCTCTCACGGCTTCTAACAGCCGCAACCAGAGAGTGGCAGCTCCATCCGAACATCTGCTAATCCCTCTGTCAATACCTGCATCTTGGGCAATGTTTCCTAGTTGGCGAGCTTCATTACCATCTAGAGACAAGCTGTTGGCCCCGTTGTCCCAGCAGCGAAGCAACCAAGCAAGGATACCTTCATCTTGACGCCGTGTGAACTCCTTTCTTGAGCCTTGGATTTCAGTCAGCTTCAGAGGTCGACAATAGGTGATTTCCTCCTCATCATCAGTCTCTTCTTCATGCCTCTTGGTTTTTGCCTTTGCTTTTTTCGGTACTGCTCCATGCCCGGCACCTGGGTCTTCTGCAGCCCCCCCCTGTGCTTCTCCTTCTTTTCGTTCTAGACGCGTGGACACCCGTTTCCATTTCTTGCCTTCCACAGGGGCAACTGATATTGCTACTGATGCCTCCTGTGACTGATCAGAATTAACTTGGGCTTGAATCTCAGATCGGAAACTCTCTCTCTCCAGAATAGTATGATACAAAGCACGGTATGCATAAGCCAAACCCCACATAAGGTTTACCTCCTTAGATCTCTGACCCAAATACTCACTTAATTTCTTAGGGTCCCTTAGGTGTTCAAGAGTGAAATCCCATGACACTGCGGGTCCCCATGCTTCTAAGACTTTTCCTAAACCTTTCCATATTCCCTGCCAGTCATCATTCTCTGGTTCTGGAGGAGACTTCCGCATAGAACGAATGCATAGGAACATATATGCATGCATTGATAGTGATAACATGAATGCAAGTATGAACCCTATCTCAGTTATTGAAAAGCGTGTGGAAATCTGAGAGTACAACCTAAATAAAAAGGGTTTATTTAGCCTGTACAATGAATTAAACATGGTGGTGTTTGTAAAATTGCCTGTTCCATCTGGGATGCAAGTATTTGTAAAATTGCCTGTTCCATCTGGGATGCAAGTGTTTGTAAGATTCACAATTCCATCTGGGGTGTAGATGCCAAAATTCTGACCATACCACATCTCGTAAAAGTACCAGGCAGGTGTCTCCATCAGTATCCACCTTACTAGGCTATATATCTGCACAATTCCACAACACCAAATTATGGTGTTAATAGTTGACCAATACTTTAAGAAGATCATAATTGCTTTCAATCCCTTAAACAGAGCAACTGGGATGAAGAGTGGATTCATAGCTGGCAGGCTCTGTAAAAGTCAGAGCTAGCTAGCTTTGCTCTAAGGGAGAAAGAAATCCCTTTGTTTTCTACACAAAAGTTAGATAGCAGTGCTGAGAATGTACAGCAGCCCTTAATGTTGACAATTTGTCTGGTATTTCAAGGTCACGTTCTCCGTGAGCAGCTACGGAAAGATAACACTCCCAACACTCCCGTAACGAAGCTCTTTAAGAGCAAAGAGAGAGTTGTTCTAAAAGCTAAAAAGCTCTATGCCCGCATTCTCCACCAAAAAATCTGTCACGGGTTAGTTAGATTTACCTATGCCCGTGACAGGGGAAGCCACCCCACGCCCCCCCCCGGGGCCCGGAAAGGAGGGGGGAAAAGGGGAGTGGGATAAAACAGCGACAATCTAAGGAGGAAAAACTTATTTTACTAAATATGATATCGAAATACAAGATAACACAATATAATATAATTAAGGCTAACAAATCGAACGAAACAGAGAGAGAGAGTCTCCGAAAACCGAGAGGCCTACTGTGAACTCTAGGCGACACGGCTGGAACGCTTCCCACTCTCCGAGCAGTTCGAGAGAAGAAGGAGGGCACTCCAGCCTGGGAACGAGATTATATAGAGTCCTGGTCCCGTGACTTATTGTTACTCCTGTTGTTCTCTGGGATATGTAGTCTTCTTCTGTGGACTGCACATTCAACAGAAGTATCCATACTTGACATGATGTTATGATGTGGAATACTGATAGCAAAATTACAAAATTACAAAACCATGACATTGTTTTACTTTGTAAATGTATGAAATGTGAAGTACAATCTTTTGATTTTTTCTTTAAGTTAATCAGTTTATGATCCCTCTGTAACAAATGAGATTTCTGTGATGCTTAAGTCAGGGTAGACAGCAAAATAAGGGCATTAATAGTTTTGCTTATCAAATTATTTGTCTGTCACTACTTAATACTGACAAATAGTTTAATACGAGGTTTTCAATAATAAGACTTTGTAGTTCTATAAAATTCTATTTAAAATCTGTAGAATTCCTTTCTTCCTAGTAACAAATGAAGATTCAGCATGTTGTTGGTTTTTTTTTTTTTGTTTTTTTTTTGTCTATTATCAAATTAAGGTATTCAAGATAAGAAATCTTTAAATACATTATGAGGCAGTTAAAGGCTGTGAATGGTAGTGCTCTTTTTTTTATTTACTTTTTTTTTTTCCCCTAAAGGATTGTTAAAGCAGAAAATTACATTAAATTTTTCTACTTCAGAAAGCTGAATTTGATCAATCTGACAATAAGAAGAATAAATTTTCTCTAATTGTTTTTACAACAGAAAAAAAAAAAAAATAGCTAAAACTTCAGGTCATGAAAGCAATGTGTTTTCATATCCACTATGAATTTAGCCCATTAAGTGCTTCTCACCTTTCAGTAACAAAGCATGAGAAAGTGGAAAAGCATCATTCCTTGTAGAAAATAAAATACAAGAAATTTGGTACAGGAGTCCTCACAGTCACAGTCACTTTCCTCTTCCCTTTGATGTGGACAAAGGTGTACATTGTACAAAATCAGATATTTAATGAAATAAAATCTTTCTGTAGCTCATGCTGCGACTTGGAACTCATTTAGAGTTAGCATGGTTGTGACTGTATGAATTGATTGAGTTGTATCTATTACTTTGAATTTGCAAATAAATTTTATCTAAATTATGGTCCATGCCTTGCCTGCTGCCTTTGGATTGATTTGTATAATATTGGAACGATTAGAAAGACATCTTCCTCTGCCCACATCAAAATAATCATTCTGCAAATTGCAATGGAAATCTCCTGTCTCCTGAGAAAGAGATGACTGGCTATTGATATATATGGCAGCAAACATTTGACTTGAGGACTTGATGATGCTGAGCAGCCTGATCTCAGAGTGTAATAAGAGAAGAATAACATTCTGGATGTTAGTGATAAAATTATTATTGATTTCATTGAACGCAAAAGCTCAGGTGTTAGATACATTGAGTATGACACAAATTTCTGTGTTAATATGACCAGTGTGCCAAAAGAAAAGAGTGAGTTCTTGCGCATTCATAGCCTTTTCTGTATGTCTTCTCTAGATAGTTCCCCTGTAGCTTAATTGGCTACTATGTAATGATTTGGACTGTTTCTGAAATTTCTTGTTATTCTCTCACAATTGTGGTTCCTTTTGCCAGGCAAAGAGCTTATGCAATTTTCACCGAGCTGATGCATCAGGAACATGTGTTGCTATCATGTCAAGCTCTGAGAACAGCGCAGATTTTTGTGTCACGGTTTCTGCTGCACTGATGCATAGCCATGGCCATTTTAGGAGGCCAAGACCTTTCTTCAGTTGGAAAATATGAGCCAAACTGAGAATGAGCTGAGCGTTTCTAATGATTTTTCAGCCCTACGCCCTATGTAACAAAACACTCAGCTGAACAGACTCAGTATATAAAATTACTTTTCTTGATCTGTACTATAAAATTAGGTAAATTAAGTGATTAAGTGAATTATTCTTTTTACAACTCAGAATGAATACTACTCTTAGATGGTGGTACAGAATTTTTCTTGATGTAAGTTAGTGTGAATACAAGATTTAAATGCATTTCTTTGAGGAGATAACCAAAGCTGTGTTAGTGGACTGTATTAATCTTAGAATAATAGCAGCAATTGTTCTCAGAAGAGAACAATTTCTATGTGTAAGAAAAGTGTTCCAGCCAACCCAGACAAAAATGCATTGTAAGGTTGCAAGCTAACACGTTTGGCAGTGATATCTTACTGGTAATATGAAGCCATTAATAGATGCAGTGAGCTTGCAATTAAACATCATCCAATGAATTCTGAGCTGTCTATAAATACAGTTTCACTTGCATTTGAGTGATATTGTTGACAGAAACTATTATAATCAAGTAAACTGGAGTACAGTTTGTGATGCAGATGAAGTTGTCACCTACTCCATTCACAGGATCCTATAAGTATAGAAGTGGATAGTAGACAAGGCTTTACAAGAAGTAAATCTGCAGCTTTGCAAAGTTTGTTCCCCTCCCTGTTCCTTCCTTATTGAGTTACATGAGTAGTTTTATGCCATGTTTTTTCCTGATACTATGTTTTAAACCCCTAGATGAGATTCTGTTCTGTATGTTGTACAGACACGTCTTTGTGTGCATGAATCCCTGCAATTCCTTTTGTGATGCTTATTCCCTTCTTTAACATTATATCTTCTAATTTACACTGCCTTATCACCTTTTAGGCTTTTGTCTCTCAGATTTTTCTCTTTGGTTTATTGTAGCAAGTGATTACTGTTCTTCCATATAGACATTTGTTTAAGTTCTAATCTGGGTTTTGTAGCTTGCATTTCTCTATAGAATACTGTAGAGTAACTGAAATGCTTATCTGCCCATGTCTCTGTATTTCCAAGTCATTAACAATTTTATTACTACTTCTCTTTCTATTAACTGTAGGTTTATGTTATCAGTAAGACTTTTTTTAACCTATTTACCTCCTTCTGAGACTTTGATTAATTTTAATATGGATGACTTTTAGATTCAAGCTATTACTCACTCTTCTAGTATTGTAAATAATCCCTTACCAGAAAGGATTATTCTTAAAAGGTTTACTCTCATCTTTCCTGCAAGGTATAAATGAAGCATTTTAATTCCCACTTCTCCGGGCTTTACCTTTAAAACCCTCTCATTTTGTTTGTTTGCATCCTAAAAATCTCTCTAATTTATTAATGTACTTTTTGTAATAAGTGCCCCAAATGGCATGTAGTATTTTAAAGTACAGGTGTGAAATAATTTATTATCAATCAATAATTCAGTCCATATGTTGTTAACAAACAAAATGCTTCAAATAGTTGTGCAAACAGGTTTCAGATTATACAGTCTTGCATAGTTCAACTGCTTCTTTTTTTTTCTTTTTTTTTTTTTTGTTGTGGTAAATAAGGTCTTGTCTTACAAGTTTTCCGTAGTTAAATTGATGCATAAAGGCTTATATCTTTAGAAAATTTTGACATGCTATTAAGTAGTTCTGCTCATTAGTTTGTACCAATTGATTTTATCCATGCTTTTAGTCCATGACAAAGAGGAGATGAGATTTTCATGGAATCAATCATAAAAATCACCAAGGTTGGAAAAGACTTCTAAGGTCATCCAGTCCAGCCATCTGCCTCCATTTCAGATTAGCAGGTTTACTCTTAAGATTCAGGGTATAGCTATTACTGCTCACGAGTTTTCAGCACATAGATCTGTATTCTTGTTTGCATGTCTAAAATTAATTTACTCTATGTCCCTAAGTAACTTAGCTAGGAAATAAATACATAGTTTAAGCTGTAATGAGAGCAGATACGCCTTTCAGAACTGCAGTGCAACTTCAATACAGTTCTGTCCATTTGCTGGAGTTGCATTATCTTTGCAAAGAATGAAAGGATTATAGAGTGCCATTTACTGAAAACAAACTAGGCATATTTTCTAAGCAGGCAAATATGGCTGTCATGACCAGAATCGTTTATTCTTTCCCATGGCCATAACCTGAATCCTATTCCAATAACTAAAAACTAATGAACATCAAACAGCATAATCATAGTCAAAGCACTGACTTGCATAGACTGAGTGTCATGAGTAAACTCTGGATTGAGTTCATTCATGATTTTATCACTTCTGAAAAAAACAAGTTTTAAAAATGCATGTAGCTGAGGCAACACTTTTTCATTTGCTAGTCAATGAAAGATAACAGTGCTTTACTTTTCCCTTTCTTCATTGGCTTGCCATGATTTGTAGGATTAGTGACATTGGATTCTGACAGAGACACTGAATATTGTAACAAGCTACTGCAAGAATGTTCTACAGAAAATATCACTTAAAATTACTTAATGAACAATTTGTTAAGTGCCTGATCTGTAAGACATTGTGTTGAGATTCTTTTTCTCTTCTGTGCATTGCTGCCTGCCTCAGGTTCAATGATACGGGTAATGGTGTGATAAAGATAACACAGTGTTAATGGAATTCTATCATAGATAAACATTCTGTTTGTCTGATTTTTATTTATTTTATTATTTTTTTTATTCAACAAACTGAAAATATCAACCTGTATTTTTAGAACAGTCTTAGAGCATGTGATATATCTGAATCTAGGGAGAAAATCTGTGACATATTCTGAAAGGAAGATTGAACAGACTTTGTTCATGAATGTTAGATCTCATCTAGGAAATCAATTGTAATTCCTCTTTCCTATCTGTTATTTATCTGCAAAGTGTAAAGTCATTCTTCATTCTGATCTTGGTTTTAGAATCTCTGATTTTAGGATTTGTCAATTAAGGAAGCCATTTTATAATGCATTACAAAAGTAGTAGAAATATTCTGTCCCATCTCTCATGAGCAGCTATAGAAGATGGTATTTCTTTGACTGATAGGCTGGTTTTGACTTCTAATAAAAAATGAATTGCAGCCATATCTATGAAAGCTCTATTTCCAATTCCCATAAGTGCTCTTTTATTGTATATTAAAGACCTGAAATCTGAAAGAAGATTTAGTAAGGTGGCCTATAATTCAGAATTAATAGAATATCTGGAATGATATCAAAGTATTTGGTTGGCCAGTGTACAGCTTATTACTTATTCTTTAGAGTTCATTTAAAACACATTCCTTCAAAATAGCCTTATGTCTATCACATTTATTTTATTATTATTATTTTTTTTATAATAGCAATAAAATTATTTCTAGTCATTTCTGTGGAATTGATTATCAACAAAGGTTAAAAAGTCCCAAGAAATACTTTGCATCTCAGTCATTTCAGATGAAAGAGGTAAGGATAGTCTGAAAACTTGAAAAGGTGTTGGCAAGTACACAATAGTCCATTCCAAAGGATGGAGGTGATATGCCATATCAAACAGAAGATGTGGGAAGGAGTATAAAGAGGTATTCATATTTGAACTAAGAGGAACTGAAATAACTCAGAATTATTTTACAAGTAGTTCTCCGAGAAACTTCAGTGCAATAAAAATCAAGCATGTCACACAATGTTAGTACAAGAGCATAGCTTGGCTTTATTATGTTTTGACAAATAGAGAAAAGCTAAGAAAATTGCAGGAGTAAAAGGGTGAAACTTTAAAGTATTCAAAAATAGGTAGAAAGAACATAGAGAGTAACTTCTGAAACATATTAGAGTTATTTAGATTTTAAAAAACACTTCAAAGATTTGCTGAAAGCGTATCTGTGGTGGCATGCAGCTCCCCGAACACTGAAAGTCAGCTCTTCTGGAATTCTTTGTGTTTGAAGATAAAAATATTTCCTGTTAATGCAAAGATTTGTGAATGAGATTATAAGGCAGACTGGTGTAAGAAGGTGACAGATAATTGGCTAAGGTATTTGTGATTGCCATCTTTTACTTTTGACCCGCTGGTCCCAGTTCTACAGTCCCTGTAGAGCATTACTGATTCAATGTCATTTGGAGACTTATAATAACAGATAAACAATGAATTCCAAACATGGAATAGCAGTAATGCAAGACTTTTCCGTTGTCTGCAGATAGTATTTAGTTAATACCCCATGATGATCCTTTAAAGACACCTGATTATTAAAGGCGCCTATGGATTATTTTCACAACAAAGTTTTCAAAGCTTTGTAGTGCTTATAGAATCTAGTCTTGAACTGAATCTAACAATTTTGTATATATTGTATATTTTCTGGCACGTGTATCCTTTTGTTATTTTTAAAATATTACAGCATATTCTAAAAAACAAACAAATTAAGTCCACTAGATTAGACTTATTAGTTTAAATTATATATATATAATATATAGATTAGTTTTTGCTGTTGAATTTGTGATCTCCTTTCGGGAAAATATTCAAGACAGTTTAACCAAAATCTTCTCAGTTTCTGTTGTTTTTGAAAATGAAAATAAAAGCAGTAGAAAGCGTTCTGTCCTAGAGCTCTCAGGGTTCTACTGAAGGTACTAATGGGACTTAACAGCCGCTCCAATCCTCTGCTGATGGGATAAGCCCTGTTTCAGCTCAGCCTGGGAATTTAGCCCCGCTTAAGCAATGCCTGTCTCTCCACCAGGCTAGAATTACTTCCAAATGAATACAAACACTAAAATCCAAGTCTGTATTCTCCCCTAGTATTTAAATAATTTTATTTCATTTTTATTATAAATCTTGGTGGGAGTGGAAGGCAGACAAAATACACAGACTACATGCTCTGTTGCTTGCTTCTGCAGCACGTTTTAAACAGAATGTCCTATCTGAAAATAGAAGTCTGAAATACTGTGTACTCTTCTTCCTTGTGATAATTAACCTCCTGCTGGCAAAAGTTCCACATGTTGTCCCAGATACTGAAACACAAATCAGAGAACGAAGACCAACCAGTCCCGTGAGAGAGAGGGTATTGGATTGATTCAGAAGATCATAGTCAAAGATTTATTTTCTGATATTCAACCTGGAGTAACTACAAAATTGCATCTACAGTACAGTGTTGGGGTAGATGAACTTCTTTTGTTACAGGGTATCCCACATCTGTAATTTCCTGCTATTTTGTTATGTGAATCCTTAGTCTCATTGGGATGTTGGCTTTGATTTTATTCCTGAAAAACAAAACAAACAACAAAGAAAAACAAACCTGAAGAGATTTTTTTTTTTTTTTTTTTTTTTGTTATAGAAGATGAACAAATGATTAAACTGTTTTGCAAAGAGGGCCTGCTCATCTAACAGTGCCAATTTAGTCTCTTTGGTAATAGAAGGTAGAGCATGCTTTCTAATCCATGTAAGGGCTGATAAATTCTTAGCCAAATATATGGAGATTTTGCAAGGTGAGTGTGTAAGGCTGTATGATGAGCTGCAGGCACTTGCAGTTATTTGAGCAACCTCTAGTGTGAAAAGCGTTCCTGCTGATGACAAGGGGTAGGAACTTGCTGATTTTAAGGTCCCTTCCAACACAAACCATTCCACAATTCTATGATTCTCTTTGTTTTTATTCTTTTGTCTTATTATTCCTCTTAGAACATGAATAAAAAAAAAAATAAATCAGGCTTTCCATGGATATGCAGCAACTCTTCTTCACTGGATGTAGCTGCTGAATCAACTTTGTGGTAGCAACAGAATTTAATCTGTTCCTTCTATGGGTTCTCTGTGCACTTCCTTTGCCCTGGTAATAACAATCACTGTTATTTTTCTAGTGGAGCTGTTTTACCACTTGACCAGTTTCCCCATTCTGTGCATCAGTCACGCAAACACCTGCTGGATCACAGTTCTGTTAGCCACGCAAGGGCATAAATAAGTGGTTGAGGCTGAAGATGTGATTACTTAAGCTGCTATAAGAAGAACAGCCATTGAATGTGTAATTGCATCCTTGTTTCCATTGACTTTCAGCCTCTGTCACTTGTGCTTATGAAAATCTGAATCATGACTTTCAGCATATTTAATCTCACTACATGGTATTTTCAGGCTGAAATATAGGATCTTTTTTAGGTTTATCTATCTTTATGTGACCCCCTAAGTAGACAGTGACTTATTTGCTCTACAGTGTGAAGACTCAGACTTGCACGTAATTACTGGCTCATTCTACCATTCTGAAGAATGTGATCTACTGTAAGCAATTGCATTAGGTGAGCAGTACCTTGCTAGTTAAAACTGCTTGCCATCACTTATTGCAACCTGCTCTCTTTCTTCTGCCTCAGAATAACTGAATTCTTTCATATTGTGGCTACTTAGCAATCTCCTTTCAACATTTCAGCCCACTTCCAGAGGGGCCAGAATCCATAGTGTAAGACTGCATTCATATTCATAAAGTGAATGAATGAAATGTGTAATGTGAAGTGAAATTGAAAAGAGAGATAAATTTTTGAAGAAGAAAAAAGAAAGCCTTTCAGAAACAATCTCTTTTTGAGCTTCATTATCATAAAAAGAACATCTAGTAGAATCTGTGTTTTATTAACCTGAAGACTATGTTGTTTGCATTGTGTATTAAGTCATCCTATTTCTTTGAGGCTGTTTGGGGGAGCGTATGAGTTTGTATAACATGCAAATGTGGCTGCAAGCAGTGCTTGAAATTATACCTTCAAAGTGTTTCCTTTTTCACCTTACTTGGGCTGCCATAGGAACACCTTATTTATTTATTTATTGTAAATAACTATTATATACAGTTTTATAATAATATAGTTTCCCGAGCCAGCTATTGAAGATTGCATTTTTTATATTGCTGATCCATAAGTATATTGGAGACCACATTAAGAGAGCCCAGAATAATCAGGATGTTACTGATAAGAGTTTTCATACTACTTTCTAAAATTCAAGGTGGGTAAAAGATAAAAGTGTTTTTGTTCTTATGATCTGAGCGCATTAAGAAGCAGTATTGCCATGTTCTCAGCCAAAAAAGAAATTGTGTTCAAATTAGTTCTGAGTTTGTGTTGGCTACTCCACAGAGTGCCTTTCCCTCACTTGTACTCAGTGTGCTCAGCACAAGGTGCTGGATTGCTCATAGCAGACACTATTAGCTCTTGGCTTCTGTTAGTCCAATGTAGATGTACTTCAAGGTGAATTACAGAATTGTAGGGGTTGGAAGGGGCCTCTAGAGATCATCAGGCCCAGCTCCCTTGCAATGCAGGCTCCATGCAGCTGTACAGGTTGGTGTCCAGGCAAGTCTTGAATATCCCAGGAGAAGGAGAAATATATGAATAGTGCTCTAGTTCCTCTCTTCCCATTAAGTTTCATTTAGTATAACAGAGAAATTCTGATGAAACTGGTCAACCTGTCATTGCTACGTGTTGCTTCAAGCAGGAGGTGTTGTTGGAAATTTTCATGCTTTTATCTGGAGCATGAGCCAGCTTCAGCCATAACAGTTAGCAAGTGCAGATAAGACATTAGCACACTGACCAGTAGGTTAAATTGAACAACATAAAATTAGATAAAAATCTTTTGAAAACTTCAGGGAGGTTTGGTCTTAATCTTAACTAAACATTAAAAAGTTTGAAGGGGACAGAATCACAAGATGGGTTTTATATTTAAGAACTGCAGATTTTTGCATAGACCAGAAATAGGTTTTGTGAATGAAATGGCAGCTGTTCAACTAGTGCTGCTAAGAAAAACATCGATTGCATATAAGCAAATAGAGACTAATGACTAATGTGTGTTCCAGTGGCCACATAGTGCTGTTCCAGACTTACATGAGTTATCAATAATGAAATGTTTCATGCCCTCAGTATATTTTTGCCCTTCAACTGGAAGCATATTTATTGTATGTGTGATTTGGAAATGAGCTCTACAGAAGTTGGCATATATAAGTTGCTATTTTGAGGAAACACAATGTGTGTGCAAAGCAAACATCTCATTACAGGGCAGTAGAGAGGTAGATGAGTTCTTTAATTTCTAAAAGAAATGTTTTATAAGGTTTGCAGCTCAAATCCAGTCTCGCTCTTACTATGGAGTGATAGTTGTTCTATATAAAACTTACGATGCTGTCATAGGATGAAACATATAGATGTAGGCACACGGTTGTGTAATAAATATTTGATTCTATTTTTTCTTTCTGTTTTTTTTTTTTTTTTTCTCTCCCCCCAAAGATGTACAGCTTGAATCATGCTTTTGTTTGTTTCCTTCATAGGTTATGTGAGGGCAGGTTGATTCCTTATTGTACAAAAAATACCTTTGGAAGGGAAAAGAGAGGGATTGAATATCAAGCACAAGATGGTTTTAAAAAAAATCAACAACAACACCAAAATAGTAAAAGGAAGACAAGCAAGAAAAAGGAATAATTAAAATACAGACCTTGTGAGACTCACTCCATCAAGCAGTGAAATAGACTTGTTCTACTTCAGTGTGCCATGCTTAGTCCGTATTGTTTCAGGCTGCTGGATCCTGTAGTCTGTCATTCTGTTCTTTGGTGTGTCTGTTCATTTTTTTGTTGCTCACAGTAAAGAAGTCTTCTCCAGCAGAACGCAGTGATAAATGCATAGAAACCAGGGCATCCATCTTAGTTATAATTATGACCTTGCAACTTTTAAGGAGAATTCGAAGGATTTCTTGGACAAAAATTCCCTAGTAATTGCTTATTCATAGTAACAGGGTTTTAAATGAAACCAACAGCGAACTGTTCATAACACAAGGTAGGTGAATCATCAATGCCAGTTACCTGTGGAAAAAAATTAGTCTCTAATGTAAGTGTCATTAGCATCAGGATAGTAAATGTGTCATTGAATGCTCAGTATCCTCTGTGAATTTTTTATTTTTTATTTTTAGCTTAGAAATATGAAAAAAATCTTCCATCTAATTAATGTTTCTCTGTTCGTGTTAGTCACAGTTAACACTTAGACTATATGGAACCTAAGTGAACTGTGCAATATTGAAAGACAATGCACCCTTTAATAGTACCTGGGTTGCAAAAAAAAAATAAATTGCTTTATAAATATGTAATAGTGCTTCTACAGCAGGGAGCACTTTTACATGCAGGTTGCATTCTTCCTACTGTGCAGGTGCAGCCTCCAGGCCAGACCTGAGGCCAAATTCCTCACCTGTGTATTTGACTTACTCAGATGCCTTCAGAATTGCCTCTGCAGTGACCCAGAAGTGTTTCTGGGACCTGCTAGGTTTCACCATGTGCTCAAGCATATGTTTATTTGTATACAGACTGGCAGTCTGTGGTACTGACACACGTATTACAGACATTTCTGCAGTACTGCTTACATAGCCACCAAGCTCACGTGCTGAAAAGGTTGATGGATTTCTGTAGATAGCAGGGGTTCAGGCTGTGTGCAGAGAAAATGTGGAAAGATGATATGAGCCTAAGCAAGTGTAGGCATGGCCAGAGCACCTCTAATGGGACCAGAATCTTTGATGAAACAGAAACAACAGTAATAAAAAAGGAATTGTTGGTGAGAGGCTGTGTGCCATCCAGGCCTTGAAGTAGAGAGGAAATACAAAAACATTCAAGCTAGTCCTTTGCTTCTTATTCCTCATTTTTCATTTTTTTCATTTTCAATATGATGTCTCTTGTGGATTTCCACATCCACCATCTCTCTGCCTTTGTAGAGTGTCCCTGGGTGTATTGTCTCAGATAGTTTTGTTCTCTACTCTTTTGTGTAGCTTTTCTTGATACTCCTATTATTTGAGCTACTTCTGGCCGAACATATTGGTCTAGATGAGGGAATTACTTCATGCCTCAAACCCTAGAATAGTAATAAAAAAGGAATACTGGAGAAGAAAATCAATCTTTTCCCTTAATCATATCTATTAACTCTTCTTCAAACCATCTTTTGCTTGTAGACCCAGCCACACATTGGAGCCCTATTGGCTGGATAAAAAAAACCCTGAAATTAAAAAACAGAACAAAAACCTTTTTTGATCATGACATTATCTTCAAATATGAGGTGTCTGCCTGCTTAAATGGTACAACATGAACGGAAGCAGAAAAAATAGCAAAATATTGCAGTAGCTGTATTTTTCACTGAAGCAACCAAGAGTCACTTTAAGTTCCCTGTGGTCATCATGGTAGCAGTAGAATTAGTTTGGTTAGCCAGGCAGCCATCCCTAAGTACGAGAAATGAGATAATGGGAAAGAGAGAAAAACTACGTGAGAAGAAA
Source organism: Coturnix japonica (assembly GCF_054131305.1). NCBI lineage: Eukaryota > Metazoa > Chordata > Aves > Galliformes > Phasianidae > Coturnix > Coturnix japonica. The sequence goes on from NC_140666.1 coordinate 81,177,638, forward strand.
ACACACTTCTTAATTGAGCTGGGACTGAAAGTGAGGAAGTCTTTATGAGAACACAGTTTATTATGTCTCTCTACATCATGTACAAGAAGTGACCTAGAGCACTCTGTAAGAAATATTTTCCACTGTTAGCATGTGCACGGCAAATGGTGTAGCTCAACAGTAAAGCAAACAATGTAGCACAGCACAAATGTGCATCAGCAATATATGCAAATATTCTAAAAGGAAATTTTCATTTATTTATATATACAATGCTATCAGTGCAGTGAAAATTGAAAATAATAACATCTGAATTGTTTAACTGTTCTTTAGATAAAGTGTCAAATGTAGGAAGCAAGTAATACATTAGTATTAGCTTTATAGATGGGATCATTGTTTTTATCTTTCATTGTGTCCTGGAAGGTGCTTTACAGCTGAAGTGACTTACTCTGTTCTCAGAAGAACTGCCGTGCTAAATGAGCCTGTATTTATTGAGGTGGTATTGTATTTCTGATAGAAAATGGGGTGTTCCTGTTCTTGCTGCTTGAATACCTATTCTGTAAGGAAAGTGTCCATAACTCAGGCTAGTTGTCCCAATTCCAACAACGTTTTCTTAATTTGAGAACAAGTCTTGAATCTGCCGGACAGAAAAAAAAAAAAAAGGATTGATGTATCTCAAGGTAGACAAGAAGAAATTAAAGCTTGACTGCTTTGAAAGATGGATGCCTCCCAGCAGGAGCTCAGAGAAGAATTGCATGTAAGAATAGAAAGTGTGGACAGCTTGCTGCGAAATGGATTAATGAGCAGGAAGATAAATTGAAAGGAAAAATTAAATATCAGATAGACCCTGCCTTTAGTGTCAGAAAGACTGATGTCCACTTCCCTGTGAATGAAGAAGCTGAGAGTAAGCCTTACATTTTGAATGTTCATGTTCCTGGTTTTCAGACCAAAACATTGTCTGTAATCACATCTGGTGGCAGCACAGGTTTGTGAGTTTTCCATTGCACATTGTTCTCCTTCCTGTTCAATGTGGCAGTAGGATTCCATGAAGGAAGGAACTATGGCCTAAACTAACCAGAAAAGCATCCAGTGATGTGCTGTGGCAACTCGTGTTTGCATGCATGTACCTTAGTTGTATTAAGATGGGAAATTGCAATGTTTTCTGACATTTTAAGGGGAAACATCATTCTTAATGGAAATGTTTATCTGTTAAAATGAATGGAATATTTCAGAGTTTATTTAAGAAACGGATTATTAAGATGCTATGCATGGCATGCATTCATTGGTACAGAATCAGTTTGTTGTCATTTTGCAATCTATGCATTTGGAACTTAGGTTAAGTCTGCTTTATGTCACTAGAGAAGTCACTGGCTGTCACAAGAGTCCTTTAGTCGGAGTAATGGTGCTAGTGCATCACAGAATGAGACAATGATGAAACTTGTAAGCAAGGAGAACATTTTGGATATGTATGAGAGGTCTGCAGATACTCAGATAAAAGGAGAACGTGTCTCATTTGGAGAAACAACTGTAGAAAAAGCAGATTATGGAAATGGGTCATGCTGTGCAGCAATATTTAGTGCCTGAGGGAGTAGCCAAGAAGCATCTAACAGATGGAAGTATAATGGCATGGTTATGGGTAGAGCAACTCTGTTCATCCATTGGTGCAGAAAGTAAATGCAAAGAGCAAGAGAAGATAGGTGCAACAAAAACTGAAGGAATTGAGTCATACACTGTGCTAAGGTCTCCTGTGGATAGGTATTGATGTTGAGTGTTTTCATATAGATTTCAAAAAATATAAGTTGTAGGCATTTTTTGATAAAGTGTTGCACACTTGAATTATGATTTCATTTAGCCTAGTGTCGATCTGTTTACTTTAGTAGAGTTACTTGTTTTCAGTAAGACAACTGAAAGCAGTGTCGGACATCTATGGATGTTATAAATGCTCTTGTCAAAGGATGAGAACAAGAATGATAACAAGAAGAAGGAAGAAGACGTATCAGCTTTTATAGGGTACTCTCAGATTTCTGCTTTTTCTTACAATCTACTAAGTTATGAACAGTCATGTGCCTGGCGAAGCAGTTGGCTAGTCTTTAATTCTGTAGTGAATAAGTTGTGCCTTAAGCGCTGGTGTGTAATAATGGATCTGACCTTAAATTTCAGACCCTAGTCTTGTGGGATAAAGTGAAACTCAATGTTTTTTTTGAAGCTCCAGGAAGTTCCCTGTTTAATATTGGCAGATGAACAATGGGGTATCTTATCTGTTATCACTGGGCAGATTTAAGGATTTTATTGAAATTATTGGGGAAAAAAAAGAGATGCCCCTTGCAGAAGTTCAATTACTGCATCCTGATGAAGCTTTTCACCAGGCACCCCAAATGAAGCATCTGAAGGCCTATTACTAAGAAGACACCTCTGTAGTGAAGTACCACTTTTTACACGTTCTATCTATCTGTCAAAGTCCTCATCACCACTCCTGTCCTTCAGCTGCTGGGTTATTTTTTCCCCCTGATACAGTCCCGTGATTAATAAGATATTCACCTTGAATCATACATAAAAAAGAAGTTAAGATGAAGATAGATTTTGCAGGCATATTTTCAGAGTTTGGTGGTCACTTATCACTGATTTTGAAAATTAAGTTCTCCCAATGCACACATTGGAAATATATAATATTAAGAATAACTTTATTTGAATATAATATTTAAGACTGCTGAAACAAAGTGCCATTGTTTTAGAATACTAAACACCAAGAAATGATCATATATATGCACTAGAAACTTGGTTTTGATCCCATAGTTATCCTACCAAGGTGGGGAAGTTTATAGATGGCTTTTTGAAAAATGCTCTTGAGATTACAGGTGCTTTAAATACAAGATTGTTGTGTTTTCATTGTAAGGCAGGAAGTTTCCAGTCCCACTAACCTCAACAGAAGACTTCTGATTTTTTCTTCACACTGATTTATTTATGCAACATGTTTCTGTTAGCTTATTGCCTGTTTAAGAAATGCAGTCATTTTCAGTAATGCTTATATGGGTACAGTTTTATTTCAAAAGCATAGAGATGATGAAGCATCTCAGTCTCTGTGTCTCTGCTGTTAGATTGTCACGTTATAATTAAGTCAGCACTTAATAATGTTTTGGAGGTTTCTTTTGTTTTGGGAAACACAGCCAGGCATCAAATTAAACAACAGTTGACAGTGTTCAACCCTGACAGTTGTGTGCTCAGCATTCCAAATATGGTAGTTATAGGAAAAGACCTGTTTCTTTGATTTGTATTTTCGAGGGTAACTTAATTTATTTTTATATTCCATGAATAAAATACACACTTTGGCAAGTTTTACTTTTATTTGGGGTACTGTCAGTTATATTTTATTTAGGTATATATCAGCCCTATTGCTTTTGGGAAGGCCAAGGTTTCACATTTGTGAAAACTTATTGAAGCCATCAGAGACAGTTATGATAAAATAATTTTTCTGACTTAAACAAACTGTTAAACAGAATTTTCCAGAGTTTAAACTTTAAAAAAGAATTTAAATCTGAATAGAAAACAAAACAGTGGAGGCTTGTCCTCCCTGCATACCAGTTCTGGTGTCAGGAGTCTATGAGCAGGAACGGAGAAATAAGTATACGACCTCATTCGTTATCTCCCATGTAGTCAGTTTAATATTGGCAAATTTGTGACATTATAAGGATGTGGCTATTGCAATTTAGAAAGTAACATTAATATTCCCCATTACTTTGACTGGCATTTCAAGAGAGAATAAGTTTCCTTCGATTAGGGCATTGCTGAGACATTGATAATTAATTCTTTACCAGTTAAATTTGTTCTCATTTATGAATGTTTCCATTTATATAGTTGCCAAACTGTGGTGAGATGCAATTTGAAATGCCTTGAAGTCCATAATGTGTCTGTCGCTTCAAGATGTGAAAAAGCAGTGGAGAGACTTTTCATTAATTTCAATAGGAAATATGTTTATACACATTGTGAGATTGGGAGACAGTGTTCTGCATGTCAGTTCTTTGAGAATTGTTTTTCTTGTGACAAGACTTGTCACCTATGAAGACATTTCAACTTTATCATGATCAACAGATGCAATTAATATTATATACTATTTAATTTTTATTTCTTTTCAAGAAAGAGGTAACCATGGGATTCCTGAAATATATGAGAAAGAAAAGAACTGGAAAGACAGATGAAGAATCTTAAGAGGATTGAGAGGGAATTAGAATTTTGAGATCTCTTAAAAACGTGTAAACAGATTATTGGCATTTATGTGCATTGTTTCACAAAGGAAAAACAATAGTCCTCAACGGGAGTTGGCTAATTGTAATCTAATCTGTGCAGTGGTTTAGAAGCACAACACTCAAATTTAAAATTAATCCAGAAGTTGAACTAAAATCACATAGATATGCTAAACAATGCAAATATAAACTGCAGTATTTCTGTCCTAGAGGGAAAAGAGAAGTCTGTGAAATGTGGGCGGTCTGTAAATTTTGCAACAGTTAAGCTCTAATTTACTGAGGTTCATGATTTTAGGGGGTAAGTGTTTGTAATTCTAGATGGGAAAAACTATTAGGAAATAACTTTAGAGTTATGAGGTTGCTGCCCAGAGAAAAGTTACCTTGTTCTGGACATAGTTTAAGTTACAGTTCCGTTAAATATGTTTATGAACACCAATAATAATTGAACACCTTCCTTCTGTTGGATCTAATTGTGCTTTATAGAAGAGTAGAATCATAGAATTGCTCAGGTTGGAAAAGACCTTAAGGATCGTCATGTACAGCTGCAACCTAACCATACTACCCTAACTCTAACAGCCCTCCACTAAAAATCATGTTCAGTCAGTTAAGGCGCTAAACAGTCAGGAACTACTTCTGCATAAGAACTCAACAAAGCAGCTAGGGATGCAAGAGCCACTGACCACAGTGCAATGTGTGTGAAAGCCACTTAAGCCTATACCCACAAGGTCCATTACCTGCAGCAAAGTGATAAAATTTGTCAACTCTTTAAGTAATGGAGAGACTCAGAGTTTCCTTCTTGAAATGACCGCTGTATCCTTTCATAATTAAAATAGGATTTGACTGCATTAAATTTTTCAGCAGCTGGAATTTCCAAAAGGAAGAACAGTGTTGTCTGTAAAGCCCAGATACTGATGACCTTCATAAAGTAAATTATGGATAGATTTGTCTTGCTTTATGACAAATTGTTAACCATGTAATATCAGCTGATATATTCTATACTTAGACTCCATATTATTTTTTCTTACAACTGATGAAGTCTTAACATGAAGTCAAAGTGATTTTTTTCCCCCATTTTTATATTCAAAGAAAACTACTATCCTGCCAGGTACATGCAATTCTTTCCACCATTATTAATGAACATCAGCCAGGTTTTGTTTCTGAAAAGCTGACTTCTTCTAATCTAAGTTGACTGTTCAATATCTTTTTCTACCCTTGGGATTTTAATCAAAAGGCTATATTTTTATTTCAGGCTTTAAGGTACCATTCATTCATAAAGACACAGAATATTTTTGCTGTAATTAGGAAAACAGGACTGTGGGCTGGGATTTACATTAAAACCCTGTCTCACTGTCAAAACCAATCTATAGACATTTTGTAATCCCAGTCCTTTGGGAAAATGAAGGATGCTTAAAGGACCCTCTTACACCTCTTCTGTTCATCACTTCAGTAGTTTCTCAATCGTAAGAATTAACAGTGATCCCAAAAGGGAAGGAAAGATCTAGAATAAAACATGCTAATGGCTTGAATTTGCTTTATAACTGAGAAGTCAGAAAATTAGTTAGAAAGTAGAAGTTAGAAAACCATACTGCAGATACAAAAGGCATCATAATTTGATGCTTTATTCTTGATTTCTAGCTTGTATGATTATGTTGCCTATATTGTTTATTTTTCAAGCTTTATCTTTCTGCTGGAGAATCTTTGTGCACTGTTAGCTGGTATAGTACTCTATATCTGTTTATCTTAACCTCAGGTTAGCTTTTCTTTGAGATAGCTCTGCTTTTAAGGTTTGTAAGTATGCTGATCTGCCTCATTAAAAGTACAAGATGGCTTGCAAAGGCATTGACCTGTTCCTCTTTCCCCTCCTGGTCAACGTGCAGTCTAACAACTTATAAATAATATTCTCTAAGATACCTAATCTTTTATGGCTATTACTTATGCCTTATTTTTCCTAGGAAAAGAACTGCCATTTTGGTCAGGTCACAGGTCCTGCCAGTCCAGTATTCTTCTCCTGTGAAAGACCAGTGACAAATGCTTAGGGAGAAGTAGAAAAAATAAGATTCAAAAAAGAAGCTTTAAAATTTATTGATTTGACGTTTATGCTGAATTAATTCCAGCCATTATTCCAAGCAGCACATATTTAACTTAGTAATAGTGCACTCATTTCACATTTTTAGCAGCATTGAATTAGTCTCTAGCTTTGTTTGTATACCAAAGCATGTTCAGTGCTTACTATTTTTCTCTTATAAATTGATGTATGAAACATCTCCTTTTTTATCAAAATTTTATATAGCAACTAAAACACTTCATAGAAAGTTTTTTAATATATCGGATACATATACAACAAATCTTTATCTGCTCTATTTACTACATCCTGAACCTAAATATAAAAACAAGCATAAACAGTGATGGAGAAAGCAGGTCCTGAGATAGAGTTAGTGGCCCTTCTAATAAAATGAATAACAAATGTAAATTGAAGACTCAACACCCAACATACCAGTGGATCTATATTTGCAGGTAAGTTTTCTGTTGTGCCCATAAGTACCGAGGGAGAGATACCCCATCCAAGAGTAGTTTAAATTCTTACAGTCTCTGGGAATTTTTTTCTTTCTTCTTTTCTTTTATTCCTTTTTCTTTTCTTTTTTTAATGTAATTTCTTGTGTGGGAATTGTGCTTGTTCCCCAAACTAGAACATTTTCTTATCTTCATTTCTGGTGACCTTGCCTTGGCCACTCTCCATTTCTCTTCCTGTTCTTACAACTGCTCACTTCGTTTTTCCCTGGATCTCTCAACCAGGCCTTCCCCTTTGCTAGCAAAACTAATGTATGATCTATTCATATTCTGCTTTCTGCCTCTGTTTGCATTTCTGATTTTCTCATTTTCAACTTCTTCAGCATTCTAATATCTTTGTTTTGTTTTTCTATTCCAAACTTTGATTTCTTATTTACACCTGGAAAATATTCCCCAGTCAGTGAGGAAATAGCTCCCTTCATACTCATTCTGAGACCTCATTCCGCGTGTATATTTGATATCTACATGCCATGCTAATAATTTTAGTTATTTTTAAAATGATTTGTAGTTTGACATAAAGTCATCTTCAATTCTGAATTTTTTTTATGTGTCTGTCTTGTATGGTTTATCTCGTCTCATTTTAGTCTCCTTGGGACAGAGTTTCTGTCTTTGTTTCTTTTGTATGCAGAACTGAGTATGCTACCATCACTAAACAAATCAAATTGACTGAAATATGGTCAGTTTACTTCTCTTTTTTGTTAAACTAAGACAATTCCCATTTCTAACTAGTTAAAATGCAACTTACGGCTGCTCTTATTCTCAGTGTAACAAAAGCGAACAAATTATTTATCAGTAGAAGCATCTTAGGTAAAATGTACCATTGGGATGACTTCTGAATCATGATTTAGAAGATTTTAGAACAGACATTTAGAGTGATTTCTAAATGAGATGCACAGGATAGTATGCTGTGTGCATTTCAGTGAATGACTGATAAGCAATCATGAATTTCTTTACAGGTGTATACTTACTACTTTTGATTTTAATGTGAAATTCAAACTACCACTGCCAATTTGATTAGTGGGGTAATACAACTGATGACATTAAAAAGGTTAAATGTTGATAAAGACACAATCCATCTAGGCAGCAGAAAATATGTTGTAAAGATTGTTTCAGAGCTATGAAGCCTGATTTGTTGAAGATGCTAGCATGCTTCTTAATTTTACAACCATAAATAGCACTTTTGATCTAAATAGTTCTGCAGTTCTCCATTTCGCAACGCTTAACTGTGAAATCGTAAGGGCAAAGGAACTTCGTTACATAAAGTAATTTGTTGAGAAAAAAGGGAAAGGGTAGAAAATGGACAATAGAATAAGAACTGCCACTTGAAATTGCCTGATTAGTAAAGTTCTGAAAAAAAATTACATCAGTAATGTGAATATGTAAAAAAGCAAGTTTCATTTTTTGTGTGTACAATGTGTAGTATTTTTATTATGTTTAACTATTGCAGTAAAGTATCAATTTAAAAGTAAATGTGCAATTTCATAGAATCGTGGATTTCTATATGTATAAGGCAACGGAACATAATTGCAGACCGAGGCAGCCATTTTAAGTACTAAATGTAGTTCAACATGTACTCTATTCCAAGAAGTGATATTCTTTCAATAGTATAAGTGAAACAGGTAAGATGAAAAACTTGAAAGGAGGTTGGTGTGCAAAGGTAGGTGGAAGTAACGTATTTAACAGGGTGACTGGAAGAACTGAATTCTTCAATATCTGTCTGGCTTAAATATCTTTTTCTAGAGATAGTGCTGATAGTATCAATGAAGAGATCTGCTCAGGAATACAGTCTCTATATGTCTCATCATTTTGGTAATTTACTTTTAAACATTAAAGCAGAGTTCTTTTAAAGTACAGCCTCCTTTCCTTCAAGGAAGAACATTCTGCCCATTATTGCACTATAGCCAGCTAAAACAGCGTATTTTCACAGTGAAGACAAAGCGGTATTGGTAGTAAGGCAGAACAAATCACCAAACTACATACTCATCTCAAGAGTAGAAAAAAAATAAAGTAGGGCTATGTATATATTTAAACAAGAGAATACTAAATTAATTAAAACATAGCTATACTTAGAGAAAAAAATGTTTTCTTTGCCAGGAATCAATCAGTGTTGATTCCTGAAGGATGTACTGCAAGATTGATGCGTATTAGTTAATATTTCTGACTATATTAGTGGGAAGTCATTGTCCGTAGGAGAGGCAGTCCCTTATGCCAGAGAGTGTAGGCATTTGTAAAGTGTATAATCCAGACAGTGTCTGAAAGACTTCAAATTGTAAGCAAGCAAGAGGAACTGTGTATAATTGGGAAGATATAACTGGGGGGGGGGAAACAAAACTGAAGGATGGACAAATTAAAGACTTTGATGGAGGCCACAAGACAAATCTCTGGTGACAATCCTGGGAACTGTATCTAGACCTTCTGAGCCCCAGGAATATGTAGTTATTCAGAAATATGATTAATCATTTTCAGAATTGTAAGACTTGGATTAGTCTTGTTCACGAGGTGTACTGCACAGCTATTAAAATTCATTTAATGAAATACTTCAATTGTTAGGAAACTACATCATCCACAGCATCATCATCTTGCCTCCCATCTCTTCAATGACTTTGATTAATCTGAACTTGTCTCTAATAAAAAATTGGTGCTCCTTACAAACTTAGTATTTTTAATTACTGTTGGGAAGATTGGCTTCTTGTTTCAGTTCTCATGTGAATTTTTTATAGACAACAATGAACCTTGAATGATGATAAAAACATGCATTTTATATAAATTTTCTGCAAATAAATTGACAGTTTGGAAGATTTAAATACTTATAGTCCCATTCCTAGATGAGACTGTGAACAGACCCAGCAGGATTCTTAAGTGTTTGAAAAAGTACAATAATGTACAGAGTAAATGAAAATAGCAAATGCTTTATGATTTTACTAAAATTTTGGAACTCCAGAGACTTACAAAGTTATGGCTGGAAAAAAAATAGCCTTAATAGGGAAGTAGGATGTAAACAACTGTGAATGAAGATTTATAAACACAATGAAGATTACCTTTGAGATTTAATGTACATCTTACAGAATGAAAGCTACATCCATTTTTTTTTTCCCCTACTGATATTTTTCCTGTATGCTTTTAAAAGCAGTAGCCACAAGTTACACCAATTATCATTTTCTACATGGTAAACACTGAAGTTTCTTGATGAAATCTGAATTGCACAGTAAAATATTACAATAGTGTTGTTTAAATTCGGTTACCTTCTTATTTTTTTGACAAATGAGAATCTATTTGCCTTTGCATCATTTCATTCAGTGTTACTCCAACACTGACTTTAGTTTTCCATGTCTGTTGGGCTCAGAGTGCTTGTGTATGACATTTGAGTATGTAACAATGCTATCAGGCCCCAAATCCCAAGTATTTTCCAGGCTGAAGCACGAATGTTATTTTCATTTCACTGAATTTTCATGTCTTCTGTAGAAATGCAATTCCAACTCCCATGGATCATGTTTCCATCTTGGTTCTGTTCAAGAACTTCTCTTAGGCTGCTGTCTCCAAACAAAACCCATTCTTCAGAAAAATTGTCAACATGCTGGCACTGAATTGACTGATGCCATCTGTATGTTGATTTTCACATGCTTTATGCCTTTATGCTGTGAAATATGAAATTTTTTTTTATTGTACAGATAAAATCAGGAGCAGAGAGGTGTGGAATCATATTGCTTTTCTTAGTGTGTAGTTTTCAAGAGTAATGAATCTTTATTTTTTGCTTTCTAATCACTAGCTATTGGTATAGCAAACTCAAAACTAACATCAAATGTCAATACTTTAATATAGATGTTCATCAGGTTTTACCATTGTTATTGTTTTATCTGACCTATTTCTTCCTATTTCTGTCCATGTTGTTGTTGTTTTAAGGCAAATGATGAGTGTGACAGATTCATTCATTTATAGTAGAATCTGAAAGATTACTTGGGAGTAAAATGGAAATTCGTTATTTTGTCATTAAAGGAATTTTAACTTTATTACTAACTTAGATAAATGTAACAAAGTGTATTTTTGACAACTCATTAATTAATTTGATTCCAACAGACTTATATATTGGTAAATATTATAAAACATGACATAAAACTCTGCAGAAGATGACTGGAAAATAGTGTACATAACAAATTGGAATTGATTTGTATGTTGTTATTCTTTCCGGTACCTATATTTTGCATATGATCAACGTGACTTTAAATTAAGCTTGTATCATAGCTTAACATAGGTATTACAAAGATCCCCATTTTGCGCTGCTTTTTTTGTTTTAAATGCAAATGCATTTATGTGATATAGTTACAGAATTATAGTTGGGGGAGAGTTTGGTACATACATTCTTTCCCAACCTGCATATACCACTGGGGATGATTGAATATACAGTTTTCTGAGGAGGTAACAAACTGCTTAGTGATTGCTGTTTTCTCATGGGAATTGGCTTTGGAAAGGGACTGCTCAGAAGAGTAAAAGATTTAAGACTTCAGGGGTACCTTGCATAAATACATTTACACAACTTTTATGGGGATCCTAGCTTCAAACTGATCCTGTCCAACCAGTTTGGTTGCAGACTCTCGTTTAATCTACACCACCTTGACCAGATGGAGTCCTTGGGCTCATTCTCCGCATTCAGGCTCCTGAGGCTTTTAGCAGGATATTGTCTTGCACCTTATAAGCCACCCCTTTGGGGTGCATCAGCCAAATACTATTGAAATACTTAACAATGTCCTGCTTATGTGTCATTGATTAAATTAATATGCTCCCATTCCTAGGAAGATTTGTTTCATGTGCCACACTTACATTATTTACTCACTTTCATGGCTTCGCTTGGGTGTTCACACAACATAGGTACTACAGACAAGTGTATTTATTACAGGAACAATTCCAACATCCTCTAATTTTTCAGGGCTTTGGCCTTCTTGGGAGTGTGCCAGCTCCCTTCCTTGTCTTAGATGATAGCTGGCTCATTTGGAGAATCTACTAAAATGATAATCTTGGGACTCTTCCAAAGGTGATAAAAGTTTAAATGATTATCGATGTTAGTAGTTATTCACATTTTCCTTTACAACCTTGAAAGATGTGGAACAGGACTGTCTGATTTTTACTTTCATTAGGAATACGCGATGGACAAAACATGTTATTGAAACATTATTTGACAATATTCAGCTTTTCTCATACAGACAAGATTGAATGGTGCTTCAAGTGTGCTGTTGAATCTTTCCAATATGTCATAATGTACAACCTGTCTTATGCTTCATGTAAGCCCAGAAAGTGTACAGAATTACTGAGAAGTTTATTTCTGAAATGTAAAATGTAGTTCAGGGGCATGAATGCAGATCAATCTAATCTACATAGAATATTACATTTGTTTTTACTCTTGTGCTGTGATCCTAAAGTATAATTAAAAAAAAATGAGTGCAGAACCCTGGAAGTAGCTTCTTATTATAAGATTTAATGATTGAATAGTGTGGCTTCATCATTTCTATATGTATCTGTTTCTAGAAATGAGCAGAAAAAAAACTAAGAAATTTAAAATGACTCAGTCAGCAAATTGATTAAAAGAAAGAACTTGAGCAAGCTGGAGATGCACAGTGCTTTAACAATATTGCAAAAGGCAAAATTAGCATTATTGTAGGAGTGACCAGTTTATGGCAGGAGAAGTAATGAGCAGGAAATGAGACAGTGCAATGATAAGGTGGAAAAGAGATATAAAAAGGTGATGCAAAAAAGAAAGTGTGCTGTTTGGCAAGAGAGAAATTATGTGATCTATGAAATTAGAGAGGAAAGAAAGATACGATGAAGTGAAATTGGATTTAATGAGGTAGAAGAAAGGTGATTATGGACAGAAGAAAAATAGAATTTAGTGATGAGAAAATCCTATTAAATTATCCGATAAATCTTCTTGCCACTTAGGGGTTTCCCATCTTACTTCTCTTTCTCCCCTGATTATTTTCCAAGGTATTGTCTTAATATTTAACCTTATAGAAATGTCGTTTTCCTTAGGAAGCACTTCCGTGTACAAGACTAGGAAAACAATGCAAGTATACTCCTGACTCCAAGTTATTGCCTTCAAGGCTTCTATTCTGCACAGTATGTTAGTGCTCTGTCAAGAATATGTTTAGGTCAGTCCTTTTTCTAAGGGCTGTTCTGTTGTTTCTTGTTTGTTTGTTTTGATTTCTTTGTTTTCCTTTATTATTATTTTTTCCCTGGGGGGTAGGATGGGTTATATTTGTTATTTATATAATATACTGCATATGAAACAATAATCTTTCCTATTTTCTGGTAATCTCCATTGCGTAAGTTAAATCTGTAGACTTTCTGCAGTTTGCTTGCTTTTAATGGTGTTTGGTTCCATAATATGGCTTTTAAAAATCCAAGCAAAGTAGATAGAAGCAGCGTTAGAATGAGTGTAGCAGATGGCATTCTGTTAGGAAATGGTTGGTTTAGCCTATTGGAGTCATGTCTGAATTATACTCAAAAGGTAAAGTGCATGGTATTTGTGCAGACTGTCTCTTTGCTTTGCCTTTTTGATGGGTAAACAGGAAAATCCTTCACTTTATGCCTTAAAAAAAAAAAAACAAACAAAACACAACAACACGCAACACCTACTCGTAAGACAATCTATCAAAACAACAATTACAACACAGACACTGCATTCTCAGTGTGTGGTATTTTTGCTTTAATGTTGTGTTACTGAGACCTAATTTGGCAAGATCATGTCTTTAGTTAAAATTTGATATGTTTGCTCTGTAGGTGGGATATGTCAGAAAATTATGTGTGGGAAATCCCTCTGGTTTTACACAAAACGGATTTAACAAAATGAGTCCAGAGAACTTTAAAGGCAATTCATGTTTTTTTCTATTTGGAAAAAAGACTTCCTTAAAGTCAATGGGATAATAAAGATGGAGGAGTGTGATGGGGGGTTGTCGTGAAAATGCAGTAAAACTAAACTGCAAGGTTTTAGTTTAATTTACATATAGAAAGCTTTCCTGTAGATCTGATACATCAACTAAAGCATTTGTCCTAAATCAGTTTGTTTTATAGCATGCAAGGCAGCTAGTGTAACTAGCTAATTAAGCTGCAGATCCCTTGGTCCTTCAGTAATGACTAGTCACTGCTTTTTAATGTGGGTTTTGTTTTTCTTTTTTTCCTTTTCCCTCTTTTGCAATAGCTTTAGATCATCTAAGACACTTTTTATAAGCTTATTTTTCAGGTGAAAAGGAAACCAGGAACTTCAGTGAGTGACATAAAAGAAATATGTTGGTTTTGTCAAATAGTGAAACTTACGGGATTATGTTATTATCCTTATCCTATATATGGGGAGCAGAAATAAATATGAACTAACCAAATCCTCCACCACTGTGTCCTTCATGAGAAAACATTTTCAGTGTCGCAATAGCACAAGTCTGTTTGTTCAGCTTGAAGCAAGTTTCAGAACTGGTTCTGGGCAATTAGATAAGCTTGATGTTGATCAGCAAAATTCTTGACTTTGAATGCCATAAAGCTGCAAGGATTTTCCCTTAAGTAATCATCCCCATCACACAGAAGTTGCTGAAATCAAAACTGAGCAAAACACTTTCCTTCCTGAAGACTCAGGCAGATCAGACTGTCTCTATGAATATGGGTTAACTTACATATTTCCAGTCTGAAGATGCAATTGGCATAATCACAGAGAAAGAGAATTCTTAGATTATTTTAGGAGAGGACCAATATCCAAATAAAGCTTGTATACCGTGATTTTGGAAATGTGAGGATGAAGAAAGCATGTCTTAATGACTGGAAAATAATATGCTTAAGTAATGACACAGCTTCAAAAGAGAAATGGATATATACTTTTAGCTCTACACTGTATCCGTTTCTTAAAATGTGGCATTAAAAGTAAGGACTTAGCATTTTGATCCTAAAGCTTCTCTTCACTGAGGAGATGATGTACACAGCTTGGTATGCCATCTGTTATTCCAACGAATGCATTCGGTCTGTATTTTTAGTGACTGACCATCATTTTATTGGTGATTCTTGAATCAGTTTCTGAGCAGGTTCCTACTCATACTTGTACCAAAGAGTCCAATTGTATCTGAGGTAAAATTTGAAAAGAAGACAGGAAGAAATAATTTTTTGAGGAATAAAAAATAAAATGTCATAGCAGTAGAAAGCTAAAAGAAGCTTGAAGTGGCAAGAAGGGAGAGGAAGTATTCTAAATTTATAATGAAAATTAATTATGCATTCACTGCATTTGATGAGGTCAGACATGATGAATTTAAATAGTACATGAGAATGAAGGCCATCTTTTATATTAAAGGCATTATAACTGAGCAGTGTGAGGAGGGGCAGAGAAATAAAGGAAGCAAAGGGAGAAAATTGCAACATTGAGGCAATAAGTAACTAGAACATTAAATCCAACAGATCTGCTTTGTGACTAAATTGATTCACAATTTTCAAGCGATTCAAAATAATGGTAATTTATTAGCCATAAAATTACACTGGAAAAAATGTTTAAAGCTGCTGAGGAAGTTAATGAAAGAAGGAATTTCATAGTGGATTCTCACCAGTTTGCAGCAACCTTCAGATGTTCTGTAATTCTTGTTAAAATTGTGTTACTGTCTTCAGTACAATTGCTATGTGTGCTTCTGATTTTATGGAGAAAACAGTTTTCTTTCTTGTTTTTTTACTTTTTCACCCTGTCTCCTGTCAAATCTGTCCTGTATTTTTATACCCCATTTCATTTGTAAACATCATATTTAACCAAAGCAATTAAACACAAGGTCATGGAAATGCTGTATGATATAACTGTCTATACAGCTGAAACAATCTCTAGCCCCTCCTTCTGGCATACCAAAGTGGTTCTTGTTAGTTGGGACAGACAATGCTGAATAGCACCAGTAGAAGTACAGCATAGCCTCTCTGTTTTACTTTGGTTTTATATGTGTGTTCTGGGAAGTACGAAGGTGCCACATTTCCCAGCCACCTTCCTGCACATTAATTCTGGTACTGTGGAGCTGGGAACCCTTTTTCTTCATGTGGACTTGAGCAGTGCTTGTGATATGTGTACACTGCTGTCAGACCCAATAGTTTACTCAAGGTATTGCTATGGAGAGTGAAGGGACGCAAGGACTGTGTGGACGGAGATATGACTATGAAGAAACTCACGCTCTCATAGTGAAAAATATACATTTAATTACAGAAAGGGAAGCAAAGGGAGTCCTTCAAGAGCTTCATTTCTGTGTCTCTGAGCTAAGGACTGCCAGGCTTGGTGGTTAAGAAGAGGGAAAAAGGATAGAACAGCAAATAGTAAATTGTCTCCTCAGTTGTTTTACAATGTAGCACATAAGAGAAATAAAGATTCTTTGTTTCCCTTAAGGGTGGTTTCATGTACTAAGCTGTCTGTGGGGGGCAGGGTTATCAGAACAGGATACTGTACCAGATAATTCATAGAATGGCGTGGGTTCAAAAAGACCACAAAAATCATGTATTTAACTTCCCTGCTGTGGGCAGGGTTACCAACCACTAGACCAGGCTGCCCAGGGCCTTCCTGTAACTCCCCTGTGTCACCTGTTATGATTTACCGGTTTTAATATTCCTGAGTTCACTAGAGACCGTTCTCCAGGCATGCTTCTAAAGCACAACATGTAACCGAATAGAATTATTAGTTTGTTGTTGGTGGTGGTGATTTTTAACATGCGTATGTTCTTCATTTACTTATGATCAACCTCTATGTTGAAAACACACCACAATCCCTATAGCTGTAATTAGGTAACCAAGGTTAGATTGAATCAATACCCATTCTTCTGAAGAATGATATACTGAATTTGTGGAGTACAGCTCTAATGTTTCTCTTGACATGTGTCATTATTACTAGAACATGGTCCCAAGGTCCTCCTAATTTGTGTTATAAGTTATTTACAATTAAGTAAGCCATTAATAATAGATAAGCATGTATTTAACACATTTATATGGTCCTCATATTTTAGAATCTTAAGTGTTTAGCATGATTTTCTATTGATAAGTAGTTATTGCACTGTGTTTGATGAAAAGCCTGTCAGGTTTAACAGCTGACAAAAGGGCTTATGGTCTTCTGGCACATGGGAGTTTTGAAACCTGTCGACAGGTGAGGGCTTTTCATGTTACATTTCCTTTTCCCTTTTGTTCCCCTTGGCCTTAACCTTGGAGATTAGAGTAACTGTTATACCGAGGATGGAAAATGGGCATGATAGGTCTCCTTAGTCCCAGAGTGCTTGGTGTTAATTCCCTCTCGTGTCTTCCCCTGCATTTTGAACTCACAAATACTGCAGTTCTAGTAAAATCATCAACAGTCAGACTTTCCGTATTAACTTGTTATTTTTAATTTAAGGGCTTTGAAGTTCACACGCAAACAAGTCTGGCATTTCAATTACTGTTATACAGTGATTCACTGTTAGAAAGGTGCACTGCAAGGCACTTCTGTACAACTGAATGTTAGCATGCTAGCATCTATGTATGTTCCTTATTTACCTTCGTGGAGCCTGAATATATTGCCAGGTCTAAGTCTCAGTTCCTTTCGACGATATCTGAGAGTATTCTCTGGGTTTATGCCTTAGTTTGAAGTCAGCTTCCATTGCACAACAATCTGTGGTATATAGTATGAATGGAAATGGTAACTATTAAACTGTAGGAGAAGCTGTTCCAAAGATACATTTCCCCTGTCAAACACACTGTTAGAAAGCTCAAAAGTGCGTCCTTTTCAGTTATGTTAGTGACTTTGCAATATTGGCCAGGTCTACCAGATTTTCATTTGACCCATGAGAAAATATCAGTGCACTGGATGAAAAATGGAGATAACGCTCTTCTCCATGAAACTCATAGGTAGATAACGTTTGGCTGGGTAGAGTTGGCACTGTGTGTATTCCACAGCTGTGGCTTCTCTTTTATGGCTCAGTTGTGCCAGATGCGTGTTGGTTCCAGCTATGCCCAGCATGTGGAATATGGGAAATGCAGAGAAGCTGCTGCAGCTTGGGAGATGCTAATTTATGGTAGGAGATGAGGGAGCAGAAGCCAAAAGAGCAACGTGCATGCAGAAAGCTGGATACCCAGTGGTTCTGGGAAAAGAAGTTAGTGGTGTCCATGAAAGAGAAATACAAACCATTATATGGTAGAGAGTCAGCAGATCATTCCAGACAGAACTTGGTGTCTTGGAGAGTCAAAGTATAAAACTGGACAACCATTTCATTTTCAACTTCAGCTGAAATTCAGTTCCAATCGTAAGTTTAAATTAAAATCCTTTTTCAACTTTTGGTGATTTGAACATTTTTTTCTGCATATTTTCTGTCTTTTCCATACCTCTGGCCTCAGGCAGAAGTAGATTTTTTATTTTTTATTTTTACTTTTCCAAAAGGCACAACAGGGAGAATTTCTCCCCTGCTAGGATCCAGTCAAATTTTCCTTATCAGTTAGGTTGACAGCAGGCTTAGCACATTTATTAATTATGAGTGTGATTTGTTGGAACAACAAGATTCCAAACCTTTAGGAGTCCTGGCATGATTATAAATAAATAAAGAACCCTAAAAATGCTTCAAAGCAAGAGCTCAGCAAAGCAAAGTAAAAATGGGAATCCACTTTGAGACTATGCTACTAAGGGAGGAGTGCCTTTATTTTCTCATTCTGAAGAATTTCCTGCAGTACTTTATCAATATGATGGTTTTTCATAATGATCAATCAATGATCTACAAGTAGATTTTTTTATTTATTTTTTTTTTTCCTGGGCTTATTAGAGCTTCATTGGAACTAATAACGTTATGAACTTTTGTGTATCTCCTTGTGAACATCTTTTGCCTTCAATATTGGCAGTAGTTCTGCCCGTTTTTTGTGTGTCTGATCATGTTTCTGACTTTGGGGCATATGCCTTTGCCACTCACCAAATAAAATTCTGCAACAGCATTGATTATATGGGGAAGTTGGATCTGGGTTGTCACATGCTTTTCTTTCTATTTGAGGAGTGTGAATGCTCTTAAGGCCCTTATGATTGGTGTGGAGGTCATCTCTCCAGCCAAAAGCCTTACTCTAAAAAGGGCAACCACCTCCTACAGGCTTATCCTGTGATAATTAACCAAAAGAGGAAGGTTCATTTTCAGACTTGTTTTCCATGTTGCTTTTGTTAACTAACAGCCTACCTATTGAACAGAACCAAACGACTAATGCTGGGGAAATTAGTTGTCAGAAATTCCAATGAAGCTGCTTTTTGTGTGCCAACTAATTGACTGTAATTAGAGAGTCTTAACTATTCTGTGTTACAGGCAGACAGCATGGTGATTTACTTGGACAGCACTACAGTTATTGATTTTAGATCTTGAGAGACGTGTTAAATATATTGTAAACAATAGTATTTATCCTTTTATGAGACAACATCTACATTGAAATTATGAAGGCAGAATGTGCAGTGGTTACTTGACTAAACCTGATGGCAATTTTTTTACGTGAAAAAAGTAGAGGTACAATTGTATTTCTTGTCCTGACCTACCCTGTGTGTCCATTTAAATATTCATCAGTCCTTATGTTTTTCAATATTTATACATTTACATAACTTACTATGTGAGCCTTCCAGTTCTGTAGATAGTCGTTTCCTTCATACAACCAGTGTGAACAGTAGTGCCTTGTCTTACTGTCACAGAATTAGTGTATCTATTGCATACCTGTATTTTATTCTACTGTGAGGGATATGTATCCTACAGCTGCCATAACTCTATCCCACTACTATGTGTTTGACTGTGAGAGGCTGATCAAAAGTGTAATGCAGCAAAGTAATCTGCTCATCACTGACATTAGAACTTCAGAAATTTATTATTATTATTATTATTAATTAACTCGAGTACTCCTTTGTCAAGGAAGAGTAAAAGCACATATGCAGTGAACTGGTTTCACCTCTTTGTTACGCAGATGGTTGAAGGCGCTCCGTGGTTGCATTTCTGAGGCAGTTCCAATGAAACTAAAGGAGCTGCTCCACCTGGATTGGACTTATTAGCATGCTTTTCTTTAGATGTAAGATTTGATTTTTTTTGAATGTACTACTCTACTGTGTTGTTTTTATAACTACACAGATTTCTTAGAAGTTACATCTATGTTAAAATGATGTATGAGGGCTTCTCTGAAAGTAATGCTTCTTGTTTCATTATGTCAGCCCACTATATCAGAGGTAGATGTTGATGGCATGGCAGTAGAAGTTGAACCTCCCTGAATATTTTCTTAAATTTTTAAGTACAAACCCTCACAAAAGTGAAGGAACTGGTGTCTGAGTCTCAGATTTTGAACATTTACTATCCAAACTGTTCCTCCTTGTATGTGAAGTTGCTGCATTGGCCCAAAGGTCTTTGAAATCAGTTGGAAGGCTGGTATTGGTGCCCTAGTTCTGAAAAAGCCTGAAAACTTTGTGCACCACATCTGATTTTCAGTAAGACATTATTTCTTTCTGGAGTCTCCTGAAGGACCAGATGGTGGGGGAGTGACTGACTTTCCAGGCTGCCCTGGACTTTGTCATTTGTGATCTTAATTCTGCTTTAGATGTGACTGTTTTTGACCTTATTAAGTGTGATTATTTAAATAGATTTCAGATTTTAGCTCTAAGACTTTTAAAATGCATAGAGTGAGTATAGTTCTACATTGTCCCTTGTACTATTAAGGCACCTATAATGAGTGTAGTGACCAGCATAATTACTAGCACTTGAAAAACTCCTCAAAAAGTGATAAAGTTACTTACTTAAAATATGAACTTTTACTTCTCAAGTACTCAGATGCTGCTCAGTTGCATTAGGTATTCTAGGGATTGCATTATATTGCATAATGTTTATATAAAAATATTACTACCAAAATACTTGTACTACTGTCAAAATGGTTAATGAGATACCTTAGGAACTTCAAGATTAATTTTGCATTCAGATGATTGGCTCTTCATCTGAAAACTTTTTGCTCTGCCTAGTGTATATTCCATGAAGTTCTTTTCCTCTGCTGTCCTCCCGTTTTTTGGTTTTTTTTCTGTCATTGTCCTTGATGATTCTGTACTGCCCTGGATTTCTCCCCTGGCCTCTTCTTGCATTCTCTATCCTTTGTAAAGCCTTGGATTGTGAAGCTGGCTCTTCTACTCTTGGGTGATTACAGCTTTCATTCAGGGTATGAAGACCAGATGTGGTGCTTCCCACTTGCAGATTTTTTTCCCCTTTTTCCCTGTGCCACCCACATCACACACGTGCAGGATGACTACTCATTCCGTACCAGAAACTGTTCTTATTTATTATCTATGTAGTTAATTTTACCTTTAATCCGTAAAGGAGTCATTCCAGCTGCTGCCCATCCCTCTGGTTCAAGCAGTACAGAAATAGAAATTTTTCACAGGAATCATTTATGTAGAGCTGTGTTTTGTGATGCTCTACTGTGGGTTTTAGAATATCCTGTATTTTAAATGATCATCATTCATTTTCTGCAAATGCCTTTGAGAACATTTCGTAGCCATGCCCAAATCATTCTCCATGTTTTAGGCAGAGAAGGCAAAACAGTTTCAAAAGAAACATTCTATGCCTTTCTGGCTGACATCCAGCTGCTTCCTAACCTTTTTTTGGTTTGCCTTTTATTTTTTTTTCCTCCATCATACATTAATTTCATCTTTTCTTCCTTCAGAGACAGATGGTGAGCTGGTGATACTAATGAGCTCCCTGCTGCCCAGGGAAGGCAGACTGAAATGGTTTGTGTTCTGAGAGCTAACAGGCTGAGCACCCTCACTAAGGATGTAACGCACAGTGGAGGGTTTTATAAACACATTCTGTAGCAGACTTTCTTCATATCCACCTATGAGCTGTGTTTCCCCAGATCAGCTTTCCAAAACAGTTTATCTAATAGTCCTATCCTTACTGTGTTTGTCAGGGTATTGTTGTGAATGGTACAGTAATCTCACACTTTTATAGAGATGGAGAGAGCATTAGGTTGTGGACACATGGCAGTTGAATGCCCTGCATCTCTGGCATTAGTGCACTGAGAAACAAAAACAAAGAGCACCTGCTGTTCCTCAAAATGATTATTTGAACAACATAAACACTTTGTTGGCAGAAGGCCATTCTTTTCTGGGCTAACTTTAAAAAGAATGCAATTAATTATAGGAACAGCAGACCTCTAAGGTAACAAAATGCAGTTATCCAGGGATTCGTGATAAACTCAGTTATATCTTGTTTAAAACATAATAGGATTGTCAAAACTGACTTGTGCTTAATATGCAATTACAGACAGGTCAATTCGGTCTGGATATCCAGCAGTTGTAATTGTGTGGTCAGTTCAGAGCTAACTACAAAGTTCTCAAATTTTGGTAGTTCTGTGAATTCAGCGTAATTGTATAATTTTTTTTTTTCCAAAACCTGTTGTATTGGTTATGATTCTGAGAACTTCATTAATGAATTCATTAAATGTTCTCTCTCCCACAGAGATAACAAAGAGAGACGTACCCATTTCTCCCCAGCTAGCAGAGTAGCTGCAGTGACACAAGATTTCTAATTGAGCAAATGCAAAACATTCACTTCTTATATCTAAAAACAAGTAAATAATAGCATCAGAATATATAATGAGATATTTTGCTCAAGAATGCAGCATTTTGCAGTTGGAATGCAGAACATCAAAAACAAACATTTGCTTGCAATCATTACACAGAGAGATATCACAGAAGTTTAAGGGATAAATTATTGTAAATTTAACTCTGACTAAATATTGTAGCAAATAGGGAGGTGTTGGTTTCTTATCAAAGCTGACACTTTGATTTCTGCTAGTACAGAATAGAACCCAGTCCGCATTTAAGTTAATTACAGAATACTAGCAAGTAACAGATGTGTTGCAGATGGCTAGCATGATTAAAATAAAAAAGCTCACAAATAAAGGTTTTATGGGTTTGGAAGCTAACAATATATAAATGGGTTAAGAAGCACTATGTTAGAAAAATCATCTTATTTTTTTAAAGTACTTGAAATGAGAATGTATTTGTTTCCTTATTATCAGCCAGTTGTTATGAATAGGTTTAAAATACTGAGTTACGGACTTAAACATAGATTTTTTTTCCCTATCTGACTATACCTGAAATATGCCAGCCATTACTTTGAGAAAATGTGTGTGTACTCTATTCTTGGGGCTGTGATATCACCAGCTTTTGGTAAGACCATAAAATAAGAGTCAATATTGAAGTAGCTGATAGTCTTTTGGACTTTTTTTAGACTGTTACTTTACATTTACTGAAATGAAAGCTTTTTACGGGAATGTACTAGTTTTGCTAAAAATGCTTTTATGTGTATTTCTGTTTTACAACTGGAAATTCCACCCCAAAAGGACAGGGAACCACTTATAGACATGCAAATGCCTATCTTAGAAGAAGTAAGTTGTTCACGTAGGCAGTGTGACTCAGGAAACCGAACCAAAAGTTACTACAGGTCTCTTCACTACAAGGCTTTTTCCCTTTTGGGATGATGCTCCTTCTCTCTTCCTTCTGTCATTTGAAGAAAAAATGGTTTCCTGCTCAGCTATAAGAGGCATCACTGTAAGATGAGAAAGATTACAAAATGTAAAGAAAATGATACAGTCCTAGTAGTTTAATATTATATAGGAAGGTTGACCTAATTTCCAATTTAATCAATATTCAGACCATTTTGCCACGCAATCTGACCTCTTAACTAGTCATGTGACACTGCATTAGCCTAACAGAGCGTAGTGTATTCAGTGTAGTACACTAAGTAATAAGTACAGATCCGTTGTTCCACAGTACTCTGGACTGAAAATAAAATAAAATAAAATAAATAAAATCCTTGTCCTGTTTGCTGTAACAGACTACAACAGAGGAGTGAGACACCTCGTAACCTTAGTTACAATATAGAAAGAACAGGAAAGTTTCCGCCTTTTTCTTAAGAGATTGTGTACTTCATTCTAGTAAACTTTTGTACCATACATGTTGTTTACAGTATATTCATGTTGAAGTTGTTCTGGTGGTAGAATCACAGAATAGCTTGGTTATGTTTTTTTCCTTCTACCCACTGCAGCAATTTCTTTGCTGTGATCCTATGACTTTTCTCTTTGACTCCTGCACTTCTCTTGCTGTTTTCTCCACGTGCTTTTTAGAAGAGTGAGAGCAGTGCTTGATGTGGCTGATTTCAAGTGGCATGAGAGTGGGCAAGCAGACTCATAATGGCCTCTTCCATTTGCATTTCCCTCACACAGATGATAATTGAGTCTGTATCCTTTTTCTGCTGTTGCTAGTCAGGCAAATTGCCAGTTTTGTTTTTTTTGGGATCTCATACCCTCTGAAATTAGGTCCCAAAAGCCATTTTGAAGGCAGAGAAGAATGAAAGAGAAAACAAATGACCCATGATGGGATGCCCCATTTTTGGAGGTGTTCAAGACAATGTTAGATATTGCCCTTGGCAGCCTGGTCCAGTACCAGATCTGGAGGTTGGTGGCCCTGCCTGTGGGAAGGGGGATGGAAACTGATCATGCTTGGGTCCCCTCCAAGCCATTCTATGATTCTGTGTAAGTCTTGTTTCTTTCGGGAGCCAGACTAAAAATGTGTTGCATGTGATGCATTCTCCTGTGCATTCCAGGAGAATGCATCCACCAGTATATAGGTATACTGGGGAAGTTTAGTAGTGGGGATGATAAAGAATTTAAAACTGACTAAAGGATGTTGCCATGAGATAGCTCTGGGGCTTATCGTTTCAGAAATAGAGTTGCCATTTGTTTTACAGTGCTGTGTTTTTCTCTCATGTATATCCTGGGTAGTTATCTATTTCCAGTTGTTTCCTCATAGGTCATAACCAGCAATGACTGCATTAAGATATATATATTTGATAATTCATTTGCCAAAAAGTATTGTAATTTTCAGTGGTATGTCTTATGACACAAATATTTTATTGCAATGTTCTCTCACTTTCTGAATTTGGTTTCTATTAGTGCTTTCTGTTAGTTCTGATTTTTTGATTTGGTGGAACATGAGTAAGTATAAAGTAAAATTAGTTTGGGGTTTCTGTTGTCTTGGTAGTGCTAGTGGGAATTTGGAAACCAGGGAAATTCTCTCCCAGTAAAAATGGAGTGAGAGAAGATGCCTTTTCCATGCTTAATTTGC
The DNA here is from genome assembly GCF_054131305.1 of Coturnix japonica. Taxonomy (NCBI): domain Eukaryota; kingdom Metazoa; phylum Chordata; class Aves; order Galliformes; family Phasianidae; genus Coturnix; species Coturnix japonica. Next base: position 81,202,538 of record NC_140666.1, read on the forward strand.
CTTTGCTTTAAATGTGGAGAAGCTTTGGTATTTTGAATTTAATGAGGGCTAAATTTGTCAAAATTCAAGGCTGCTTTTGTTAAACGGTTGGCAATGCTGTACTTGCTGACGCTGTTGTACTCCCACTGTCAAAATCTTTCTCTAGCCATTGTTTCCAAAGTTGTATGGATTTAGCTCTTTGGGCCTGTCTTGATATTTAGATGTTCTTTTTAATTTTAGGATAAACTGCATCTACTCTCTATTTCTTTCTGTCTTCAGTGGTACTAATCATGTGGAAATTTTGCAGAAATAAAATTTGGGTTTTAAATGGACCACTGGAATGTATGTATCTGATTTGACATGGAAAAATGCAAAGATGTCCTTCTGGTAAATTCAGCTTTGGAGGGCACCATAAAGAAGCAAGCCTGGAGAAGTGTCAGGAATGAAAGAGGATGTAAGATGTATCCTGTGACAAACACCAGAAGAATGTGAGTTTATTTGTCTTAGACAAGAACAGTCAAAGGGAGATGTTGGAAGAGTTGTAAAATACATGGAAAGAAACATCAGCAAAGATGATACGAATGCAGCGTCCTGGACAATAAATAACAGACTTATATATTAGTTAAGAAAACGCATGTTAGAAATTAGGGAAAACTTTACAAAATATTTGTCCTTTGGATTACTTGCCTGAATGGTTTATAAAATTTTTGTTAATAAACACATAAACCAACATCTGTTAGGGATGACAGAGGTATGGTTCACCAGCCTTGGCAGCAGCAGAAGTTATGTAGTCTTCTTTTGCAGCTCTGTTTTTAGTTGTGTTTTTTGTTTGTTTGTTTGTTTTTAATTTCTGAATACATTTGTGGGTTTTTTTTTATAAATATGAACATCTGAAATGTCTTTGACATTGTGTGACCCCACATCCCTGTCTCTAAATTGTGCAGTGGATAAGGAATTGGCTCGATGGCTGTTGTCAAAGGGTTTTGGTCAGTGGCTTTATGTCCAAGTTGAGGCCAGTGATGAGTGGTGCCTCTCGTGCTCTTCCGTATCGTTAACATTTTCATCAGTGACCTAGACAGTAGGATTAAGTGCACACTCAGCAAGTTCACAGATGACACTAAACTGATTAGTGCAGTTGATATGAAAAGGAAGGGATGCTCTCCAAAAGGATCTGGATTACCTTGAAAAGTGAGGCCATATGAACTGAATGAAGTTCAACAAGGCCGAGGGCGCAAGGTGGTACACTTGGGTTGGGGCAGTGCCAAATATGTCTACAGCCTGGAAGAACTCCTTGGGATAGGCACTACAGATTAGGACTTGGGGGTCTTGGTGGATGAAAATCTGGACATAAGCCAGCACAGTTTGCTCTTGAATCCCAGAAGTCCAAAGGTATTCTGAGCTGCATCAGAAGAGGGAGGTGGCCAGCAGGGCAAGGGAGATGATTGACCACCTCTGCTTTACTATTGTGAAGTTCCGTCTGGAGTGCTGCTTCCTGGCTTGGTCACTTTGAAGAAAGACTAAAATACTGTTACTGAGAAGAAAGTTATTTTTATGTTAGTTGTATACAACAGAGAAATATTTCTACACATTCTGATAGGAAATTGGGATCTTGACTACAAACTGTGATTTATGCTTGTATCCAGAAGCTGCGTTTACATTTTGTTGTGTTTTGCATATATTCACATTTCTGTCTGAATGTATGTTCTGTTCCTTTTGTTATCTTAAATATCATAGATCTTTTAGATTTTGAAGAATGGACAAGGCCCTTTTGTTCTGAATTGCAACATTACTTCATGGTGTTATTCTGTTACATAGTAGCAAATGCTTAGTTAGCTGTATTAGCTAGCTTACAACATCGTGCAAACTTCTAAATGAATGAATTTGATATTGTACACAGATGTCAGCTCAACTGTAATGGCCCAACATTGAAATCAGACTCTACCACAGTTAAACTCCATGCTCATCATTTATTTATTTATTTGAAAGAAAAGCTATAAATCACTGTAGTAATAACTGTAGCCCTATGCAGTTATTCAAGACTGTTAGCACTGAGAGTCTGAGTTTGGTTTACACTACTGTTATGTTGCACCATCATTACCACTTGAAAACATTTTCAAATATGAACACTCTCCATGTGCATGTGAAGAAGAAGAGCCATGAAGTGTGAATAGTACTGACTAATGACATTTGTGATTTTTCTGTAGTGAAACGGAATCTTTTTGAAAGCTGGAACATTCCAAAATAAATTAGAATGTGAAATTCTAAGGCTGTGAATGAATTCAGGATGTTTCCAAATGATGAAACACTGCCAAAAAGGCACAAGTGTACACCAGATGAAGAAGCCCTTCCTCTATAATTATCTTTATTAGGACAGGTACTATGACAGTTTTGCATCTCTGATATATGCTGAACACATCATTTGTGTCTCATATATTTCTGCTCAATTGTTAAGATGTCTCATATTTATGTTCAGTCATTATTAGTTTCAGGCAGAGGAACAGTGCGTTCAGGGAGTTCTGCTCTGGCTAAAGGGCATGCATTATGCAGTGCACATGCAGAGTACAAGGATTAATTGAGAGGCCTCATTAAAGAGCAGACAGCTCTGTTGCAAGTGGCTCATCAGGTGAACTAAGGAACCTTTTGAACTACACTCACTACAGTCTTCTTCTGAGTTGGACTCAGGTTGTTGGGGGGAAACAAATGTGCTACACTTATGGAAATAACTTGGACTGGGAATATGCTCTCAATTAAATGATTCTTAACCGCTTGGATAAGCAGATTTTAGGATGCAAGATATATTTATAAATCCTGTACATGCAATAGGAAAATGACAGTTATGGGAATCACTTTTTTTAAAGTACATCAATTCTTTTAAAGCATTGATTATTAGTTAACAAGTTTTGTTCCCTGTTAGCAGGGTTAATGGTATCTAGTATACAAATAGAAGGATGGCACTAGAACATCTTCTTTGCTTTGTAGGAGCAAGTAGCTTTCCTCTGGAACTCAAAGTGGCAAGCAACCAGAGCTCCTCTGATAACCTGAGGAAGGGTACTGGTAATAGATCTTCCAAGCTCCTGTGTGTACTTAGGGTTTGCAGTGGGGCATTTAACAGAATCAATCCTGCTAGTAATTGTTATGGCAGGCTTTATGGTATGTAATACAAAATCTGCTTTTTAATATCACTCTTGCTTTCCGATACTAGTTTCTGACATTGTTCCATGCAATAAAGAACCTGTTAGCAAAGTCAACAAGCAAGAATGCTAGCATTCCTCTCGTACTGAGGTTTAAATGGAAAACCAAATAATGCCATTGAGGAATCAGAGGACTGACTGTGGCCAATAATTTTCCCTTGGAAGTCTTTCCTATGTTTCCTTGTGTTTGAGGTTGTGATTGAATTCAGTTTCAGACAGGAAGCGTATGGCAGTGGGCTGGAGAGCTGAGACATTACTGAGATACAGAAAATGAAAACGGAGCCACAAGAATAATTGAATCACTTATTCTGGTTGAGTAGAGCAGCAGAATATTGTAAGTTTTTTGGGACTATTTGCTCAGATTTGAAAATTATTTTATTTCAGTTCTGAAGCGTGATTCTGTAAGTCATAGTTGATCAGGCAAAAACTTAACACGTTATATATTTTCAGCTCACATATTTTCAGTAAACATAGTTAAGATTCTGCAAATCCAAGATTACTTTACAAATAATCCGCTGTATTGTTGATTTTTCACATAATTTACAAACAGAAGAGACATTTGTTTGAATAAATACTGTAATGCAAAATTATGTAATCATTTGTATTGAGATGAAATTAGAGCCCGTGTGCATAGAAAACACAAGGCTTGAGTCCAAGCAATTTGCATAGGTCCCTTTTTTTATTAGGGCCTCATAGGAAAGGCAGTCATCCACTTCTTAGTATCTTCTACTTTTCTGTATATGTCTTCGTAGAATATTTATCATACTCAGAAGATTCAATTTGCTTGGCAGTTTTTGGTGCTTTTCCTTTTCTATACTGTTATAGAAACTAGAATGGCAGAGGTAGCGAGTGAATTTGGGGAGGAGAGGCTAAATCCAGGGTAGGTAAATGGAGGTAATGTTTTAAAATAAGCAAACTACTGTGGATTTAGATGAACAATTTTCCAGCCATCTGTCATGTTCTTCTCTACAGAATTAATGGCAAGGTACCAAAACTGCTGAATAGTGAACTGTGAAGAATGATAGCTGTTAGAGTTATCTGTATGATGATTAGTGGATCACAAATTGTGGGTATGGATCACTAATGATCTGCAAATTTCTGCTGATCTGTGGAAATACACTGCAAGTATGTTGTGTTTTCAGTTGAAATATTCTGATAGGGGTGCACTTACCAAAAGTTTTTGAAACAGTTGCTTGAAGACAGGGTGTCTGATACCTAAGGTATTTTTTTTTTCTTCTCTGAAATGGGACGGTAAATTGACATAGGGCACTAATATACCAATATAAAACATAATAGGAAATTCCAAAGCAGATACAAATAGGTCTGCTTGTCCACGAGCCAAGGATGCCTGACTCTGCTATCAATACCATTAGCGATGCTCTACCTGCAATTTAGATGAAATCTGTGCTTTGCATGCCCAGCTTTCAAAATAAGGAATAATGCATTTCTCTTCCCTTGCTGATTCTATACAGTCTTATGTAATCACTGCGAAAAGACAAGAATGAAATGGAAATAAAGAACAGTAGCAAAAACCAATGCTATTCTGATGGGCAAAAGGTAAAGAAAAGATAGGTATAAAGGAAAGATTGTATATGCAGCTGGTGCTGTGGTATTAATTTGAAATGCAGTTACTAAAGATCAGCCATCTCCAAAGGCATACTCTATTCTGCTGCTCGTGGACTATAAGATGTGGGGAGAGCAGGGACACAAAAAACAGGAGGCTTACAGGAAATTGCACGTATGGATGAGGTGGGAAACAGATTTTTTTTTTCCCCCTAGAGAGTCGTGTTTACTAGCAAAGACAACTTTTATTTTCCCTTCATTCTATAGTAAAAAACTTTAAAAGGCAATTGTAAAGCATAAAATTGAAACTTGAATATCTACCTTCAGTATGCTTAGCCTAAGCTGTATTTTCTTTCAGATACTGCACTATAATTATTGCATAAATATTCTTTGGTTTCCTCACGCACATTACAGAATGTCTGTTTAAATCTCTGAATCTGAATGTGGTGTTATTATTGTAGTTGTCATTTAGTAAAACCACAGAGCTGAAATTATAAGTAACCAAAACCTCATAACAGGTACAACTCACAATTTGCTTTTAAAGTATCTGTTGCATTAAACCAACTCTATCATGTGGTTTAAAAGTAATTACATTTTGATTATCAGTGCAGATAGCCCAAAGCTGGAATCACTTGAAATTTTGTATAAATGCATTTGCTAATATCCCTTGCTTATGATGTGCATTCTTAACAGAATAAACAACAAAAACCTAATTATTATTTTACCTCTTTTAATAATAATTTACAGGTTATGATCATATAGTACTATCCTGCAGTTTCACGTCTTCCATTTCATAAAGGCAATAGGTTTTGATATTGCTCTATTTTTATACTTTATTGAGGCAAAAACAGAAGTTTCTCTGACCTCATACAATTTGAAGAATACTGAGGACTCTGAAGCTCGGCTGATTTGAATGTGCACTTATCTATGTAAATTAGTGAAATGTTACAAGGATTGGAGGTAAATTTGAAAACTAAAAGCAGAGAAAAATAATTAGAATCTTTAATCTTTAAGTACTAATCAAAATGCTGTCTGCACACAGCTACTGAATAGACCATATGTGGCCAATGCAAATACAGGTGTGACGTGACTGTTCATTGCACTACCAGATTAATATGTTTCTGAAGACAAAACATTAATGTTTGAGGACAACTTCTGTGGGATTTGGTAGGTCATTTGATTATCATATTTTATATTATTCTTCATAGTCTTACACAGTACAGCAACTGAACTCATGAAAGGTAAACAGGAAGAGTGCAACTCCCCACTGGAAAGAGATGGAACAAAAGAACACTTTTCCTCCTGAGATAGCTATGCAGCAAATGAAAGGGTCTTTAACAAATACAAGATAAATAAATAAATAAAAGCAACCTTATATATTTTTATATAATATTGCCAACAAAGGAAACTATTGCCACTGGGAAAGATTTTCTTCCTCCCTCCTTAAATCTGTATGTTTCATCTTCATGAATTGCAGAAATTGAGGTCTCACATGTATGATAGGGGCAAGGAGCTCCTGTTTTGTACATTGGACATAATGATTAAAGATTAAGTCTGCTCTGAGTTAGGTAGGCTACTTCTCAAGTTTTCTCAGTACTTGTTCAATAAGGAATGACTCAGCTTTTTCAGTTCTGTAACTGTTTCGGAAAGGGAGTTGCATTTTCAAGTTCTTCGTCAGAATAGCTTTTTATTTCTTGTTACACAATTTGGCCCATCTTAACCCCAAAGCATAATGTTCATCAGTAAAAAAGCAAGCATAATAAAAAGTAGCTTAAGAGTTGCTCTATTTGTCCTAAATCATAAAGTGGAATAATGAAGTTTGTCTATGTCTGTTAAAGTACATCATGGATGATCCTGTCCAAACTCATTTGCTATCATTAGGTCTTATCAAACCTGAAAAGTTCTGATGTCCTGTCATTAATACTTTTGTAAATTCTGAAGTTAACAGATTTTAGAGATGCTCGACTGTTAGTGTGAAGACAAGGTCAAAGAGTTGGATGACAAGTCCTCCTGTTACAATAAGATTACCCATCAATCAGTTTTACTACCATCTTCTTAATAAAGAAAAGAGAAGAGAACTAAAAGTGACAAAATTACATCTTGAAAAATGTGTGTGTGTGATGCCCATTTTGGTATTCTTGGACTAATTGTTAATGAACTAATGACAACTGTTATGTATGGTTGAGAGATATGTTTGTCTCATATAGAAGATACTCTTCTGCAGCTTAAGTGATCAAAAGGATCTTGTCAAAGTCTTAAAGTGAAATTCATAATGAGGAAAAATCTATTTTACCAAAGTTTTCTATTTTCTTGCTCCTAGAAGAATATATATTTAAATAATTGAAATAATTAAGACAGGGAAATTTGATCTAAGAATTATCAAGTTTTAGCAGTGGTCACTTAGGGCTGCTCATTTGCTACCTCAATTTTTTTTGTTTCTTTTTCCATTTATCATATATACTTTTGTATGACCGCACAATCTATGCTGTCAAGGCATTTGGCCAGTATATAGCTCAGGAGTTAGGTCGTTTTCCTCAAACTTTCTGCTGAAGATTTTGGGAATGTTTAGCCTGCCCTTTGGTACAGCTGGGTTTTTTTTCCTTATTTATTTATTTATTTTTGTGTATGTCATTTATTTTATAGGATTTGGTGTTACAGACAGGTTAATCGGTGATAATTTTAAATATAGACAGTATACCAGTTTAGCAATAGGACACTGTCTAAACTTAGATTCCATTTTTTCCCTAAGTAAATGTATAGGAACAACAAAATTATGACTCAGATCTGACATTTTTACTAGCACAGGATATTGAAAATTGTACAAAATAGAAAGTTCTTACCGGTGAATTGTCTTCAGGAGCATTCAACAGTGAAGATGAAGATGTAAATACAACTGTGCAAATGTATTGCAAAGCCTTTTCAGTTGGTTATCATCTCAGTGGTGATAATCAGAGTTTGTCTCAGATTAAAAGGAAAATAAAAACACATTTATATCTGGTCGTCCAGCCTGGTTCCGTCTAGACTGGAGAAAAGAAAAAAACCTTGGTCCTTGAAATTAAATGCTGGAAGAGATCTTCAGGAAGGATGGCTGCAGTTCTGTGGGTCTGCCTCAGATTTCCTACAAGACGTTAAGCTTTTTCCTTTTATACTAACCCTAAAGTTCCCTAAAGACTTTATGTATTTATCTTTTGCAAGATTACTTTGTGAGCTTTTCATGATATAGTGTAGTTCTTCCTACATCTATACAGTCTTCTAAGTGAGAATCCATTTCCACATTGGGAAATCTTAGGACAGTGGATGGAGAAGTAATAAATAACAAACAAATTTACCTAGAAAGTGATCATTTTTATTAAAATGAAAGGGAAATATTTTGCTCAGTCTGTGGATGTATAATACTTCTGCAGACAGACAAAAAAATCATTATATATTCTGTTACTGTACAATTTTGATTCTGGTGTACATGCAAACCAATGTCCAACATTCTTGCTGCCCTCCTTTCTTGTCTTATAATTAACTGCAAAGCTTGATGGGCATTGTGTGTTTTTAATTAGCTCAAGATCTGCTGATGCAGTTAGTGCTTGGAAAACACCATTAAGACTGGAAGTGGTCATGTGAAGAGACTAATTACAGGAATGAAAATGCCCCCTAGGCATATTTCCTGATGTAAATAACTGTGAAAAGTAATTGGCTCTTATGGTTTTCATAAACATTTGGGGCAGCTGTAGAGATTTTGTAGGAATTTTTTTAAAATTAATGTAGAGTTTGATTGTGAAAGGTGTCTCTTGTTTTAAGAGTGATATCTGTTGATGTTTTTCTTAGTGATATCTTCAATTCGTATGGCCAGTTTATTTTAATAGTACCTAGGAAGATTACATATCTACAAATAGAACTACAAACACTCCCTGTGCACAATTCTCATAACATTTCCTTCTTCCCAAAAAGAGTAAAGTGTTGTGGTCCAGAGGGAGTTCTCACATAAGAAACTTTTTTATGTCCTGTAGAGTTTTGGTAGCATTCACTACAAGCGCTGTGTGAGTTTACAAAGATATCAGTGCTGGAACCCAAATGTTATTTTTTCATTATTTCTTTCTAATCAGTGTTACTTCACTGAAAATCCAGGACTTACAGGAAGTTTTGTTTAACTTACACTGCAGCATCAAATGTTTCTTACAAAACAGAATACTGATTTGTTCAATGTTTGTTTCTCTTTCTCTCTAGCAGCCCTTGAACTCCAGAGAGAATGTTATGGTAGTAAAAACCAAATCACTGTGTCAACACCAGGGACCTTACTATATATTAACTTGGAGGATCCATTTGTGCCTTCTCAAGTGCTTTGTCCCACAACAGGAGAACTGAGAAGAAAATAACCTGGATCCTCTTTGGTTTCTTTTCCTCCGTATCTGTGTAGTCACAGTTGGTGCATTCTCACAGCTCCCCTAGCAATCTTGTTGGTGCCCATGAAAAAGAGCAGCAGGGATTAAAAAATTAAGGAACAGAAAAAAACTAAGCTTCATCTCTACCACTTCCCAGATACAAGCCCTGACAAACAGCACAGCAGATCAGGTCAGCAAGTGGGTGCCACATCCTCTGGAGTGGAGCGTCCTCAACTACTGTCACCTGCCCTTCCTCCTGGAGCTGTTGAGTTGTCAGACATAGCCCATTTGATATGTTGATGGATGCTTCCAGACCTTCATTTGCCTGCAGGGCACTGAAGGCATTTTCTAGTCACAGACCCGTAGAAGCAGGAGCTGTTCTCCACATGCCAGCACTCTTAGCTTCCAGCCTTCGTCATCATGGCGGGACTCAGGCTTTTGTAGCTGCAATGTCTGAAGATCCCACTGATCTCTTTCCCATCATCTTGGATGCTGTCATGTCTGCAGACTTCTGTCTACAGCTTTTAGTGGTCCAGAACAACTACCAGCACAGAACTCCTAGAGTCAAGTAGGCCATCGCCTGCTGCCCCCAACCTCCATGGGAGACCGTAGATGCCTGCAGGGCTGCTTCACTTGCTAGCAGCTTTATCTGAGCTTGACTCTTTTTTAGCTGCAGGTCCACTTTTTTCTCTTCCTGATCTGCCTGATTGCTTGACAAGTATGTGATTGAAGTTTTCAGCTCCTTGAGCACTCTTTGTGTAGTTTTAAATATAAAGAGTTAATCTTATTCTGTGGGGGTTGTTTTCACTTTCATGTGAAATTACATGGCAAGAATTTATCATGGACTGAACTTCAGTTAGCAGTTAGTCATCATCGAGTGAACAAATGTATTAGCATGTCACCCTGGCATATATCACCCACTCTCTGTTAAAACACAATGTCAGCTGTAAATGTGCTCTTACTGCCACTGTCTTTTCACAAAACAGATGCAGCATGGCACATTCGCAGAATGCTTCTCCCACCAAGGATCATCTCCTTTCTGATTTATTTTTAGAACATTAATGACCACAGCGTGGAAGCACCATGGTTGCGTATGAAAGTTTTAATGGCCATAAGATCACCTGCTTCCTGGGCTTGTTGCTGTGAATTGCAGTCTTAGTTTGGAAACTCCTTTGTAAATGCATGTGTTTCTCTTTGCATCCTGTTTCCTAGCAAACTCTGATACAGTGCTGCATTTGCTGTGGCTGCCCCCTGGTAATCTGTCTGTATAGTTTATAGGAACACTTCACCTGCTGCTATTAATGGTCTCTCAGAGTCCTGCAGACAAGGTTGTTTTTGCCGTCTAATTTTAAGAGCCGTGATGGTGGCACTGTTTGTCTCTTTTCTGGATCTATTTTGGATTTATGTCTGGCCATGGGTTTGGAAGAGCTGCTATAAAAGCAGAAACATCTGCTGGGGTTTTATTGCTGCTTGCTTGCCAAGTCCAACAGCCAGCCAAGCTTCAGCTGATAGGCCAAGCCCTCCCCAGGTGTCACTGCAGCCACAGGAGAGAGACTGGAATTGTCAGAGGCTATTAGGAGATCATGGCTGAGGTCATTAGCAAGCAGCAGAAACATATCCTGCTGAAGTGGTGGTTGCAGCTTCACAAGGTACGCTCTACTGTTGGTAACTGTATGTGGAACCGCTGTGTTTGCAAAGCAGCAGGTCAGGTAGCAGGTGCATTGCTTTTAATGGCTGTTTGGAAAATGTGAGCTTGTTTAACTGTGTGGAAATTTTCATGACTTCGGATGCCTCAAAGCAACCTTGATGGTGGATCCACGTGAGTGAGGTAGTGAACTGCTGTGGTAGGACAAGGATTCAAAGCGATGCCCTAAAATTCTTTTTACAGGTTTTGTTCCCGGGGTAATTGTAATAGCTTAGATCATTTACTACCCCTAACACCAGAGATGCAGGAGCTGATATTTTAGACTAACTTGAGCTCCCTTTGAGTAGTGCCCAGCCTCAATCTGTGATATACAAGCTGTTTTGGAGAAACATGCCAGAAAAAACCCACAAGAAATGACTGTGGGACTTGGTAGGTCCTTATTGCACTCAGCACAAGGCTTAACATTCTGCAGTGTCTGTTTATCTGTATTTACTTACAGTTTGGGAATATTTTCCTTCTTCATAAACATGCCCAGATATTCCCTCAATTCTTCCAGGCATTTAGCTTCAATGGCAGAGAAATACAGTCCAATCACTGACAAAAGATAGGCATATTTATCTTTTTGCAGTGTAACATCCTGGCCTTGTAATTCACTCCCTCCTCTTACCAAGCACCATCATAAAGCTGAGGTCAGCACTTCAGCAAAAAAAGTAAAAACTTCTACAAACTGAGTCAAAGAGGAGTTCCACTTACTGGAGTATCAGTAGCTGACTATTACAATTGGTAATGGCTACTGCTAGAGGAATGCACAATAATGTGTGAGGATATGCACATAAAATTTATTAAACTACTATCAGTTATTTTTTTTTAATTCCTAAATGTTCCTGTTGCAGCAAGAAAACTTGCTGTTCTGATCAGAAAGCACAAGACCAAATTCTCTCTTCTCATATATCCCAACATCCTTATTGCCTTCCAAGGACTTGCCTTGCCTGACTGTTTCTGGGAGAATAAAATTGTTTCAGAAATATTTCAGCTGTGTGCAGTGGTTTAAATAGAAGTGTCGGGCTGTAGGAAATACCTAACATTTTTCCATGGTGGAAAATTTTAATGTTCCATGCAAGCCTCAAGAAAATGTTTTTATACCAACCTATTTCCTCAAAGAACACGAGTATATCAAATGAGAAACTTTCCTTTGAAATGACTTTATTTCCAATCACAACTCTCCCAAAACAGGAATCATACTGGAAGTGATATGAAGATGTTTCTACTTCTGGCAATCTTGTTAGTAAATGTAATTGTTGAAAATTACATTTTAGCATATCCCTGTCTTCCTCAGTGTGTCTTGGCTTCCTTGTCCCTGTGACACTGTCTTATAAGGTTGAGTGTATTCACTAGAAAAAACTGTGTATTGTGTGAATGGCTTCACAATGTACCTTTTCATATGTGCCATCAGTGGTTTCTTTGCCTTTAAAACTGAATTAATACGCAAGGCACTACTTTTGAAATAGATGTTCTACCTAAACTAACCATTTCCTTGAGAAAAAGTGGTGACTGCAGCTAATAGAAATTAATGCAGTGTTGTGGAAGCCTGTAAAATATGAAGCCTAATTACTGGAGCTGTGCAGCAAAGTAATGAGGAGTTTAAACATGTAACTGATAAGCAGCTCGATTATAGGCTAATGAGCAGGATGTTTGTGGTATATTGAAGGACTAATGAAGGACTGCAAAAGATAACTGTGGTGGTGTACATCAAGGCTGTTCAGAGCAGGAATGTTTGAATACAGCCCTGGGAGAACTGTAGCATATGTTGAAGACACAGCTATCTGTAGGAGTTTAAATGCATGTGTGTACACTGTACAGAATAAGTAGCTTGGTTATAAGTAATAACCAAATAAAAATGCATGATAAATCCACAGCAGAGGATACCAGCAAGAGAAAGTGTGACCTGTAAGGAAAGAAGAATCATAACTTAAATTTCTGTGCCACATTTCTGTGTCAAATATCAGCTTCATTGCTAGACACAGTTATGACTTGCCACCTGCCACATTCCCTCAAAGATACCATCAATTTTCTGTGCTGTGCTACGATTTTGTCTGGGTCACTCAGAGACAGGGTGGGATTGTGAAGGCTGAGATTGGAAATAACCTTCTGCTTTACTTTTCTCTCTTTATTTTCTGGCCACTTAGAAGTGGTTTTCCCTCTCAGGTCAGACAATTGAGTCAGGTACATTTTAGACAGTCAGCAGAAGTTCAGTTCTAGACATTGTGACAGTTTGATCCTCTTTGAGTTCTAACTGGGCAAATGTTCAGGTTTTGCTCTTTTGTTTGTTTGTTTGTTTTCTTTGGAGCTCTTGGAAATAGTATTTTACAGTTGGATGTGAATATATATTTACAAGTTGCTGAAAAGTTCCTGCAAATAGCTGCTTGTCTTTCATTTTACATGCATTTAATGACTGACACTAAAGGTCTTTTCATGTGTATGTAGCTTGGAACCAGTCTCCATAAGTGTATAAACAGAGGGTTGTGCTGTCTTCTATACTTATCAGAGTAATACAGAGCAATAGCAGTTAACTTCAGCCAAAAAGAATGTTTTGATAAACAGTTCTTAAGTATCTGGCTAGCATTACTAGTAATGGATGGGTAAATAAAGCCAGGATAAATTCATTTTCATACTGCAAAAGGGAAGAAAAAAGGAAAAACTAGACTCTGTATCCTCTAAATTTGAAGTAGTTAAGTTTATCTGTTAGCTCTTGCCTGCACCATCGAGTGTTTAGTGTAAAACTGGATTAAGCCAAGGAAACGTTTCTATAGTTTTTCTATTTTTGAGAGGAAAAAGTGCACATAACTTCAAAAAGGCTCAACTTTTGTGGAAAGCAGAGAAAGGTACTTCAGTAGATCCAGAAGCTGACAAGTAATCTGTTAATTGGATTGCTAGAAGTCATACTCTTGTATAGCTGTTGAAGAAATTTTCATTTGCATGAATTCCAAAGTATATGATGATTCAGGTATTGGAACTGAACCATTATAATGTGTTTCTACTGTGAAGTAAGGCTTGGGGATCTGTAGGGAGAGAATGGTGGCAGTGTTCAAAAAGATTTTATGAGGCTAACCAATGTCTTTACAATTTCCACGCCGTGTATATGAGAGTCCTTGAAGTCTCCTGTGTTGTTCAGTTAATGAAATTGCATGAGTGCACCACTTTAATGATGTTTTTCTGATTACTTCCCTTTCAGAAGGGTTTTTCTTGGCATATGTTGTTGGAATGTCTGATATATGGATGCCCAACCAATCAGCTGAACTGAGTGAAGAGGAATTTTCTTGGGCTGCATATACTTAGGTTGCTCTGAATGTAATGCCCCCTTTTTATTTCCATGGAAACTAAAAGAGATACAAAGAGGATAGTAATGCTATTTGATAGAGAAAACTCTCAACTACAATGCCCTATTTCTCAACATAGTCACCACCATTAGCTGTGCTTTTTCACCAGTGATGATCAAGAACCTGCATGCCATGTATGTAAAAGTATGTACCAGCGGAGGTGGCCCACAGTTGCTGTCACCTCTGCTGAAATATACCACATCACTACCGCATTCACTGTTTGGTCTCCATAAACACTGAGGAAGTGCTGATGAATGTAAACGGGTGCAATTATTTCCACATGGAGGAATTCATTGACACATCTGTGCTTCGTATACACTTCCATGTCAGACCCCATGCAGTCAACTCATGTCACGAGCTGTTCCAGGCTATATGCAGCCTGTGGACTGTTAGTTGGACATGCTTGGTCTGATGTGTCTGTTTCAGAAGCTTCACTTCTTCTTTACTATCCTATAGATAGCTATGTATTTTCCATACAGATGTTTGAAGTATTGTGGTAGTATTGTGACTTGAACAGGTACACTATTTGCTAGCTAAAGAATGGACTGAAGGGTTGGTCCTGGAACAAATTGTATGTAAATGGAGTTAAATCCAGCTGGTGACCGATCAGGAGTGGCGTACCCCAGGGGCTGGTGGAGGGGCCTATCCTGTTTAATATCCTTTGTTGATGACCTGGATGAAGGAATTGAGTGCACCTTCAGTAAGTTTACTGATGACACCAAGGTGGGAGGAAGGTAAAGGAAGAAAGGTAAAGGAAATCAGTTTAAATAATTGCTAAGTATTCCAACCGTTGTCTTTCTGGTGCGTCTCTTCATTCTGGTGTATCTCTTCAATTCAGTAAAAATAAAAGGAAGAAGGAAGTGTTTTCAGTTGACAGTTTCTTTCAGCATTAAATTTCACCTGGGATTTTGCCATATTGATCTTTCAGACATTTTTCCTTATCATCTTACCATTTACATTTTAATATGTTTGCTATATCTATTTTACTATATACTTGTAAATAACTTCTGCAAAGACAGCTAGCATAAATACTGAGTTGTAGGTGTGAGTTGTCAGTGGAGTTGTGTAATGATAGTGAAAGCAGACATTTGATTCATGTCTGTTTTGGTATCTTTTGTATATCTTCTCCCAGTTCGGAAGGTGTACAGACTCAGAGTTTGGGTACAGCTTCAAGCTATACAAGGTATAGATTTATTTTAGCTCAGTTAAAAAAATCACAGAATCACAGAATCACAGAATCACAGAATTACCCGGATTGGAAGGGACCTCAAGGATCATGTAGCTCCAACCCCCCTGCCCAGCAGGGCCACCAAACATACACCTTTACTAGATCAGGTTGCCCAGGGCCCCGTCCAACCTGGCCTTGAACACCTCCAAGGACGGGGCATCCACAACCTCACTGGGCAGCCTGTTCCAGGACCTAACCACTCTTCTAGTAAAGAACTTTCCCCTAACATCCAACCTAAATCTTCCCTCCTTCAACTTAAAACCATTTCCCCGTGTCCTGCTATTATCAGCCCTTTCGAAGAGTTTACTCCCCTCCTGGGAGTAAGTTCCCTTCAGGTACTGAAAGGCTGCAATGAGGTCACCCCGCAACCTTCTCTTCTCCAAGCTGAACAAACCCAACTCCCTCAGCCTGTCCTCATAGGGGAGGTGCTCCAGCCCCCTGATCATCTTTGTGGCCCTCCTCTGGACCCTTTCCAAAATCTCTATATCTTTTTTGTACTGAGGGCT
Source organism: Coturnix japonica (assembly GCF_054131305.1). NCBI lineage: Eukaryota > Metazoa > Chordata > Aves > Galliformes > Phasianidae > Coturnix > Coturnix japonica. Next base: position 81,218,400 of record NC_140666.1, read on the forward strand.
CCACACCTGGACACAGTACTCCAGATGGGGCCTCACAAGAGCAGAGTAGAGAGGGACGATCACCTCCCTATCCCTGCTGACCACCCCTCTCCTGATGGAGCCCAGGATCCCATTTGCTTTCCGGGCTGCCAGAGCGCACTGCTGGCTCATGTTAAGTTTTTCATCTATCAGGACCCCTAGGTCTTTTTCTGCCGAGCTGCTCTCAAGGACAACTCCTCCCAGGCTGTACAGGTGCCTGGGGTTCTTCCGGCCCAAGTGCAAAACCTTGCACTTTGCCGTGTTGAACCTCATTAGGTTCACCCGAGCCCAGCTTTCCAGCCTGTCAAGGTCCCTCTGAATGGCATCCGTTCCCTCCACCGTATCGACTGCACCGATTAAAAATCACATTTTAACAGACAAGATCCGAAGTTCCCCAGAGTTTAGGGGGTTTTGAGGTTTCTTGTTTTTCATCAGGGTAAATTTTTGTGCCATTTGGAAGGTTTCCCAACCATACTTAGAGCTAACTGTATTAAAACAAGATAAAAAGGCATGATTCTGTCAGTGCTGTAATATTGTTTTATTTTAGTGATTGCTATTTCAACACAGTGTTCGCAGAGTGACAAGTGATTTTTCCTTGAACACAAAAATGAATAATGACACATACTTCAGCAGATGCATACACTTCCAAAGAATCTATTACCTAGTGGGAAAGCCTGTCAGAAACAGGTTGCATGAGGTCCCTTGGTTTGTTCAGCCCAGAGCAGGGGACGCTGAGCCCTCATGGCAGCTCTTCAAGGGGAGCAGAGGGGCAGTGCTGATCTCTGCTCTCTGGTTACAGTGAGAGGACCAGAGGGAACAGCATGGAGCTGTGTCAGGGGAGGGGCAGGTAGGGGTCAGGGAAAGGGTCTGGGCCAGAGGGTGGTGGGCACGGCCCCAAGCTGCTGGTGCTCTGGGAGCATTTGGGAAGTGCTCTCACATTTTGGGTTTTGGTTTTGGGTGATGCTGTGTGGAGTTGGAAGTTGGACTAATATGAGCGGGGAAAATGGCTTTAAAATGAAAGAGGGGTGATTTAGGCTAGGTATTAGGAAGACAGTTTTTAATCATTGGATGCTGAGGTGCTGGAACAGAATACCCCAAAGAGGTTGTGGATGCCTCATCTCTGGAGGCACTCAGGGCCAGGCTGGATGGAGCTCTAGGCAGCCTGATCTAGTGGGGGACAGCCCTGCCTGTGGTAGAGGGTTGGAACTGGATGGGCTTTAAGGTCACCTCTTTAAACCATTCTGTGATTCTATGACTCCATGATCCTTATGTGTCCTTTCCAACTCGGGATATTCTATGATTCTGTTATCCACATAGTCTGTAGCTATTTTTTTATGCTTAGATAATTGGCAGTTTGAGATAAGAAGTGGATAGCTTTCTGTATCCACTGAAATGCCTCAAGCAAAAATGGTCAATGCTTCCACAGCATCCAGGCCCATGGTTAAGAAATCAACCCTTTGACTTCTTGCTTGGGTTTACAGAGTTCTGCTATTGTGCTTCCACTGCAAATAAACTGCACTATGGAAAGATTTTTCTAAAGACTCTTTTTACTCCTTATATCATAAATTTATCTTCTTAGCATTTTACCTTAAAGTATTTCTTTTCATGAATTTTTAGAGAAGAAAGAAAATACTTTTCCTGATAAGTACAAAAGGTTTATGTGTTTTTTTCTTTCTTTTTTTTTTTTTTTTTTTTTTCCTTTTTTTCTTCTTAACACTTCTGACATGGTACAATCTTATTTTTTTACACACAGAAAATAAAAACAAAAAAGCTTCTCTTCTAAATTTGGTTCAAAATACATTTAGTACTGCTACTTAATATATACCCAAAGCAGGCATGCACTGCAGTCCCAGAATTCATCCTCCCCAAACCTGCAGCTGAGTTATTGCAGAGACTTCTGTTAGTAAAATGTTAATTCTTTATATATGCAGAGTTGGGGAACAGGGAACACATAGCTCAAGTAAAAGAGCTGTGGTCTGGAAAGCCAACTAATCTTTTGCATGGTGCTTCCCTTAAGCAGCGTCCTTGAGTTACATCCTCTTGTATATAGATTTCTCAAGGAGTAGCTGGTATTCTAGGACTACGTCAAAGGAAAAAAGTTCTTTGAGTATGAATAATTTTTTTTTTCTATAGATCCATGATCTTCTGCTATCAGCATGGCACATCTTTATGGATATGCATTATCCTATTGTGTCAGACTGAAATTAGAATTCTCTTTTTTCCTGATTTTTTTCCCCTTCAGTTAGTTCATGTCTATGAAAGAAATTAATTTTGACTATAGTTTTTCTACCTTTCTCTGAAAATATCTTTTTTAACTTAGCATACTTTTTTTTATATAACTTTATTTTTTCTTTGTGATACTTTTTATAAGTACTAAGAATTAGAATAGGAAGTTTTAAACTAGAACTTTTTATCTGTTTTGGGCTTCCTCCCTCTGCTCTTTTCATACCTTGATGCAGTTGTCATCCCCATCACTCCTGTGGTGTCACTCTCCAGAGATCCCATTGTATTAATCTTGGAATTGCCTATTCAAGGTAAATTAGGTTGTCTTAAGGTTCAGAGAATGATTTCAGGATTTTATTACTGGGCAAGCAGCTGTCCTGCTATTATTTCCTCAAAGACAGTATCCTGGGCTCTGTTTCCAGCATACTTGTTCTGCATGATCTCAGAACGTCTGGCTGAAGTCAGTATTGTACTCTTTTCTTCAGTTTCTTTTCTGTCAAACACCTCTGGCAAATTAGATTCAGCACCGTTCACCCTATTCCCCTTAGAATTTTAATTAGCTTGGGGTAAATACCCAGTGCAGTGCAATTGTACGTATTTGATTTCTACATCATCATTTGTCTGAACCGAATTGCTCTGATTGCATTAAGTTTTGTAATGCACTGTTACATATCTTCAAACAAAACTACACTATGGAAAAAAAAATTGGATCTAATCTGTCCAGGTGTGACTATAAAATGGATATACTTTTGGCCTCAGGCTGTGAATATGATCTGTGTATCACAGTCATTTTTGACCCATACACAGCGCAGATGAATAAGGTAAATACACGTGATTATTTACTTTTGTGCCTTTGGGCCTAATCCAAATGTATTGTAACATTTTGCGCATGGTAGGGAAGTAAGGAAGTTGGAACTTGATGATCCATGAGGTTCCTTCCAAACCAAGCCATTCTCTGGTTCTGTGACTTTGTACCTCATGTTCTTGATGATGACAAAAGCATAAAAAACTATTCCAAGACCACAGCTAGAAGTTCTTGCAACATGTGGACAACTGGACGAGTGATAACAAAATAGCTTCATAGCATGTGTCCTCTGGATCAAGTGTCCTTCTTGGTGGGATGGGGGCAGATGGAGGCCAGGTGCCCTCCTGCAGGCAAGTGGGACTGTTCTGCTTTGTGTACCTTGAAGGAGATCTGCTCTGAGCCATCTGTCAAGGACATGGTGAGCTAGGGATTCCTTGTCTCACTTCTTTACTCAGTCTTGTCTATATGAACATCAACAATAACTCACCTGGGTGAGGAGTATGCAAGGAAGAGCCCATTTATGAGCAATAAAAATGGCAGAATAGTGCTACAGGACAGAAATTGGTTATAGGCTGTCCTCAGTGTCATGCTGGGAGGGGCACAGGTAGTGATTATCTTGGATAGGCTGGATGTGAGAGCTGCAGTGTGTGATCACAGAAATACTTGGCAGGGCATCTTCAGTTCTGTTTAAAAAGAGATGGTTATTCCAGTGGGGAGAATGTAATGGCATGGAAGTCCACCCAGCAACCATCTGTTTTAGGGGAGGCTTCTTGGTGGAGGAAGGGACCGGTGCCTTAGATGAGTCCCCTTCCAAATGAGAAGGGAAAAACTGTAAATATGAAGAGACCATATGGTGTAATTTGATGCTGTACAGAACAAATGTGGCTTCATCCAAAGTCATTTAATTTTGGATGTGACTTGCTGTGGGTTTTGCTTATTAACATTTTGCTAAACTAATGTTTTACTTGATCATTGATTTTATACTTGGCATTGCAGGTGCAGGTACCTAAATCAGATGTCATTTCTTGCCGTCAGGTTTTCAGGAATTTCTGAAACAAAAGTTTCTGAACTAGTTTCTGAACAGTGCTCCCATTTGTCATATTCATAGCTTAGTTTATAAGAAATACTGATGGTCAAGTACCTGCTTTGATTTTATTTATTCAGAACTGTAGTGATCCTCTGAAAAAGAACTTCAGGAGTTCTTTTGTCAATTCCAAAACCCTCTGATTTTAGGCCATAATTGTTCTTCACACAAAACCATGTTCTGAAATGGCAGAGAATGGAAGAGAAGTAATGAAAATGGATAGTTACACAAAGTGATCTTTTACTTGTTTATTTACTTATTTTCCTCGGAGCATTTCTGTGGTGAAGCCTTTAGAAGAAAGCACTTACAGATGTTTGGTTTCTTTCAGGTCCTCAGATTTTGGGACGTTATATACAAAGCTGAATCTACAGCCTGGGATCGCCACTGTTATTGACAATTTCTACATTTGTCCCACCAACAAAAAAAAGGTATGTGGCAAATTTTTATTTATTTATTTATTTTTTTTCCTAATGGAGAAAACTGCAAATATGAATGTGAAATATTTTATTGGCTTTAAAATATGGGAGAATGATTTTCACCAAGTAGATAGTCACCTTAGGTATATCTGTGGTGTATGGAACTGGAATATTTCCTCTTGATGAATAATATAGAAGGGGAAAAATGCCATGAAGGCTTTTATGGCCACTAACTCCTGGGTATGGGTTTTCCATAGAGTTTTCTGCAGAAAGGAAAAAGACAAATCCTGTGATTTTCAAATACCCACACAAATTCTGTGTCAAGCTTTCAACCTCTTCATTCTTTATACACTATTTCAAAGTCCTTTTGGATGTTCCTGAGTATAAAGTACAGGAATGGGACAGTCTGTCATTTAGAATGATGTTTATCCTGTTCAAAACCTTAATTAAAAAATAACAAACACCTCTCCTTGAAACTCTTTCTTAAAAAGTGTTCCCACATCATTACTGAACCAAGAAGCTTTTCATGGCTTCTCGAAAGATTAAGTGGACTTTATAAGTGAGAATGAAATCGACCCATTGAGTGTATTTACAATGAATGCTATATTAGAAGCAACAAGAAGAGTGATTATGAGGAAAAAAAACAGTAACAACAGCCCTTCTATGTCTGCAAAATTTAAACTGCAAGAATTGTGAAATACATTGTGAATAACACAAACGCGGTAGGTCTTTTGTGAAATAAGAATTTTCTCTTGATAGGGGCCTTTTAACTACAGAATTGATTTCCTGCAGAGGCCACTGATTGGAAGGACAGTCATAGTTGTGATTATCTGTCTATTCTGTTTAATCAAAAATCAGTGGAATTTGGCGAGGCTGCCTGGATGATTAAGTACATATTTCATTTCTCTTGCAATTGTGACTCTTCTTTTGTGTGTGTGTGTTTGTGTGTGTGTTTGTGACCAAGTTATGTTATGCCTACATAGCATATTTTAAATGTGTTTCAAAGTCAAATATTATTTCTTGGAGTGGAACTACCACCAAGCGCATCAGGATTCTGTGCTCTGTCTGTCTCAAAGCTGAGATTTAGTGTTTATTTCAAGTCCAAAAAGAATTTTTTAAAATCTTTACCTATTTCAGTTTTGGGATTGAAAGCTAAAAGGATAAAAGCTCAGTGGGAATTTTTTCCCATCTCACCCAGCTAGAGCATAAAAGCCTGTACAGCATGTCACTGACTGTGTGATTGTGCCAGTTGTCTGGCAAAATAAACAGTGTTAAGATCACGGCTGAATTTCAAGCCCGAAGGACACACTGAGGTTTACAAAAAAATCTCTCATGTTAACACTATCTTAGAAAAACTTGTTTTCTACACAGGGCAACTTGAAGACTTTAGAGATAAATCCAGCTTAGTGAACTAATATTATATTGCAAACCACTTCTTACACAGTTTTTTGGGGTTTTTTTTGGTTTTTTTTTTTTTGGTAGTCATTAAATATGTTACTTTTATGTTGAGTTTTGCTTCTCAGAAGACGAGTTTCAGTAGTATGCAAAGAACAAAAGCAGAAGAACAAAGGACTAGGATCTGCTGCAAGTTATTCCAGAAGGAGATATGTGGATGCATGTAAATGTACATGTATACACACCTACACAGTTGTAATAAATCTGAAAGGATTATCATCAAACAATCTAGATGGCATCTTCAAGCTGGTCTTGGAGGGGTTGTGGTCACACACAGTAAGTGGGAAATCTCTAAGAACTTTGTCAGTGGACAAAATGCTACCAGCTGACTTCACAAAAGTCATTTGGAAAGACAGAAGAACATTTCTCCCTTATCTTTTCTCTTCAGTACAGTTATACAAACATTTGAGCTGAGCAAAAGTCTCAGGATTTGACTCTATACTGATATTACTAGACTTCAGATTGCTATGGTGTGAATTTTCTTCAACCATTACACATGTTTTGAAATGTGCTGAAAATGGGAGCTGTGATGGAATGCTGACTGTGCTTCCTGGCAGAGAGCATGCACTTTAAATTTAAAGCATAAGTAGTCCCATGCTATCACTTAGCGTTTATGGTCTGGCATTGTGCATGAAAGCAAAGATAAAAGACGTTGACAGGGATTTTTTGAATAGTTTGCATATTGAATGTTATTCTGTGCTTTCATTTTGTTTACATGTTATAGACCCCATCTGTGGAAGAACTGATACTGCAAATATAATGTTCTGCATTTCTACCTCATTGTCATCAGAGCTTTAATCTCACCTGATTTTCACTCTAGAATTCAGGTGTTTTGTCAGGCCTTCTCCTTCTGTAGTCCATAGAGAAACTTTGGTCCCTCTAGTCAGTTCATCTTATTAAGGTCATAGTTTATTGTACTTACAAAAGTAAGACTGAGTGGTCTTGTGTAAGTTGCTGTATGTGACTTTGTTACTCTTGTGGGTCTTCAGTGAGTTCACACAGAGACAGAATTTATCATTATTATTATTATTTTAATGGAATTAAATATTTACAAGAAGGCTCCAGTCTAGTTCTTAGATTGACAGTATTTCTTTGGGTTTATCTCTGCCTCTATACCAGCTTTTGGAGTGCATTAGCGTTACAGTCAGCATGCCTGCAGTCAGTGAGGTATAATTATGATATAAAGACCAATGAACTTTCAAGTGTTCTTTACACAGAAAATGTGAAATTGTGTTGGAAAGTTTTGTACCCTATGAATTGCTTATTTGTACTTTCTTATGATGAGTCTTATCCTCCCTATGTCATTTGGCAAGCAGTTAAAATTCCACAGAATCATAATGGTGTTTATGATTAAGTGCATTTGCAAATGGTTAGAACCAGATAGTGCTCCATGGAAAAGGGACTGAATTCAAACAAAATATAATAAAGCATTTTCAGCATAGGCTATAGGAATGCAGGGGACTTTCAAGTAGCTGGTGGAAGGAAAGAAATCAATTATAAAGCCCACTGAATCCATCAGAATTGTCATGATTCTTTTTCTCCATTACTCTTGTATGTTGCGGTGTCCATAGATCTGCCAGAAGAATCAGTATGGAATTGTATCAAGATCATGTCTACAAAATCTTTTGTACATGGAGTTCTCTCTGTCTGGGTCTTGTTCTGGCTGAATGCACTAGAATTCTGATGTAATGATTGCACTGCTGTGGTTGTCGCAGTCTATGAAAGCCAGTTTTGACAAGAAATGACGACAAAGCTCTGAGAATAGAGCTTTAGAGGGCTTTGTGTTACTCTGAATAGCCTTTCTAATGAAATCATCATATGAAGGTGTGAGCTATGGCTGTTCTGAGTGTGATTCACAGCTGAACTGTTGTCAGGAAGCAACACAAAGAGGAGACATCCACTCCTACCTGCAAAAGATCATGTAGGCTCAGTCTGGATTGCTACCAGACAATAGTATTCAGAGAGTTAACACTAATTAAAAGTTTACAATTCCTGAGTACATATTCTTTGCTTTATGTTGTGGTTGCTTTTAGTGAAGTAGAAACCTGCAACCAGAGCCAGGGAAACTATTAATCATGTTGTTCTTAAATGATGCTGGAAAGTTGTAGGGTAATGAGTATAGATCGCCTACGCAGCCTCTGACAGTAAGTTCTGAATTTGAAATACTTTTTCATTGGTCATTGACATAAAATAGTCTTAGTCTTCGTAGTCCTTGAAGTACTGTGCATTGATAAGGGCTATTCTTGTACTTTAAACAACAAAACTTATGTAAATATCTTGTTTGGAGTAATTACTCTGTGCTGATAGCATCAAGTAATGCAGGCATTCTAGAATGTACCACAGTGACAATATAATTTGATCTGTATCCTCTGTTTTCCAAGCCAGCATTGTGATTGTGGTTATGAAGTGATGCACACAATTCATGGAATAGGAAATTACACTTTCCATAGTGTAAATCTGGAGTCAGCTAAACAAAGTAAATTCTTTTCATAGAAGACAAAAATTAGAAGAATTCGTGTACACCGAGCTAAACTGACAACAAAACATAACATTTTTCTAGGTCATACATGCTGTTCCATGTCGAAGTTACATATTTATTTAAATTCAGTATAAAATTGCTGGGGAGGAGCTAAATGAAAATGCTTATCTTTTCCCTCCTTCAGTACATATTTTAATGGTCATTGATGCATATGCATTTGATGCATCCATTGTTTTGGATATACATGTTTTGGAAAGTGGCCGATAAGCAATGTATATTCAGGATTTTCACATTAACAGAAAATAAATGTTTATTGTGTCAATGTTAATAGTTAAATGGGTTGAACAATTACATTCTCAGCTGTCAAAATAACCAATAGCTGCAAGATTTTCAAAAGTAAAGGGCAAGATGACAATGATGTCCTTTTGCTTGACAAACCTTGCTGAACACACAAAATAATAATAAGAGTGTAGGCTATCCTGATAATATTTCAGGTCCTGAAACTTTAAAAATCGTATACATTACGTGAGATAGCAAATTGGTGTTTTCTACTGCTATAAAAGTGTTCAAGAGGCATCTGGTTTGAGCGAATTTAGTAGTCATTAACCAGTAAATATGTTTTGACCTTTCAGAGCAAAACAGGTGGTAGTGGAAGGCACCAAAAAGCAGCATGGTTGCACTTACTTGGAAGGAATAATTGTACTCGTTGTGTGCCCCAGTGGCGCAGGTGGTAGGAATGCCGCATTGCAACACCGGGACCCGGGTGTTCGAATCCCCTGTGGCGCAAGTGGTAGAAGTGCCGCTCTGCAGCACAGAGGCTCGAATCCTGGGGGTTGGACTCGATGATCTCTAAGGTCCCTTCCAACCCGCACGAGACTATTACTATTACTATTACTATTACTATTACTATTACTATTACTATTACTATTACTATTACTATTACTATTATTATCAGTTTCCTTAGAGAGGATACCAGTATGTCTAGAAACAACTGAACAGAATTATCTTACACTTTAAGGTAGGTGGTATCAGCTAAGAAATTATGTCTTTAAATAACCTGAGTAGTTTCTCAAGGAAGGTTTCACTTTGAAATTGTAGTGTATGATCTGTGTGTTGTAATGCATCGTCTCATAATTATGAAGTGTTTCTTCCTGTCACCATTCAGTTTTGTTCTAGTGATGCACTACCAAAATACTGATGTAGTCTGACTACTTAATTTTGCTTCAGACTTCCATCCAGGGCTGTCCATTTATCCTCAGATTTTCCAGATGCTTCCAGAAGTATGCCCAGTAATCAAAAATTTACCCCACTCATATTTTGCTTTAAGTGGCTTGTTGGGAGAAGCAGTCCTGGGCAGAAATTCTGGATTTCTTTACACACACCTGATGAGCAATTGCCCAGTTGATGTCCACTTGAGGAGAGTATTATATAGAAGTGGAATTATGAATGCTGTGTTTGATAAACCAGGGCTTTTTCAGACTTTGAGTATAAGCAGGACTGCATCAGAAATATACAACTAGCAGGATTTTTGCATTCTAGCTCCTCAAAACACTTCTAATAATTCAGAGGTAATAGCAGTATTACACTATTTAAATAGGACATAAAAAAAATGTTTTTGTTTGGTTTCTATAAAAAGATTTAAGTGCTTTCTTTGTACTTCACTTTGATCTTCTACCGACGGAGCTTGAAAGGAATTCCATCTCTTCTTGAATAGATGCATTGTTATCTTTGAGTACTTTTCTTCATGTATTTCTTCTAGAACACTGACTCATACAGCTTGAGGCTGCCTTCAACTTCTGTTCATTTCAGTTTTGCTCTCTCCGACCTCTAAAGGTTTTATAGTTCAGCACCTGTAGACCATCATATAAGGCTGTAGTTTGTTAAAAAACACAAACAACAAACCCAAATATAAGCAAAACCAAAACATCTGAATAACAGGACAAGTTTAATGGGGACTGGTCTGTAGGTTTGCCATTGCATATATTCATTAAGGTAGAGGGTGTGTGGGCTAAAGGGTGAACACTTGCATAGACAGTATTATTATTATTATTATTATTATTATTATTATTATTATTATTATTATTATTATTATTATTATTATTATATAATTTTATCCTATGATAAATGTGATACTTACTGTAGAGATCTCAATTTAAACTTTTGAAGTAACCTCCCGCTTTGATTTTCTGGCCTAATATGTAACTTCTGCATTGTTTTGTGCCCAGGTATACAATTATTCTAAGGAAAAATAGTCCTGTCTTTACTACATGCTTATTATGGATTATTTTGTTCTGTTTTTATGAATTTCCTGTCTAAAACTCATTTATCACAATTGCAGACCAACAACTAAAAAAAATCCTAATGTTAATTAAGTTTACTGTAGTGAAGCTAACTATAAAAATGTGGGAGTACAACATACAGAAATTGGCGTGAAAATGGAAAATACTTTTAAACAAGTATTTAGATGCCATTGTGCGTATTATTGGCACTTCAGAGGTATCCATTTATCTCCCAGTAGTTTTGGGAAGAGAAGGAATCCAAGAATCGTATTTTCAGAAAGGAGAAACTCTAGGCTGGGAAAAGTAATGCTTTAAACCAGAGGGCTTTAAGATCTGGGATTTTTATATGGAATGTGTAGAAAGAAGGCAAACTTCACAAAATTTAGACCAGAATGTCATTTTTATCATAAACGTAGAATCTTATATTTAGTCCCAAATCTAAATCTGAGGCATATGCCAGAGAAAAATCTAATATGTGATGGTAGATACACTGGACAGGTGTCTGATTTTTTGTTTTCCTTTGTCTGATCTATGAACTCACTGGTGTTCAAGGACTTCTCAGTTATTTATTTACTTGACTTAACAAATGGGCAGTAAAACTAAATCAGTTCACCAACCAAAATTGCCTATGATCGTTCCGTAGAGCTTTTCTCTGGCATGCAGGCAGACTTTTTGGCATTCTATCAAGAAACACAACTATAATCTTCTACTCATTTGGATATGAGGATCTCACAGCATTGTTTTTGAAGGCTGTACATTGCTATAAGAATGGTAGATTTTCTCATACAGAGCTTGAAGACTTAAAGTGGCAAATTTTATAAGTAATGACCTAAAGAGAATGTATACATGGCAGAGTGACATCTGTCATGGATAAAAGAATGGGGTCCTGGCAACTTAATCTAGTGTCTGATCTAATGCTTAGCAACCCTACCCATGTCAGGGGAGCTGGAACTAGATGATCTTTGAGGTCCCTTCCAACCCAAGCTATTCAGTGATTCTAAGAAGAAAAAAGTAGGTTAGTGTATCAGCAGAACTGAAACCTTGCCAAAGGAAAGAGCAGAAAAGATAGAAAAATTGTAAAGACGGGAATGATAAAGGATTAGTAACAAGTATCTTACAGTACATAATAAGTAATTGGCTGCTTGTGTGCTAGAATGAAGTGGATGCAGTTGTGTCTATGGAACAGTCAGATTTCTGCTAAAACCAGCATGCATGAGATAAGGTCTTTCTTTGATGAATTTAGACTATTTATATCTATAGCAATTATCCTCTGTGTTGAGATTCCTTTCATGCAGTCATTTACTGATACCCAGCATACCCTGAGGTATGTGTATCAAGGTTTCTGTGTTACTGAAGAGAAGAAATTGGAACCCTTTCATCTTAACTCAGTCTAAGCACAGCAATAACTAACCACAAGGAGAATCTTAAGGAGATAACATAAAAACTGCTACATGGTATTTGAAGAAAGATGAGTAACACTCATCAGGAGATCTACAAGGACAATGTACAGTAGGCATATTCCCCAGACATCCTCAAAATAATGATGTAACAAATTTGAAACATATTCATAATGCTTGCTGATGGATCTTCTGCAGCTCCTGGGGATCTGTGTGTTTCCTCCTCATTTCCCCAGTGATGGAGAAGCAGCATGAGTCCCAACTTCCATCTTTCATGCTCTTTTAGCTTTTTCCAATCTACTGTTTTGTCAAATTCTGCTTCTCTTTGCTGCAGCTGCTCAAATTCCCTCCACTCACTCTGACCATACAAACAGCTTTTACTCTCCTGGAAGCAGACATGTAGCAGGACTATTTTTCTTCAGGGGTCAGCATGGAAGCAGAGTGGAAATGTATGGGGTTTAAGTTGCTGGCAGCATACTCATCCCATACTACAGGGCTGGAAGAGCCCATGCCCCACTGAGAATCCCTCTGCTTGCTGCCACCAATCCTTACTAGCGGTAAAAATGCTGCCTGTACTGCAGTCTCACTGCCATGGCACAAACATTTGTAAAAGTGAAAGGACTCCTAAACTAAACCTCACAGCTGTATTCCAGTGATTTTGTATATTCCAACCTCTAAAGCAGTGCTTTCTGACACTCCCTAGAAGGGATGAATATAACTATTTTCTTACTTGGGTGTAATTCTGGAATTATCCTCAATTCATGGGTGCCTCAGCACTCTGCAGCTGCAGACTTCTAAAAAGGGAGAGTAAGTATGACAAATACATTGTAGGCATGTTCTTCTCATGCAGCCTGTACCATTTATTTGAATACAGTCATCAAAAATTCATGCAAACATAAAACAGGATTTTTCTTCATTTCCCACTGTCTGCTTCTGTCAGGCAGAGAAAGGTTCTTACTTATGGAAAGTGCAATCTCATGTGTTTAAATAAGCCAGCTCTGAGGCTCTTTGACAGCGGTCTCTTTCACAGTATTGCAGTAGAGGTAAGTTTTTTCCATCCTTGAGAGTAATGGACCAGGTTGTTGTAGTCCCTTTATACCTGCAGATTACTATCAAATAGTGGACCCCCCATAATTCCTGCTTTTGCATCATTATCTATCTGTCGATTCCTTTAATTATATTTGAAGTGGAATCCTCTGCAAACACCTTTTCTCGTGTGTCTGATTCATATTTCTCCCTCCGTTTCTTTTTTCATAACAAATTTTTAGCAGCCTTTATTTCCACCCATCTCTTAATCTCTTACCAACTTTTTGAGTTTTTTTTTTTTTATTTTATTTTTCTTCTTTTCTTACTTCCATTTGTAAGCATTACTCCTTTTTATACCTTGCAAGTAGTTTCTGGATGTAATTAAAGCTTTTTCTTTCACAGTTAGAGTTACTGAAGAAAAATGTTACTGAAGAAGAATGTTACTGAGAAAAAATGAAACCAATAGTTTGCATTTCAATTAAAATTGTTATTTGGAGAGCGGCAATAATAAAAACTTCTGCACAACTTTGTTGGGTTAATGACAAAGACTACTGACAAATCGCTTACTCTAATTCACAAAATGAATCTCCTCAACAGCAGTACTGGGATGATTCAATCAGGGAGCTGTTAGCCAGGAGACCTGACTTCAATTTCTATGACCTTGAGTAATCCTCAAGTGCTCTGATGCCGGGCTTCCCATTGCCTTGAACACTGTAATATCATTTGCCCTGTGGAAAAAGCATTTTGCCACTCTGCGATTTGACAGTCTACCTTGAGGTCAGATAACAAGGATTTGCAAAAAAGTGTGGAATGGGTCTGCATTGGTTTCCTTATTTATAAACTTAAGACAGTAATACTACACTACAGTGTTTGTGATTATATATAATAATACATAATAATAAATTGTAAGTAATATATAAGAGCATGTAATATATAGCATATAATGTATAACTTGTGCCATATCATATAGTGCCTAGTACATAGTACATATATAATACTTAATGCATAGTATGTATTGTATTAAATGCTAAGTATATTTAAGATATCATTCTGAGGTGAATGGTTATTTATTTATAAGTTATTTATTGAGCTGTATTCCTGCAGTACTGAACAGCATTTTAAGATTTGCAGCATGGTGAAAATAATTGTTATAAATAAGTTCCTATGTTTTTCAGGATTGCTTAACATTTATCACGTATGGCTGTTTCAAGTCATAGGTAATAATTTGAGTATGATGGCAGCATTTCTGCTCTCACATAAATGTGGAATTTAAACTACTTGCCCCAAGCAGAACAGGATTAATTTCTGCTCTGATTGCTGGAGCTACAATTTATGGGTTTACAATCCTATTCTCAGTCCTCTAAACAATATTACCACTCCAGGCATTGAAATAGCATTTAGATTTAACTTGAAAATGCTCTCTTTCTTTTCTGGAAGACACTAAGTGTCTACAAGGAGATCTTGTGGAAAGGTCTGGCAGGAGTAGTGCCTCAGGTAGTTCTGAGGGACTGTGCAGTGTTTAGCTTTTAAAGCTTGGTGCCAAAAACTGGTGACTACTTGCATAAAGAGCTTTGCTTTCAAGGTAACTATGGCTACAGGAGTTGGACTGGCATCGCTGAGAGTAAGCAAACATCCCATGTCCATTTAAGATATTAAATGCAGTGGAGTCAGTCATCTTTAACAGTAATATATGTCCTGTTTATTTAATTCAGTCATACCTGTGAACTAATTTTTCCCGCATTGCATCAGGATATTCTGTGCTTAAGTACTTTTACAGTTTGTTTGTGATGCAGTGCAGACAAGTATAAATCAGGGTGGTTTTGGCTTAAGTTTTGAGTCTGTCCATGAGAATAATAGTGTCTTGTGCTTTCTATGGGCTCCAGCAAAGACATCACTTCTGTTACGTGCTGTAGCTGAAGGTCGGAGAGGTGCTTTTCTGCTTTGCACTGGAGCAGGAAGTCTGGTGCCCTAGTGCTTACCAGGGCCCTGGTACATGGGGTTTCTGCTGTGCTTTGGGACTGAAACACAGAAAAGATCTTTGGAAACTCTCTCAGTGTAAAACACTGCAAGGCCCAGCCATAATGTTTTGCTTGACATAGGCAGATTAAGTCTATAAAGCTTCTCTTTCTGGAATAAAATGCTGTTCTGTAAGTAGTAATGTTCCATTCTAATATTGTTTAGTATATTGTAAGGCCATATTAAATCCACTTGTGAGATGTAGTCTGCCATAAGATCTCAAAATCTTATGTGCTTGTGGATGATTTTGTGTCTCCTGTTAATAGCTCTGGAAATTCTGAAGAGGTTATATGATTTCTGTTTTACAGATGTGGAAACAGAAAGATGTAAGTGACTTGCCTGGGAAATAAATGAGAGAAATTTAATAATACACTGTGTCTCTAAGCCAGCTTCAAGCACAGAGCTGCCTTTCAGCCCCTCACCAACATAAGAGATTATATAAATTGGATACATATCCAGAGATGGGTTTCTAGGAGGTCTATTGATACTGTCGATATTATCAGTGGACAAATATATGAAAGATTATTCTTGAAAAAAGATCAGAATTGATCACTATTGTAGTGTGAATGACTGAAATATGGGAAGTAGTTTCAATAGGAGAATTATAATTAGCTTTAAGCAAGAGTCAAGCAGTTGTTTTTTTTTTTGTTGTTTTTTTTGTTTGTTTGTTTGTTTTTTTGTGTGTGTGTTGGGACTTTGCAGGATTAAATAGGTGAATGCACAGAATTTGATAAAATGTTTAGCAGTAGATCTTTTAAGACTAAAGGTGTGACTTTAGAGCCAAGTTTCTTGAGAACTTTACAGAAAGCTAATTTGTGATGATGACAAGGAAAGTTCAAAAGCTGTTGGGGCAATTTAAACTTCATCTTTGAAAAAGGTGTACTCAGGAACAAAGGGAGATAAATTTAGATCTAGGACCTTATTTTTAAATTCTCCATTGGAAAACATCTGCCCTGTGTTTCTGCACAATTTAATGAATTGACTTTTTATTCAGCACCAGTGAGGCTACACCTTGACTGTGTTCAGTTTTGGGCCCCTCAGTACAAGAAAGACATTGAGGCCCTGGAGTGTATTCAGAGAAGGGCAAGAAAGCTGCGAGGGGTCTACAGCACAGGCCTTATGAGGAGCTTCTGAAGGAGCTGGAATTGTTTAATCTGGAGAAGACGAGGCGATGATCTTAGAGATATTTGCCTACCTTTATGATTCTATGAATCTTAATGTGCTTTATATCTGTCACTGTGTAAAACATGGTTAGAGTAGGATAAGGTCAGAAATGTTTTTCAGTCCTATGAAGAATTCTGAAAAATTATACCCTAGCTTACAGATGAAAACAAACTTACAAAAGAGTTGATGGATCTAACATAAGGAAAAATAGTTGTGATTAACTGAGAAATTTTGCTTAATCTGTGACTCTCTTAAATGTAGTGCTTTAAAAATATCCTGATATTTACTTATAAATATCACAAATGCTCCAAATAAAGGTCAATATTTGAACTAGGGAGTTTATCAAAATCAGAACATGTTCTGGAAAATAGGCTTTACTGCTTCAGAATTTAATGACCAAAATCTTTTATTCTTATCTATTTATTTATTTTGTTAATCTCAAATCATCAAATCATTAATGTATTCTATTTTACTTATTTATTTTTTATCCCCATGGGATTCCTTGGTTCATTACCGAGGGGATTGTTGTCTTCATTTTTCTTTTAAGTGAAAACATTAGGAGGCAAATTTGTCGGGCTGATACTCACTGCCTGCATGAGACACTGCCAGATTTGTCTATTTGTTTTTTTTTCTGCATTAAAAAAATCGATGATTTAGGTAATTATGAGTTATTTATCTCCTTTGAACATTCTGATGCATTGGGTTGGCCTTTTCCCCCTCTTTTTTGTGCCCTCTCTGGCCGGTGAAGCTAATGCACCTTGTTAGAAGCTGAGTCTAACACTTTGCCATTCCTTAACGCTACTGTGTTATCTGTCACTGCATTTAAGCCATGTTAACAAATGTAAGCTAAGCATCAACCAGTTAAAACCCACAGAAAGGCAAAATCTCTAAATGCTTATGATAGCAAAAAAATGTTATTGAAAGTCACTGTGTGATGTGCTGACAGAACCCAAGGGTCAACTTGTCTGCCTTTCTTGCTGGTTAGTTTATAAACTTCAGCCAACGAAATTATCCACAAAGAACACTGTGACTGTAAAGTGGCAGTGACATCTACTGTGAAAGGTGAAAGAATGACATAAGAATGCACAATAATTTTTAAATTCCTTCTTTAATCCAGTAAATGTTTGTTGATGGCTGGACACTAGAATATTGTTGTGCTTTTTCCCTGAAGGATTTTAGTTTTCAACTTATTTTGATTCTTAAGGAATGGCAAGAATCAAGATGAAACCTCCCATATAGACTCTCCCAGCTCTGTTGTACTATATTATATTGTAATCAAGCATACTTCAGATTGATGACCTTTCATCTAGGGCTGTTGTTTAACAGCATACAGTGCTGCAATCTGGGCTTTTGTGTGTTTCAAGTATTGATTTTCCACATAGAGAAAACTGCAATAATAACCTGGGGAGGTCTGGCAGCATGGTGACCTGGTTTGCTATTATTCCTTACAACTCTAGGCAAAGCAGTCAGTTCCTGGCAGCTGGGGGCTGTAACCAGATCTTCCTCCAGCTTTCCTTTCCAGTTTCTTTCAATTCAATTTCTTTTCTTCTCTTCCCAGTTTTCTTCTTTTCCCAGCACCCCAGGAGCAGCAGTGTTCATCTCACTCTGGATCACTGGGCAGCTTTGCACTACTAATTGCAGATCATTGGAAGTTGAGTGAGAAATATTGCATATCAAATGCTGTTATGGTCAAGAATCACTTCGAAAGGGTGCTCTGCTTTGATAATAATATAATATATTAATATATATTATTAATATATTGTTTCTTTCCTTTGGACAAAGAAATGTGCTGGTACTTTCTTGTTCAAAACTCTGCCAAATTTTTCTTCTTCCCTTCCTAAAGCTCTGAGGTATGAATCCCATTCACACTGGGGTACCATAGTGATGGATGGCTTACGAATACCAGAGATGGAAAGCGTGGGGGTGGTTGCTGTGGTGTGCATAATCCCCTTGTGCTCCTTTTTATATGAGGGTAATTCTGTGTGAGGAACCTATGATCCAAATTAAATGCTCTCCAAGGCAATTGAGCAAGACTGCAGGGAGCAGTGGTGCCTTGTGAAGTTGAGCTGGTAACTCATGTCAGCACTTGGTGGTTCTAAGGCTATGTCAACAGATGCACCAGATGCTTCTGTAATCCTTCATATATGTTTACTCGATTTACTGTGGAAATGGGTTCTCTCACATGACTGAGATTACTTACCTACTATTTCAGAGTAAAGCATATAGTTAATATTTGTTCATCACATGTAATGTTGGGTATGCAGTATTTATAGAGTCTTTCACTTGGGATTAACACTGGCAGTACCACACTAGTAACAGCCAGTTGCCACGGCTGCTGCTTATCAAAGCCAGCTCAGTTACCCTACCTTGGCTGAAGCAGTGTAGGCTCAAACTGTAAGTGTATTACCCAGGAAATACAATGCATTTGATACCTATTTGAAGAGACTTCACTCACTTCAAAAGTCTCAGGAGACAAAATGAGTTACTTCTGTGGCTGAATCATTGAACAAAAGAGAAGCCATTCATTATCTGAAGGAACAGGACAGCATGCATTTCACTGCTGGCAGCTGACAGCCTTGAAAAATATGTTCTTGTCTTCAGGGGAGCATAAACATCATCGTAAGAGGTATTAAAACAACATTTAATGAGTCAAGTTGCAATCAAGTTAGCCTTAAAAGTGAAGAACAAGAAACGTATTCAAAATTTTGGCAACTGCCATTTTACCTTTGTCTTTTCTTAATGACAGAGAATCCACTGAGATTTCTCACAAGTTTTCTTGAGCTTTATAATAAAGAAAGGTGCCCTGGGCTATTTTTCCTCTCATACCCAACCACCTTGAAATTCTAACCTTAGGAGTGAAAATAAAAACATAAAAAACAGGTAGAATTCCTGCTTCTGTTCTCTTTCCTATTTAAAAATATTGAGTTTGTCACCAGAGGGGAGAACTGTGGAGCTGATTTCCTTTCAGGAAAAAGCAAACTGTCGATTTTTATTTTTATCTTTTGAAATAACACTTTGACTACCAAACAAACACCCTGAAGAGTCAATTCTGCAGATGTATGTAGTCCTAAATTTGTCATGTCTGTGTTCAGATATCCATACCATCTGTCTTATGATTAAAAAAAACCAAACCTATTACTTGTGACTCTTCAGGTTTGTATTTCATAGTGAAAAATATTAGTGACTCCCACACCTTTTGTAGCTTTACACAGGTAAATAAGAAAAGACAGTAATGATTAGAGACTTTTCATGCCCAGCAGCTTGTAAATACTGGGGAGAGTAGGCAATTCTTGTAGAAGATAAACATGAAAAGTGTTTGAAATAGTTTCCAAAGTCCACATATTTTCTAGAAGGTTGAGAAATCTCATCACCACCATTGTACAATGATGAGACTCTTCTTTTGTTGCTGGTCTGATCAAAAGAGGTAACAGCCATATTTATGACACATTAATTAATGTGGAAATCCATAAAGATGTTGATACCAAAGTCTGAGATTGTTTCACTCTTATGAAGTAATGAACATCTTAATCACTTGAACAGCAGTGCTATTGTGGAACACTCAAGTGTCAGTGCTGTTGTGGAACACTGAAGTGTCAGGATGTCAAATTGGTATAGAGGCAATTGCAGCAACCTGTAAAAAGTAGGCAATATAGAGAAGTGATCCTATTTACATTTTGCTTGATTTAAATCAAAACTGCTGTGCTTAGTTTCCTAACCCATCCTTCTAGAGCTATTTGCTGGATGGGGTATAGGCAAGTGGGAAGAAATGATTTAGATGTGAGGCTTCTCAATTCTGATAATTTTGCACCTCAGGATTCATTTATTTCTTAACAGAAATTGTGTTTTTAATGGAAGATGGGAAGGATTAAAGAAAACACTTTCATCTTCTATCTTGCCATGGAAGGCTGTTAGCACTTGGAATTTAAAAGACTGACCTGTTCTATATTCAGAAATAACTCAGAAAATGAAGTCAATCAATGTAGATTATCTCAATAGATATTGGATAAAACTGTTAGTTTTGCTTTTTACATCATGAGAAAATGGTTACACTAGGGTGGCTAATAATTGCCTGAATGAATGATCTCCTATTCATCAGCATACCTCATTTTATTCCATGTTGACTGCAGTTATTAAGGTAACAGAGTGGTTTGTGCATGTGAGATTGCATTCCACTGACATCATTGTATCAATACTTGGTCTCATTCTCAGGAGGACCGGTTCAGTTGATTTGTGGGTGGCAGTAATTAGTAAGTAATATGGAGGATGGAATAATCTCTTAAACATTTAACTATTTTGTTTTCCATAGCTGTGGGCAACATGGAAGAACATCACAGGCAAAATGTGGTTTTATTTTAGATTGGTTTGTAAGAAGTAAAGTAGGCAAATATACTTTTCAAGACATAAGCAAAGGGGCATTTAGCAAAATCAGTTACAAAATTTCTTCTTTGTTAACTTGTGTCCCTATCATTTCATTTACACATCTCCTGGAGCCTAAAACTTTTGTTCATCACTAGAACTTGAGTGTTGAAAATAGTTCCATAAGTCTTGTATGCACTATGAGCATGTTTTATTATCATTTCTTCACCACATAGAATATAGCTAGATATGTGCAATATGCAATATAAATATGATAAGAAGTGCCACTAGAGCTCATCTTTGATTAAGAATCTGTTTTATTCTCTTCTTAACAAGGATTGACTGGATCACAGGCCATTTCATTTAGGAGGCTATATGTGAGAGCTTTGTTGATTTTTAATTTTCCTCCATTGATTTTCAGCATCCAGAGAGCACTTGTTCTCTAATGGCTCTCTGTGTTGGTGTTTGCTTGCAAATTGAAGTAAAAGATAAATGGCTTTCAGGGTAATACCTCTCCAAGGGCTTCCACTTGAGGGCTGGTGGCTGTTAGCTGAGCTGCTGAGTGTTTAGAAAAGTTCTGTGCTCAAAGAAAGGCATTCCTGAGCCTCTAAATGTGGTAAAATGAGTTTATTTCTTGGCTTGTCTCGACAACGATCCCAAGTTAAATTATGGTTATTTGTAAGGAATAAGCCCAGTTAGTCCACTTATTTTTTTGCTGGAAAGAGAAATGCTCTGCACTTTTCTCAAAAGGGGTTCAAATGTTTTTCCTCAACAAACAGTTGATTTTTCAGTAAAAGAAAGGGGCAAAAACTGCTGCTATTTGGTTAGTTATGAGCAAGTATTTGAAATAGAATGTGGTAAAGTTATGCTTGTGCTAAGATTGAAAGTTTTGGCCTCTCTGCTGGAAGATAATATTTTGAAATGCCTATAAATTTAACTTCCAAAATGTTTGCAAGCTCATGAACCTTTAATTCTTATTAAGCATTAACTTGCTTTACATATGGCTGTTTGAGACCTGCATTTTGCATTGACTGACAGTGTTCTGTCTTGGAGCCACCGCTAATTAAAGAGTACTTTTTTCACTCCTTCTTTACCTAGTTAGGAAAGACTTCAGTATTTAGGAAATGCATATGCTGTCCCAAGTTTTGAAGCAGAGAACTGTGGAGAAGGGCTGTGAGACACTTAGAGCTCCAAGGAAATGATGCCAGGGATAGTGAGCCTCTGCTGTAGGCACTGCACATCATCCTTTCCCATAGGGCTTGCTGGAAATGGTTGCTGTTGATCACCTCAGTGATATTTTTCAGTCAGGCAGCTTTATACAGTGCCTGTGCACAGGCTGCAGTATGTATTTTTATGTATTTACATTGCCATATTGCACTAACACATTTTAAAGGGTTCAGTTATTGAACATATACTGCTTATTCATGTATGTAATTTCTTTATTAGGTTTTCAGCTTTTCAAGATTTCCCTTTAAAATCAGCAATCAAATGGCCTTAGGAATCTGTGGCACTTTTTAATTGCTCTCTGTTTCACACGACACATATATTAGTTCAAGCAGATTCAAAAAACTCTGGAGCAAGATAGACATTCACGGGTGCTGAAGCAGCTTAACCATTACCAAATATGTCTATGAAACTAAAGACTCTGAAATGGAGAGGAGCTACAAATTCTGGACTCCTTTCTGAGCTCTGCTACTCTATTGTTTTCTGTCACCTGGGTGGATATTAAGGTCAGTGCTTCTTACAGTCCTCTAGTCCAGCTTCAGCAGGAGTTTAAAACTGGAAAAAAATGGGGATCTGAATTTCGACTTGTTTTTTATATTCTCATTTGGCAGAAGTTTAAACTGTTCGTGTTTGGCATTAAGTGTGTGGATTATGCCATTGACTTCAGTTCAGTGCATAAGGTTAAGCATTTGCACAATTGCATTTGGGAACTGGGGAATAAAATGGAATGCACAAAAATTAGTCATTACTGGAGGAGCGGGAGAGTAACTTCTTCAGATCTTAATTTATAAATGAGAAGAGTAGCTATTTTCCAAGCAAATGAAATCACTGTTTCACAGCAAAATGCTGTTTATGTGAGGCCTTTCATTAGCTCTTTTTTAAAGCCATGAACTTCTGATGGCTGTATGTGCCACAGGGCACACAGAAATCTTTTGCTGAAGGCTTTGTTTCAAGCTTTTGGGACTTTTCCTCTCACTTGCTAGGCTTATTGCATCACATGTGCTTCTGTTTTCTTTATTCAGTGTGGCTTTCGAGGTTACTTCTGCTGAGATAAAAAGTCTAAACTCACTGTGGATTTTCCTGAAGGAACATCTTCAGCAGTGATGAGCTATTCATTCCTTTGAAATGAATTGCACACTCTCAGTAATAATCCATAACAGACCAGACCAGACCTTGATTGATTTTCTCTGTTCCTCCTGCACTGCTTGTGAAACAGGACAATGTAAAATTGTAAAAGACAGAACTATATGAAATGACCATACTAGTCCCATAGTCTGTGAAAAGGTGTTGTCTTATGTTTGAAGAATTGAAGAATTATGCTTGAAGAATTTAGGGAGGGTTGTAATGCAGTTACATTCCTGGTCAACTGTTCATCAGGCTCAGTGTTTTTACCGCCTCACTTGGTGTCATTTGAGCTCAGGGAAATCTACTGTGAAATAGTTTAGAGCGGTGCCAATGTTAAGAGATGGTTTTAAGCTACTATTATGAGGAGCAACACAAGGAGAATTTTGTAAGCAGTATTAGACCATTTCACAATCCATGTGCTTTGAAATGGATATGTTCTTTGAATGTCTGTTGATCAGGAATTGATTCTGTTGTTTTCAGGGAAACGAGCAAGAGTAATATTAGGGAACAATCCTGGAACTAGATGTACATAGGTAAAGTAATAAATATTTTCCATAAATGTGCTATTTAATAAGACACCTAACAAGGGAGTTGAGGCAGAGCATTGAAGTGGTCTGAAGCTGAAAGTCAGGCTTTTTATTGCAATAGACTCATTGCTGCCTGTTACAGAAGTACAACCATTTATTCTGTGAGCATGATATTAATTTAATAATTGAAGTGCAGTTCTTTGAAAAGTACATACTATTCCTTCCTTCCTTCCTTCCTTCCTTCCTTCCTTCCTTCCTTCCTTCCTTCCTTCCTTCCTTCCTTCCTTCCTTCCTTCCTTCCTTCCTTCCTTCCTTCCTTACTTCCTTCCTTCCTGCCTTCCTTCCTGCCTTCCTTCCTGCCTTCCTTCCTGCCTTCCTGCCTCCCTGCTAAGTAATTTATACATTCTACTAATAAGTGGACTAGAAACATCGGCTCAGAAAGCCTGGAACACGTCTAACAGCTCCTCATTGGTCTAATAATATAGCCAAACTGCAGAATGAAGGTTTAATTTATCACTTTTGGGTGAATTGCTAATACAAATGAGTAAATAAATGAATGATTCTTCACCACAGCATGTATTGTCTAATTGTATCTGACACACACTGGTTTAAGTTCTTTGCATTATCCAAAATGTCTTACATGAACTAACAACTTATTTTATTCTTTATTTTAAGATATAATTTTAAAGAACATTTCTGATCAGGTCAGTCTGTCCCCAGCCTTGTCTGCTTGAGCAGGAGGCTGGACTGAAGACCTCTGAGGTCTGCTGGGCTTTTGGGGCTATTGAATGACACACACATTCAGAATCTAGTTTAAAGGTACTTACTTAAGAGTAATAAGCTATGATTTTTTTCAATATGTTCTTATTTTGTATGTCCATTTTTATAAGTTGAATTCAAAACAGCTTATGAGTTTTCTTCATATAAGATGAGCAGTATGAATTGTGCCACTTATGTTTACAATCAGGTTATATATTGTTGAGTTAAAAACACCACGAGAAAGGAAAACGCTATGAAGCATGCAGTATAAATCCTTGAAATAGATCCTCTGAGTATTGAAGTCTCAGTGCTCAGTGTATAAAAATGTGTTGGTTTAATTCTCCAGTTGGTCACAGAGCCTATTTTAAACATTTATTTCTCATTTCCCTTATGTGTTTTCCCCTTAAGTATTTGAACTAGACTTTTTGCAAGACTGTAGTATTTCCTTCCCCTGATGGGACAAAGGATTGCCCCCTATTCTACCCTCCAATTCCCAAGCAACACAATAATTGGTGCCTTGTTAGACTGGGAGCATCCTGATTTCTCAAGGAATGGAAAACCATGCCGTTGTAAGCAAGATGACCCAAGTTCACTTGGTTTTGTTTCATTATGTATATTGATATTGATTCTTTTGTCACTTGGCTGACTTGTCGCTTAACAACTCCCTGTTTTGTGGTCTGAGTGGCATGCCGTAGACCAGTTGAACCAGGGAGGCACTGGTGATCTATTGTGTGGGCGTTAAAGATGTATGAAGCCGAGGTTTGCAATTGAATGAATACTGCTCGGTTTTTGTGGCAGATGTCATTAGTTACGGTTTCCCTTTAAGCAAAGGGTTTACAAGCACCTTTGTACCAAGTTCATTGGTAAAAAAGAAAGCCATAGTGTGCAAATGCAGTATTTATTCCAGGGCAGTGCACTCTTCTGCATCTTTCATAACATATTTCATAGTATGATATGCTTTGCTGTTTATTGACAGGTTTTTGTTTGTTTGTTTCTTTTCATAGAATGTAGCTATTAGGATAAACTGACTTATACTTTTCACATTTGCTCAAACAAAGACATCAAAATGCTGCAGATTTGTATGCAATCACTGGCAAAACTTTGAGTCAGGTGCTGGAATGCACGTTTTAATGGAAAAAGAGATACAGAGAGGTAGAAGGAACTAAAGTGGGTCACAAAACGTGTGTGACTGAATCATGGATGGCTTGCAGAGCTCTGTTTTTATTCCGGATAGCAGACCTTGTTCTCAACTTGTACTGTCTTAGGCATATATTCTCTGTTCACTGCATGCACTGCTGAGTCGCTGGCTGTTCACACAGAGTATTGAAGGTGCTCTTGTACAGAACTTTTATTTCTTTTTTTCTGAAGTCTTTTTAAAGGAAGCAAGCTGTGAGAATCTGCAGTGAAGCTATAGGTGAAGTACGGTTTGAACAGCCCATTTGGTGACCCCTTTCAGCTCTCTCAGTAAACAGCAGACCATGTATTGATGAACTTTGTGTTGGCATTTTCATCAGGTTTCTGAAGAGGCAACATTGCTGTCTAGATCAATAAAACACAGTTAGATTTACTGATTATACTATTTTCCTTTCCTGAGACAAACAGCAAGTTAGTAATTGCACTGTGTACTATATCTTCTGCCACCTGTACCCAACCACACCTGTCAGTTTGCATGTGTCATAAGGGTTTGGTTCACTTCAGGCATCTTTATTCTCTTAACAGATGTGAGCTGATGGACTTTCTTTAGAGGAAAAGGAGAACACACTTTTCATAATCTGAGCTGCCACTGCGGTCTTCACAAAAGTGGCCACAATGTGAAACAAATGTTCTGAGATTTTAAAGGGAATGACTGATAGCTGCCTGTGCTAGTCTAGAGGTGGACTATCTGAATATATGCTGTGAATCGAAAAGAACAAAATAAGGCAATGTAATGTGTCTAATGGACCTACAGTTCTTATTTTCTTCTGGAATGCAGATATTCTTTTTGTTGTTGCCAAGACTACGCTAGGAACTGGGAGACGCATTGCGTGTTCCAGGCTTACACCTCCTCTTTTCTTGTACATTGACAGGCACGTCAGTTTTATGTTTTGGAAGCAGAGGTTTCCAGTATACCTGAAAGCTCTGGGCTTAGTATCAGTGATGGGCTCTTGTGCAAACTAAATGCCAGTCAAGAAAACCTGATTTTAAAGTCTTTGAGCTGAGAGTAATTAATTCATTTAATCAATCCTATCCAGGTATCTGCATTCCACTGTGCTACATGTTAATAGGCAGGTCTCTCTAACTGCTTTTCTCTCTGGGCTCAGTAAAGTAGGTATCTCTCCTCTTTGAAAATGCAGGTCGCATATGACTTGTGAGAAAAAATGCATGGTAAATTACACAAAATAGGTAGATGAGAACTTCCATTCCCGTAATCACATTTTCTCCAGAATTACTGTTTCTTTTCGGTAATCTATTTATTTCTGTAAGAGTGTTGCAATTACTGGACTAAAATGTACTTACTTAAGGACTTCCTAAGTAGCTCTGTTTGAGGTGCATCCTCCTTTAATTCCACCGCCTACTGGGGAAGTACAGCTAATCTGTTTCTTCTCTCTTGGAGCACAGATTGGCATGAATAGACTAAACTTCACTGATAAAATCAGTGATTTTGAACTTCGCCTTTGCTGTGTCCTCTCCTGCACTTCTCTTGTTACTGCTGTATGATACTCCTCCCATCAGCCTTCAGAATTTGTTTTGGTAAACGTGATAGATTTACTCTCTTGCTGGCTGTGAAAGGCTCATATATCCCAGGAAAAATCCATGAAAAAAAATCAGGGAAGATTTTGGTGATGCTGAATTGACCCCCTTTTAGGAGATAGGCTTAGGGTGCGATTCTCTACTGACGTCTGAGGTAAATCTCCAAGCTTGCACTTACTCTTTCAACTCAGTAATAGAACAAAATGGAGGTAGCAGAGAAACAGAGCTGCTAAAAGGCAGAAAGAAAGGATTTGAGGGTCCTAATAGAAAACTTAATAAATGTTCTCAAGGGTATAAGCAGTCTGAGATCATAATGAGTATTTTATTAAATTTTAGGCAACCATTTCTCCAAAATTATCATCTTTGCTTTGAAACGGGCTGACCTGCAGCTGAACTGTGCTAAGACACAATTTTAACAGAATTATACCAGCTGTTAACAGAGAGTTAGAAAAAAAATGTGTGCTAGATTCACTGTTGGTATAAATTGATGCAATTAGATTGCTTTCAGAGGAGCGCTTTTCATTACACAAAACTGAGGTCTGGTGGCTGGGGCTTTTCTGAAGCTGAGGGGTAGCCTGAAAATAGGCTGCTATTTTCAAACACACCTGCTACTTTGCTTGTAGTGATATGGTGCAAATACCTGTTTTTAAGTTTTAGAGATAATTTTCTTGGATTTTGAAGAGTCTCCTGAATTTGACCTTTTACAGCATTTATTGCTTCCTACCTCTGTAAGAGCAGAATCTGCCAGCTGTCAGCCTGGCTGGGCATGCAGATACCAAACTCCCTGAGGTAGGCATAAACACAGAGATATCTTGCTTCACTTCATAGTGTAAACCTGATTAAAAGGAGGTTCCACTTCAAAGGAAAACCTCTGTTGAAATGCTCTGAAGATATTTATGCGTGAGCATTATTTGTGTACCTGCATTGCGATCTGTCATCAGCTTGCAGGGAGGAGAAAATAAGGGAAAGAAAGTGGTAGGCTCATCTTTTCCAGGTTGTTAGCTGCTTAGGAAAACTATGCCTGTGGCTTTCTCCTTTACATAAGAGAAATCAGTTTAGATATTCATTTGTGCGTTAAATATTGGACAGAAGTTGTCAAAGAACAGGGCTGATAATAGCAGGACTAGAGGAAATGGTTTTAAGTTAAAAGAGGGAAGATTTAGGTTGGATGTTAGGGGGAAGTTCTTTACTAGGAGAGTAGTTAGGTCCTGGAATAGGCTGCCCAGGGAGGTTGTGGATGCCCCGTCCTTGGAGGTGTTCAAGACCAGGTTGGACGGGGCCCTGGGCAACCTGATCTAGTAAAGGTGTATGTTTGGTGGCCCTGCCAGGCAGGGGGGTTGGAACTACATGATCTTTGAGGTCTCTTCCAACCCGGGTCATTCTGTGATTCTGTGATTCTGTAAATGGAGAAATCCCTGTGGGATGGTTGTATAAGTCTAGAGGGAATTTGAAAGAAATGCTAAACTTTTCAAAACTACATTTTTCAGTATTTATCTCTGTGTATGGAAAACTGTTGATCATAGCCTGAACCTCTGATTAACCATCTGAGGCAAGTGGAGAGTCAGCTGTGGGAGCACAGGTGAAGGTAATTCAGCTGTGCTCCCAGAAAGGGTGGAGCTTGACCCATTAAGGGTTGACCACCACTAAGGTAGCATCTCTTTCTGAGGAATGGTCTTTTGTGGAGTTTTTGTGGTGAGCCTCAACTGAAAGCCTCAGCACTGGTGAGTCTTTTATTAGATACTTTTTGCCTATTTACTCTGTAATTACAACTATACACTTGTATTATTCCAACTGTATGTCTGTGATAGTGCAGTACCTGTCAAAAGCTGAGGCTGTCTTCCTTATTTTGATGGTGAAGTAATATCTATATGCTGTAGCAGGCCTTGCTTACTTTCATAGGTAGTACTAAAAGACTTTTGATTAAAAAATTTCTTGAACTTTTTTTTTTTTGTTTTATTTGCAATGATATTTTAATTTCTTTTATTTAAAGTGTTTGTTTTTGTGTGTGTATTTGTACCTCCTTGAAATTTATGATCACTAGACTTACTTCCCTCTTCCAATATACAGTGCTTCTTATAAACAAGACAGCCTGTCTTTTACATGTAAAGTAGGAATGCATGCGTTTTTAGCTTGCTTTGGCTTGGGCTAGCAGGTGGAAGAGGGAGCTGAAATCATTTCAGGTGGCCAGGTGCTCTGCTGGCCTCTAGTGGTAAGTGGGCAGTATTTTGAGGGATAGAACAAGTCTTGCCCATGGATGGTATCTTCTGGTGTTACTTCAGGCAAGTTACACCAAAATTTGAGGTGTGCATGAGACAATGGTTGTGACTTAGTTTGTTATATGAATTGCATTCTGTGTGGTTAAGGAATGTTGCAAAATATGTACAAAATCCTCTGAAGGTATTTTTTGTAGCAGGTCTATGAAGAGACAAAACTTGCACTGGGATATTTGGGCAGTTCCCTTGTTGTACAGGAAAAATAGTGTAAGGAACAGTTTGGTGGTTTGCAAGTGCATGCTGTGTGACAGGACAGGCACTGTGAGGGGATGCGTTGCTGTGTTCCAGTTCTTGGCATATCACTGAACTGCTACTCAGCCCACCAGGGTTTGTAGTGCCTGGTAGGCACCTGTGTAGGCGGTCCTATGAGGTCTCCCGATTTAAAATCTAGTTGTTGTCACATGAAAACAATAGTCAAAGCATGCTGGGTCTGTGGGGCAGCGACCAGGACAAATGATTGTTACAGCAGCACATTTAGAGGAATTCAAAGAAGTGAGGAAAATGCAACCATTTCAGGACAGTGAAGAGAAGAAAAACCTTTCATTAGCTCTAAAATCAATTAGCACCAGAAGCAGGTCATTTATTAATTTGCATATCCTCAGATGTTTTTACATTGTTTTAACACACAGTAAATTAAAGCATACTGATTGCTAACTTGTAACACCCAATGTAGGTAGTTTCAACTCAGTTCAGTCTTCTTTCTCTTTTTGTTTTTTTGAAAGGCAGAAATAATCTGAGCTTTGCTCACTGAAAATAATGCAGCTCAAAGGTGGAACCAAAGGATTTCTGCCTGGATCAGACCAGATGGAATCAGACTTACTTGCTTTGAATTGAGTTGGAGTGGCTGTGTGGTTACTGTAGCATTTTCAGGTTAGCCCAGAGTGGCTGCCATTTCTGAAAGGAGGATGTAAGCCCTCCTTCTTCCCCTTTTGGTCCCTCTACTCAGTCACTGGAGTGACAGAAAGGATCTGCTTACGCTTACATGCACCTCAATAACAGTGTTTGCCAAACATTCTTTGGCAGGACATTCTGTGGTGACTGAAAGTTTCTCTTTTTGTATCTGCTTACTCCCTTTTTTGTCTGTTTGAGGGCATCTGAGGGGTTTCTGGATGCGTTTTATCCATAAAGGAAGGCATAACAGACTTGAGAGATCCCAGAAATACAATATCCTTTTCTCCACAAAAGATAGTTTTCAATGCAGCTGGTTCAGCAGGGCTAAATCCCACAGAGCCCTGCTGAGAGGCCAGGTGTTGTTTACTTCACATAGTTTCTCTGAGTCTGTAGAAGTTTTAATGTGTAAGATTTGCCTCTGGAAACTTCTGTATTTCAGCAGCTCCCAAGTCTCTCGGAGCTTCTTGCTTGCCCCCAGTGTCCCCACCTTTGTAGAATGTGTGGCTGCACTGTAGCTGCTGGAGGTCAGTCTTTGTGTTTGTTTCTTAGTGCTGTTCTCCTCGTTTACATAGAGCAGTGGCTTGGAAGAAAAGACTGATGTCCCTTCTGGCATTCATAATAGGATTTCCTTCTATTTACAGGCCCTTAACATTACTTACTCAGCTGTGCAGGGGTTGATGTCAGTGAAGAGCTTACTGAGTCATTTCTGAGTTATTTAATGTGTTGAGAGTAAGCTTGCAGCTGTCAGACAAGTAACATCTACATAGGCTTTTCCTAGCTGCGGCCATTCTTGATTTCTTTGTGGTATTAAAGCTAAGTATAGTAATAGTACTTTGGATAATGCTTTCATAGGAAGCTTTTCTAACATATTTGTGGGGTCTGAGGACTTCAGTTTGTTCAAGTAACAGAAGTGTTAAAGTGTGATGATCAAATTAATAGACAAAACAGCTTGTTTTGCTGGAGATACAGTATCTGTGTATATGTCTTGGTAGTGTATAGCTTGTGAATAGGCACAATAGTGGCATTGCCATAGTTGGCCTTCTCTTCTTCCTCTTCAGCAGCAGTTGTTTGCTGTTTCAAGTAGAAACTGGATTGTTTTCAAAGTGAGACTACTTTTAATAGGAAAGAGAGTGGTATGTCTATTTCAGCTGCTGGTAGGCAGTGCAGAAATGGTACCCATATCTGGATGACTATGTAGCAAATAGGACTTCAGAGTGTATTTGGTGAACTGAACCAAGTTCCTTAAGAGTGATGGCAATGAGCTGCACCTGAGAAGAACAGGTGGTCCTGGTACTGGAGAGACTGATGAGACTCTTGCAGAAGAGCTAATCTGTCAAATGCATCTGTGCCTGGAGAACCAGCTTCCTTTTTGCTTACTGCAGAGTTATGGTGACTTTACCACATTTAAGCAAGTCACTTGAGACAAGTCCTTAACAGTTTGGGCTGTGTGGTTATCTACCACTGCCTGATCTGCGAAATATGTCATGGTTAGGAAAGTGACATCAAAAAGTTAGTAGTAAAAAACAACAGTCATTGTAAGACCACAACCCTGTAGAAATTATACTGATTTTTGTCTTGAAATTGGCTTGGTTAGATATTAACTGAATATCAAAGGTTTATTTTGAAAGGATGATTATGTATATTAATAAGCTGTTAATATATATTCTAGATATTGTGTAGCATGTGTTGGTTTCTGCGGCTATGAATTTATTATTAGTATTACTAATGTGTGGGTGAAGTTGCAATGTGTGTGACAGGAATGTGTTAGAAAATATCCTACCAGGAGCATTTTGTTTGCTTTCCTTCTTTTCCTTAAGTCTCATTATTTCTCTGTAGAACAAATTTCCTGTATTAGGAAAGTTATATTCCTTGTTGTTTTCGACCTTATCTATACTATTTTGAAAGAACCTAAAGAACAACAGGGTTATTTCAAGCTTTATTTCCTTTGTTGGTCCTGAATAAGGCCATAGAAGAACATGCTGTATGATAATGTATTGGCAATCTTATGTGAGTTAATCTGGTTGCCCCCAAACAGTGGCAATTTTCTGTCCAGTTCTACTGCTCTTGACTTGAGAGAGACATAGGGGTTAACGCTTTACATTAGTTGCAACTTGTTTATTCTCATTATATGTAAGCAGATAGGCTTCTCTTTCACGTTCTTTTTCCTTACATATTTTTGCTGCTTTTTTCCCCCTCTTTAGGCATGGGCCAAGTAATAAACCTCAAAAGCACTGTGCAAGAATAAATAGATTGTCTGTGAGGGATACAGAATGTGGACACGAGACTTTGAATTGTTTTTTCTTTCAGCTAGAAATGTCAGAATAGTCAGTGACTGGAAATCTGCTGCTCTGTGTTAAGGGAAATTGTTGACACAATTTCCACAAGCATCAGGGCCCTTAATGAGCAACTGTTAAAGAATAGAGGAACAATGCTAGTAATTGTATTGCTAGTTGGGATTACCCTGTCAACCACAGCCTCCCTTTTCTGAAAACCTGAACAATGCTTTTATGATAATTAGAGATGTAAGTTATACTGAGGTCTTAGAATCTCTTTTTACACCTGAAATTTGAAATGGCTTTTCAGGATGATTGGCAATTTCTGCAAAGGCACGTTGGGTGCAGACCTGCAGGTGCAGTGTAGGGCCATTAATGAGTCATTGGCAGATCAGTGTTCTAACCTTGTCTTGGCCTCCATGCCATTCACAGTTAGAGAATACCTTCTGATGATATAAATGAACAGGATGCCTTGAGGTTTCAAGGCATAGCTGAGGTCTTTTGTCTAGTACAGTGATATCTGTGGCAGCAGTGAAACAGGGACATTTTTAACAGTTGAAACAGCGAATAATGGAAAGTGAAGAAGCCTGTCTCATTTCCTTTTGTAGGATTTTCGGACACAGAATGCCAATGATACAAATTTGTTAAAACTCTCCTAGTACTCATATATTAAATCAATGTGAAGTCATCTAAATTATGTATGTTTTATTTGGCCAGGATTGTCTGACAACCGGTGCAACACTCTTCTAAATTTTACTGCAGTAAATGTTTTTAATAAACTAAAAAAGCAATCACTAACTTCACTAAACAAACACCACCAATTACTGGTTTACATACTGCATAGCTGTGCTGCTTGGTGGTTTTTCTTCTGATTTTACTGTCTTTACCCTAGTAATAAGGGCTGTTTATTCTGGATTTCTACACCGTGTGAAGCTCTTTGTATGCAAAGACCTTTATAAGATGTCCATGTGCACAAATTATTTAAATTTTGGGACATGGTCAGAAGAAAATACATTAAAAAATTTGTTAGGGAAGATCTTGAAGGAACTCTTTACCTGAGAAATTTTTTAATATGTAGGAGCAATTTTTGTGTGTGTTAGCACAGAAGCAGGTTTTTATGTTGCAATTAATTCTAATAATATTTTTAGCAACAAAGAAAAATATAATTTAACACTTTGGGGCCTGGACTTAAAAAAAAAATATATATATATATATATATATATATATATATATATATATATATAATTACTCTTCCTCTGTTTGCTGAGTGATACTTTCTGCTTAGTTTCTTGATTATGTGGTGATTTTAAAGAACAGTCAATTTAACAATGGCTTGGAAAATGGAGTTGCTTATACCCATCCAGAATATGTAGTTAGGTCTTTTGGGTTTATTTTATGACTGTGCTGTTGTTAAGGGCTTAATTTGAATGGCAAACACTTCTGTTGGTTTCATATTTTCATTAGAACGTCACCTGTAGAAACTAAAGTCAACCTTCACAGCAGTAACAAGGGCTGACTTGTTTGTTCCTAAATGCTTCAGTTGTGCATTATCATCTCTTGAAAGGTCACATGCTCTGGCTGTCCCTCAGGTTTTGAACTAAATGAGATCTTTTAGATGCATTTTGTATATGGGCCTAATAAATAGTATTTGGTTATGTACTTGATGAAGAAGACTGCTTGTAGATGCTTTCACTGTATTTTCAGTTGTTATTTGCGCTCATTGATCCATGAAGGCAGTTTTATTGCACTAAAAATGAGTGTCTATATATGTAGAATAAAATCTTTTTAATCTCTGTAGTGTACTGCTCTGACTTAACTGAGCTTGCTGCCTTTCATAGACTACCTATAGGAAAGGTTAAAATGGAGATATAATGCTCTGTGTGGCTAGCATCCTTCAGTACTCACATTTAGCCTGTTACTATTATTAAAATCAAAAGCAGTGACAATGAATTGATTTGTGGATAAGAATTCTGTAGACTTCAGATGTTGATGTGATATCTTACGGATAAATTGGTTTGATTTGCTGCGAATTTATTTCAGTTCCACTTCAAACAGCAAGAATTAGTAATGAAGGGATAGGAGCTCTTACCCAAAAAACATATCAAAGTTATTGACTCAGATTATCTCTGTATCTTAGATGGTTAAGTGGCAATGTTTAACTAAATAGGGAAATTCAGATTTATTTGCAGCAAAACACAATAGTCTGTTTTTTTTCCTTTAATGTATTGTTGAAGCATCAGAATCACCAACTGTGTTTTCTAAATTGTGGAACTCAAGACATTTATTTGTATGTGTGAGAGGCAGAAGGGTAATTGGTGCTTAGGTCAGTACCTCAAATAGCATCTCAAAATAACATATCAGTAGTGTGATCTGATTATTGCTAATCTTATTTCCTGGTCTAAAACGTGTTTGAGATTTTTGGCTGCATTTTCTGGCATTCTGCTGAATTGCTTGGAGAAAATACAATAATTTAAAACAACTCACATTTCCTTAACTCTGTTTGTAAGTGGATTTCTCAGAAGGCTTGATAAAGTCTTTAATTACAGAGTAGCTCTGTAATAAGTATCCACAGGACAATGTAGATACCATTTAAATCTCAGCTATATCACCTTTATGGCAATCACATTTAATGTCAACAAATGAGTGTGGTGTTGATGAGAGAGTAGATATTGGCAGGATAACACAGATGTTGCTGCAACTATAAAAGGTCATTGGATTTTTAAGCTTTCAGTTAGCAAACAGCCACTTAAATTGACAGGAACTGGAAGCGATGTTTTAGCCATCCGAACCAAGAACAAACCCTTCTATTAAAAAGTAATCAAATCATTTTTAAAGTTGATTTTTGGCCGTCTCTAAAAATGCATTACGTTGTTTACTTTTGAAACTGAGACAGAAACGATTGGCCTGAAGTCAGACAGGAGCTGATTGGAGAGCTGTAATTTCTTCTTTGGTTTCTTGGCACTCATTTAATGTCTTGTCTATTGGACTGAATGGAAGGAAGGAAATGTTGCTTTTTCAACAGTGCTTCTAGTTTCCCATGATTTAGGAATAGGAGTCATACTTCAACTGTGTAAGGCTTTTTTATTTTTTAGTATGCAATTTTATTCTGTAGTTCTTTGATTCAGTAACTAGTAAGAAAGAAAAAAGTAGTGCTTGCTACTTCAGTTTTGTGGTCTTGTGCATAGTAGGCCAGATCCAGAAGGAATGTAAATGTTAATATTGATTACTTGCTAGTTATCTAGGAGAGAAATTCACTTAAGACAATAAATTGAATTTCCCTCTGTTCATCCATAGCTCTCCAAAAAGTTAGGAATTTAGCAAACGTTAATTGTCAACAGTAATTGATGGGTAGCATCACAATATGATGCATTATGAAATTGGATTGATAGGTGAACCATATTATTGAGTATGGAAAGAGAAGAGGTGACCAGCTTTGCCTAGAGATAGAGGATATCATCACTGAGGGGTAGGCTTTTCGAAATAACAATGGAGATTTTAGAAATTGTCCTTTCATTGTCAGTATTGACTTCTACTTTGTGTGAAAGTCTTAAGCATCTAATCCTGTGTTAAGTTTGTGTTTCTAAATCAATACTACCAAAGGAAAATTTTGCTTGTAGAGTTTATTGCATGTCTGACAAATGAAAGCTATTAATGAAGAATTCCTAATTTCCATTTACATTTCTACTAGGTACCTAGTTTCAATTTGATTAATGCTGTTGTGCTTTGTCATTCATTTTTCTTTCTTCTGGTACAAATTGCCATTATTGTTGTTCTTTAGAATGTGTTAAGCTGACATTTTTGTCAGTTGTGTCTCCTTTCACCAAGAGGCATGTTGAACACATCTTAGAGAAGTAAAATAAGACTTCTGGACCTGAGAAACTGTGACACAAATTGCAGATTTGTGTAATGAGGGTATGGCAGCAAAAGCAGTGAACTAAAATTTTCCTTTATTCAGCAAGATGATAGAATACCTTGAGGTGAGTGAGGTGAACCAAGGTTATCTGTTGTGCTTTTAATTTGTAGCTGATCTCCCTGTGATGCAAGTGTTTGTTTTTTGGAAAAGCTGTGTTCTCTGTCCACCGAAATTACCTGAAAGAATCAGAGTTATCTGCATACCTGAAGCAGATTAGATAAGTTCCCTCTCTGCTTTTCACTCCTAGCAGTAACTTGTTATGGTGTTTTTGGAAATGTAATAGAAAATATGCAGAAAGGTAATGTTTCACCAGTTTAAATTGTCTTCAATTTCTGACCATGGCCATCTCCTGTTGATTAAAAGTCCATGGTGATATTAATGTTGAGAAGATATTCCTGCAGATGTGGCAAATTGGAGACAGTAGCAACTTAGTGTCTGTGTGGTGGCCATTGAACACAAAGAATGAGTTGGCAGAAGTGGTCTTTTAATAGAGATAACTTCATGAAAATGTTGCTCTAGACTGTCTGCAGATTCTTTCAAGCTGTCTAAGAATTGTCAGTGAGCACTGTCATTGTTTTGATAAATGATAGCAGTATGTTGGCTGAAAATGGTGATCAGTAAGGTGTGCTTGAAATATTTACAGCCTTTAGAATTAACCTTATTAAAAATATATCCCAAAGTGATTAACATAGAAAGGAGATCTGTCAAAGGATACCCATTAATAATATTAACATTATGATGTATCAAAAATACTTTGATGTCTTTGTAGTGTTTGAATGTCTTCCTCGGGTCCATACTAATACATTGAAATATGTAATAGATGGACTGCTTTAGTGTGGTACACATCTAATTTGGTAGTAGGTGTGATCATCAGCTTCTTTCTAAAGCAAGTTGTCAGTCATTCAGTTTAACATGTAAGTATTTTCACTGAAGGTGAAATACCAGTGTGCTGCTGTCTTGATGAGGATGTTTAGATTCCATGACTCTTTTAGTAAAGGTGGAATTTTACTTGTCATTTTAGATTTCAGTAGATTACAGTTCTAATTGTTAAAAATGTTCTCTAGCTGTCAGCTCTTGCTCTATTGCTGAAGCTGGAGTTTTTCATTTGGACTGTATGTAACTTTGAAGTCTTCTGGGGCAAGCAGAAATGCTATGTTAAATTATTGCTACTACAAAAATGTAAATACTAAAAGTAATATTATCCAGGGAAATTCAAACTTGCTGAAAGTGTGTGTCTCTACTGGGAATTCTTGTGGGGATGAGCAGCAGTGGAAATTTGGGTATTGAGATGAGCAGTGGTGGCTTTTGACTCTTTAAAATGTCACAGATGGCAAGGAAGCTAATTTAACAGTTCCTTGAGAAAACATTTGTGTGTGTTAGCAGGCTTTTGACAGATGGCTTTCTGCAATAAGTCCTACAGGCTATTGTTTCCACTGCTGATGTTGACTTGCAAATTCAGGGAAGTTAGCACTGGATCAACAGTGATTTCAGATGGCATCAAGGCTTATACTGGGAGGTGAATGAGCGATATCCTTGTATGTTCAAGAGGTTACTCAATAATAAATCAGACAAAGATATACCGTAGCAGTA
Source organism: Coturnix japonica (assembly GCF_054131305.1). Lineage (NCBI taxonomy): Eukaryota > Metazoa > Chordata > Aves > Galliformes > Phasianidae > Coturnix > Coturnix japonica. The sequence continues at coordinate 81,256,423 of NC_140666.1, forward strand.
ATAGTAAAGAATGTATAAATTTTGAACTGGGAAGGTGCAACTTTTACCTTTGGAAACAGCCAACATGACCAATATTCTGTTAACTTGTTTTGGTAATCAGATCAACGGATCAACATCTTCTGCGGCAAAGACTGGTAATGCTAATGGTAAAAGCAAAGATCTGTTGTTTCTCTATAGAGCTTTCCCATGCTGTTTTCTGAGAGGTGGTAGAGCCCTCTGCTGACATCTCTCTGGTTTGGTGGGAGCTCCTGCCATGTGTCCATTGATATGCACATAGAACCACCCATGTTCATGGTGGGGAGAAAAAGATTTAATTAAATGATATTACCTGAAATTGCTGCTGATTGATTATGAAAGAAATTGGAGGGGATCTAGTTATTTTTCCTCTACAGACTTGATAAAAACTAGATGGTAACCAGGACAGGATCTTTGCTGTGTACATGGGGTTTTTTCTTTGCTGTGTACTCATGAGGTTCTCCTTTTGGAAATGGAAACAGAAAGTGCATTATGATGATCAGAAATTGCATAATGATTCAACTGTATGATAAAGAAAGCCTGGATTGAACAAACCTCAAATCTCATAAAGAATATCATATTGAATGTAGAGAGTGCCTCTTAAGAAAACTGTGAGTGGTTATCTGAATGGTTATAGATATTCGTGTCATGTTAATTAAAAGCCAATGTGAAGAACAGGAGGATGCTAGGAAAAATCCCCGTATAAATAAGAGCAGTAGGATTTATTGATGTCAGCGAAGAAGTTGAGTCACTTCGGGAGGCATTGAGAGGGTTGCATGGTGAGGTATTTGGTAGGCATCTCCTTTTGGATTTAGAATCTATACAAGCTACCTACTAAAGATTCCACCTGCAAGGCTAAAAAGCCACTTTCTTAGAGCAACAGGAGCAGGTAGGAAGTACACTAGATATTGTATTGCCCTTGCTAACACTTGCTGTGGTCTGGGGCAGGTAATGCCCTATGTCCCTCTCCTAGACCACCTGAAGGTGTCCAGAACCTCTCACTACTTAAACAATCCAGTGTCACCCTTCTGAAAATCCTTTCTTAATTCTCAGGAGCACAAGTTGGAATGGTAATTGCATAGGGAAGCAATGATTTTGCACGCAAATCTTCAGTGCTATTGTTTCCAATGTCAAATGTTGACTGAATGCCTGGCAGGGGGGAACACTGTTCCTGGGCTGCTGTCCACCAAAGTACACATATATTAAAGTGTGTTAAAAGCTGCAGCTACAGATGACACTAATATCTTCAGGAGAAAAACAATGAGAAGAATCAATGTAGGTGAGCATTATTATTCTAAAATTATGGAACTTTAAAGTAATTGAGCTTCCAAGCATTTGTATGTCTTCTTATTGCACTGTATCAATCAAGAGAATATTTAATACTGGGGAGCTCCATGCTGACAAGGGGGAAGAAGAAAAAGGAAGCTTCAAGTTCTTTCAGAGATAGAACAAGACTCTTAATGGCTGATGGTGTTCTAGGAAATGTTAGGAACAACTTGTTAGGCTCATTGGTGAGATCATCCTCCAAGTAGACTGATGGACAAGGTTAATAAAACTGAGGCTCAAGAATATAAAATAGTGAACAGTTGGCAGGAAGCCATAGCCAAGAAGTTCATCTCTGTTTAAAAAAAGAAAATACAATTGCATTAGAAAGAGGGAGGGGGGGGGAGAAAAGGCTAGATAGGTAGTAGGGGAACCTTATGCCGTTTGCAGAGGAAACTTCATGCAGCATGGGGACTCATCAGATTCATCCTTATTTCAGTGTCTGAGAGCAGAATAGAAATGATGAAATGGCAAAATTCGGACTGGCTGTTAAATTTGTTGTTCCCCAAAGTACTCACTGCTGCAAGCAAATGGAGGGGAGACACAGGCGTGACCTGTGCCCCCAGCCTGGGCAGTGGCATAAAGGTGATACTGCTGTTCTTGGCTGAGCAGTTCTCTGTCAATGTGATCTGGGCTATGATTTGTTCCCAGTACTAAATCTGATGTGAACATGGAGGAGACAGAACCATGAACTTGAAAAATAGTTTACTTTCATTGCCAGGGTGTCATGCATTTGTTTTCATTTCTGCTTTCCATTATCATATCCTAGCATACATATGTGAGGGGGGGGGTGGGGTGGGGGGGAAAATCTGTAGCCTTTTTCTTTACGGTTCTGTGGTGTTATCACATTATACATTTGACAAAATGTATTGGCTAATAATACCCTGCCTTTGCTGCTTTATACTGCACATACTTTTGGCTATTGTTTTTGTGTGTCACCTACAAATAGCATCAATAAAGACTCTATATGGTCAGTGATGATGGCTGGTTAGTGGGAAAAAGACAACTCAAAGTGTTGCTCAGTTGTGTATGCAGTAATGGGGGCAGCTTGCATATGAACTGAGCTTGTTGCAAAATATGTAAATGTAGTTGTGAGGCTGGCTTAGATCTACTCCTGTTGGAGACCCTGGTAAAGTTTTCCTAAGCTAAGTTAGTCAGGCATTGAGAATTTTAGAAAGTCCCACCCTACGATTACAACCAAAAATAATTTTATAGGAAATATTGTTACTGATTTCTTTCTTTAAAGCTAAGCCAACCACTGGGAGTTTAATTCTGTAGTACTGTGAAGATGATTTGAGAGGGGAAACATCGATCTAAAAATAACTTAGAAAAGCTCTTTTATGCTTTGACAAAGTCACAGTTGTAGGTCTGTTATTTCTGGACCTCCAGGGCAGAGAAATAAGTGGTGGATGCTTTGGAAGAGAATGTGTGTGCATATGTGCCTGTGTGATTTGAGTGAATATAGAGATTTTTTTTTTCTATTTTTGTTATCTTTGGAATGAATTAGAAATGCACATAACCTAGATTAATCCCTTCTTTGACACTGTTACCTACAACAAATGTAATGTTTGATATGGGTAATGCCCAAAGAACTGCAGTTGTTTAAGACTCTTTATTAGCAAAGTTATTAAATCTTTCAGTTGCAGTTTATAAAAGGGAAGCTGCCTATACTGGCAACTGAATCATTTTCAGCAGAACTGAAGGAAAAGCTGGATTTTCAGCAAGAAGCTTCTTTGGTAGTAAAGCAATAGACAAGGGATCCTTTTCTGTTCAGAACTTGCTCCAGAGTTGATCTGCATTTGGAAACTTTACCAAATCTCTGCTAAGTTCATGGTATATTCAGTGAGTGTAAAATATGCCCTGTGGTGGGTACAACAAGCAGCAGAATGCTCTAACAAGGCTTAGTGCTTGAGCTATTGCTGGCCAGACCAGCAGTACATCTTCCCTTGGCTACACACCTGGCTGTAGTGTTGTTGGAGGCTGATGGAGGCAGCACTGGGGAATGGGGTGGCCATTTCTGGTGCATAGAAAGCTTGCTCTTGCTCTTAGGGGGTCTTGTTTTAGTCGCTTTCAGATTTCAGAGGCTCTAGGAAGTGTGCAGAAAAGTTTTTCCATTGTGTTCTGTGGTAGAATGACTTGGGAATATGGTCTTTCAGGATGGATGTCATGGGTCTTGCAGAGCAAATGCAATGGGCCGTCTGCAATTCTTTGCTTCAGTTTTGCTAGAAAAGCTGGCTGTATGCTAAAAGATAGAGCTGAAGTCTTAAATGAAGGAATCCTGCTTGAATTCTATAGTTCTGGGACAAAGAGTTAATGCTTGTTTTAAAGCATGACTTTCTTCATTTATTTTTCTTTGAGCTTCCAGCAGCACACGTCCTCCTGCTGTATGGAGGGTTTGCAGTGAGATACTACCTGGGAAGAGGCAAAGATGTAAACATTGCTGCTTGCTTCATGAAGAACCATATTAATCTCACTCTACCAGGCCTATATAAACCTTTGTGGTTGGTAAATGATATTACAATTCTTCAAGCATGTAGAGAAGGGAAAGCAAGTTCCTTCACTTTTGCTGTCAGCTATCATTGGCAACATAAAGTTTGTATTCCTACAGCTGCTGACAGTCTGTAGAAGTCATGAATAAAAATATGTATTTTTAGTCAAATTGTGCTGTCTTGCCCCAGTATGCTGTTAGCATAATATCCTATTTCTGGTTGGAGTATAATAATTTGATTGAATAACTCTGTTTTGAATTTAATATTTCTTTTTTCTGTCTATATTCTCAAGGCTATAAATATATTCATGTGATTGTTTTGACATGCAGTAAAAAGCTATGATAATTCCTGGCTAGAATATTAAAAATTCATTTGCTGTTTAGTTCTAATGTTAAATATATATGTATGTGTCTCAATGACTATGCAACGTATTTTTCTCACTGCATTATAAAAACCTATAGATTTATAAAAATGCAATTATGAGTTGAAGAAAAATTCTTTGTGTTAGTGGTGTGTTGATTGGTGCCAGGAAAGGTACATTAAAAAGGATCCGGTTCTGATTTTCAGGAGGTCATAAACTGAATCACAATAAACCATAATAATGTGAATTTATTAAAACCATTGGTGGTTATTTGTCCCCATACTTTGCTGACTGTGTGTAATTGCCAGCTGTACTATTATCCTATGTATTTTCCATTTCTTAGCTGAAAGAAAATGTCATTTCCCTATAGACCACATCCTGTAAATAAAATAAAAACAGAAAAGTAAAATGTCAGCAAATGTTTTCTTTTAAAGAAAGCCACTTTTGTTTGCATTTTTGTATGTAGTAGGCAGGGAAAAGGAGTAGCTTTTTTCCCCCCCATTATTGCCAATGAGAGTGATATTTCAAGCAGCATCTTTAATTTGTTCTTCTCTGGGGGCTGAATGGTATAAAATGGTAATGATGAATTATTCACAGTTCTTAACAGAAATGCCATCAATTTGGTGTGCCTATAATCCACAGCCATGTCCTGTCTTCCTAAGAGGAATAGCACTTTGTTCTGTGAAACCAGTGGGATTTCTGCTGAACTGAGATATTCTCTGAGATGCAGCTGTAGTGTCCCGAGGGGGTTATCATCCCTGGGCAATTCACCTTTGTGTTGGAGTTTGAGTTGGATGTTCTGCCAGTAAGTCAAGTGGTGCTGTTCAGCAGCTCTGATGCCAAATAAACTGTTGTTTAACCAGGTCTCTCTCAAAAGTAAGCTACCTGACTCTGTGCTGAAGAGGAGGAATGACCATTGTTCCTCTCTGCAATGCCACCAGCAGCTGGAGTATCCAGAGGGCTTCTCGAGGGGAAAGGCCTACAACTTGTAGAATGAGGTAGCTGTAGGAAATACCATCCTTCAGTTTTTCTTAGTTCATTTTAATCTTGGGGAAGAGAATTGTGGGAGGTGAGATTTGTACAATGGAGTCCAGATTCATTCAGAAACCTGCATAACTATCTTAGATAATGTTAGGAATGTAAATTATACACTTCACTGAGGAGAGATTGGTGTTTTGAGGATGCATTTTCTGCCATCTGCATTTGTAAGTCGTTCTGTATCCATCTCGTATGAGGGCCACATGGTATTTTTAACACAGAGCAAGTATGATCCTTGATTGCCATCCCTGGGTGAGATGGATGCGGTGTTAAGTTTCTGTGCTAACAATTTCCTCTGATAAAGTCATGCAGGTTGCCTTTAACATCTCACTGCATATGAAGTTGTAGTGCATTAACTGGCAAGGTGTTATGGTTTAAATTGTTTGTATTGATTATTGTCATTGGTAAGCTGATATTTGGAAGCTGAATAAATCATAGTAACTAGCTTTGGAGTCTAAGCCCCAAACTAATGTGTGTGGGAAGAGTATTAACATAACTTCCTCTGCTTGCTAATAAACCAGGAATTACATTAATAGATTTAGTCTAAAGCAGAGATAGGTGCAAACTGCTTAGTAGGAAGAAATTTGTTCAAGGAAAAGCCAGTATCTTAAAGAGCAAAAGGCAAAGAGTTTGATTACTTTTTTTGTTTTTAAATATATGACTTAGTTTCAGCAAGTGACCTGTACTTATCTGTCAGGAGACAGAACCGAATCTCCTTCTTAATTTAACTCATTATTTTAGATGCATTAATTATGCATTTTCTTGTTTATTTCCCTTCTGGGATAAACACTATCAATGTTTTCAAATCCTACTTCAAAGCAAGCAGCTCTGTTTACAAAGAATTTCTGAAAATGTTTAATCTTAAAAGCATGCTCTGGATAAACTTTGTCTAATAAATATAACATTACTGTTAAAACAAAGTATTGCAGAAAAGGATGAGAGTCAGAAAATAACATTCTATCTGTTCACTGACCTAGTATTGCTACCTTTTAAACCAAGGACAGCTGGAAATAGCATGAGAAAATCCATCTTGGTATGTTTCAGAGGGTAGGAAAGCAACATTCTTCATAAAACCAGCAATTAGTGAGTCAGGGTTTTAAATGAGGTTGATGGACTGCCTGGCATCCCAGCAGTGCATTAGAATCAGTTAACAAGCAGAAGAATAGACCAGGCAATGCAGTCACTGGAGAAACAAAGATAATCTACATATTTATGAGAATAAATAAGGGCAGCATTTGGACTGTTTCTTTTTGCTGTCTCAGTTGCTTCTTCCAAGTACAGCAGCATCCTTTATTTAATCCTTCATCTTTTTTGTAATTAGTACTGGTAAGCTCATGCTCATCTGCATTGTCTAGATGTCTTTTTTTTTTGTACTTTTGCCTAATGTGTTTTGTGTTCTATTGCCTAATGATCACAATATACTCTGAGAGAGATGGTATGAATACCCCTAGTAGTATTTGATTTTAGATGAATTTCATAGCATATTTAGGACCTTAAAGGTATGTGCAGATCAGAGCACTGGAGTTAGAGAGTTGGAGCCAGTCCTTAAATCGTCAGTGGTGAGAGGTATGCAGTCTGGAGTGTGGATGAGGGTATGTGCATATGTACACATCCAGATATACATGAGGAATCTGAACAGATGAATATTGTCTGCTTTTTAAAAGAAGTGAAAATCAGCCTTTTTTTCTTCCCACATCTCAAAACCTTTATATTTCTAGTATAAGTCTCCTATCCCAATGGTAATGTTTTAGATGTGTTTCTTGTTTGTTTGCTTTTATCCTGAGTACAGGTGGTTAGTTTATTACAAGCAAGGGCATTCAAGAACATTAAAATGCATGTCTGTACATTCTTCAGTTCAGAATTGTTTGGTTTGCTGTTGAAGAGGCACGATGTTACTCTGAAAGGACTGAGGCATTAGAGTCATTTTAAATTGGGTTTTACAGTTTAATATTAATCAATTGCATAATGATAAATGATTTGTTTTACAATACAAATAAAGTCATTGGAATTAATTAAGGAGGATAAACATAAACTTGCTGAGCCCCTGCAGAATTGTAGTCTAACAATGGTTACATCCAACTATTAAACACTGTGTGATGAGTCCTTAGAAAAAAATTGGTAAATGATATGAAAAGATAGGTCAAAAGGAGGAATATAATGACTGGCATGGGCACAGGTCAAAAGTTGCATATACACCCGCTCATGTTCTGCTTTGTAGCATTTGCAAAGAACTCAAAAGAAGCTACAAGGGCTTTGAATGTGTTTTGTAACAGTTGCCTATGCTGGCACCATGACAGTGCATAGTGGAAATTGTGTACATCTTGTTTAAGAAGTCTTTACGGAGTAAAGAGGAGAGATAAGGGCTTACTCTGAGACATTTAGTAAAGATTATAAATTCCTGCCTTTATCTTGAATGCGTTTTTGTTGCCACTGTAGATCAATAATACAGTTGCTTGAATTTTGTACTAAGTCAGAGAACCATAATTTGTATGCAAATCAGATGGCATTCCAACTTGTGTTATATAATTCAACCCTTCAATATGTATCTTAGTGGAGCTTTTGTCATGATTGTATTTATTGGTATTGTTTTGCTACAAGAAAATAATTGTTGAATTATAACTAGAAGACTTTTTCTTCTGTTATTAATAATAAAAACAGAAAGTTAATTTGGAGAAGTAAAAGCTGGGTGTCTACTCCATTTTATTTATAATGGCTGAATAAATAAATGCCCGTTTTGCGTATTTTCTAAATAAATTCAAATTTAATGATAGCTCCTTGACTAAATTTTGCACTTTCTTATTCATAGGTATTATGTTAGGTGAGACTTCTACTTTATTCAGTCCATGTAATCATATGTTTGATTCAATAGGAATCCATATATCTGGTTGAGGACTTGGCCCAGGACATATGATGGAGCCTATGCTTAGCTATCATTTAAACTTAAGCATTGGTGTTCCATTTCTGCCACCTAATTGCTGTGGAGGTCACATGGATGACATTGCTGCTTTGCAAGGGTAGTTATCTCTGGTTAATGTTGGAGAAATCATTGCAAATTCAAACGTTTCCCAAGATAGTCTGATATTTTGAACAGTTATTCTAGCAATTAATGATTTTTAAAGGAATTAAGATACAATATATATTCAAGAAATAAAAGAATGTTGGTAGGATGAGATTTTTGATCAGCTTCTATTCTATAGTAGGTATGTGTAACATATTTGGTATAATTAAAAATAATAGTAATCAAGCTATCTACAACTAGTTCTTGTACATTTTTTGCTTCTCCACTGCAAGCCAGCAGCTAGAGGAATTGAATCTTTGGCAGTATCCTAAGTTCTTATGTACAGAGAAATAAGGGGAAGAAATCCTTCAAGAATGGTAAAGGCAACGGATTAGTTAAGCAGGAGAACTTTTCTCTGTGGCAGGACAATTTTACCATGGTTGAATGAGTTTCTCCTAGCAGAGACCAGTCCAGGAGAAGCCAGATCATGGTTCATACAATTTTATGCTAGCAAAGGCCTAAGTCCAGGTTTTAAAGTTTAATGTGCTTCCTTGCTATAACAGGTTGCTCTTGTGTTTTATTATACTAATGCTTCTCATTCTTATGTGAAGTTGGGTTTTTTTTGGCTTTTTTTTTTTTTTTTAATTAAAATGGCCCGTAAGAAGAGTGAATCATATGTAATTCACATGATATTTGGTGATTTCATTTTCTCCCGTTTCTTTCTGTGATTCCTTATTGTTAAGCTGTATGTGGTTGCAGCATGTGTTTGTGGCATTTTACTGAGTGTACTTTCCTATTTGTCTTCCTCCAGCAGTAAATGCAATGAATTGATGGATCAGTAGTTGAACTCTATGGTCTTAGTGGTCTATTCCAAACTTAATGATTCTATGATTGTAATGCAGGCATGGTTCCCCAGAGTGAACATTTGGCAACAGCTGTGTCTATCATGACGCGTATTTGAGCAAAGGCTGACTTTAAAACCTGGAATCTTGAATGAGCAGCGTGCTGCATGGTGATTTCACTTAGAGGTGTTTTATCACAGGTTGCAAATCTGACCATGGACTGTACTGTCAGGATTATATGATATAAGTGTAGCTGGAAGAATGTTTGTCTAGCACTAAACCAAACACCTGAATGCTTTATGACAGCAGCACTTATACAGTGGCTTCAGTTCATTCATCCTTTCAGGTTTTGATCCGCTGTGGAAAAAATGACAAAAGGGGAGTGGGTGGGGGGTGGGTGGGAAACAAAACAAAAAATGATCACTGGTTTGCACCATATCTGCTCCAACATAGCCCATCTTCCAAATAATAGAAGTGTGCACGTCCCTTTGTGGCACCTGTGCCTTGCACTAGCCAGTGCTCCCCCTGTGGTTATACTTTGTGAGGTAATAAGTGTACTCAAAATAAAATTTCAAGTTAAATGCTATGGCTGGTCTCTGAATAGATTTGTAATTGATTGATTACTATGCTATAACCAAAACAATGCATGATTTAAAACCTTTCCAATACCTTACAAAATATTGTGCAATAAATGATTCTGTGTAAAAGAAGTTCTGAAATACACTTGGATACGCCTGAAATGACTCAACATATTCTTTCTTGGTATTCTGAGTGGAATTCCTTTGTACCTTCATTATGTGATATTTTCTACATTTTAAGTGCTGTATTCACTGGAAAAACGTGATATTGAGTGCTAAACTTTCTCATAGCTCTCTAAATCTTCTCATTTCTTTCAGGAGATAGGTATGGATACAGTCTCCTGTAAGAATATAACCCTCTTCTCCCCAGCTACTCATTTCTTCATTGCTTCTTACAGCCCACTCATCATCTTTTTCTAAAGCCTAGCTCAATGCTTAGAATCTAAATACAATTTAGATGGAATTGAACTGCAAGACAATAATCCTGAATGTCACTAGGTGAGTCAGAGTCCCTGGAAGTCCAGCTGTTTTCTACTAGTGGAGTTATTAAAGTGCCTAAGCTTTTAGTGCCCCAAGCCTAGAGGTGAGTCTTTGTTTCAGCACTTGTCTTATGCCTGAGGCAGACTGCGTATGATTCACAAAGCAGGCATCTCATTGCTTAATCCCAAGGAAATAATACAGAAGATATATTTAGTACTTGCCTAGCCAACACTGAAAGTGTTGCAGAACTGTGGCTTTGTAAGTGTTGCAAAACCATGCCAATTTAAATTGCTAGAAGTGGTGGTTATCCTTATGTATCAAAAGGAAATTCATTAGGGTATCTCTAAAGGTAATGGAAAATCAGGATCCTTGTATTTCAGCTAAAGTGAATTGAAGTCAGATATTGCATGTTTCAGAGGTATCCCCTAAATACTGTTTGTTTTTTCTAGAAGAGGTTCTGTGTTTGGCAGTAAATCAGCAGAGTATGTAAAATATGCTAGTGCAGGCAAGGGTCCAATGTATGACTTTGCCTTCCCTTAGGAGCTAGCTGGAGAGAGGAGCCCGCGTCTTCCCTGTTCATGCCACCCTACATTTCATCTTGCCAATGCAGTATAGCTTAGCATTAACACATTAGCTGATTAGTGAGCTTGTTTGGTTTGGCTGAAAGCTGACTCTTTGCATAGTCTTAACCTGGTGAGTAGATTACCAGATAAGTTAATAAATAACAGTTGCTATACTCCTTCCTCTGACAGAAAAAAAGTGCCTTTTTCACTACAGTCCAGAGAAAATATAGTAAAATGTCCCCAACGTTAGGGGAAAGGGATAGAGATATTCAGAATCAGACTGGATGAGGCTCTGAGCAATCCGATTTAGATGTGGGTATCCCAGTTCACTGCAGGGAAGCTGGACCAGATGACCTTTGGAAGGGACCTTAAAAACCACCTTGTTCTGAGCCCCTGTCATGGGACAAAGCCCCTGACCTTTGAATGCTTCCAGGAGGGGGCAAACTGCTTCTGCCTCATGGTTATGTGCATCAGCTTGGGTGTTCCTGTGTTGTGTTTCTGCTTACAGAACAGGCTCAGGAAGCCTGTTGGGGTACTTGGTTACACAGACTTTCAGGCTCCTTATGCATGCTTGGTAATTCTGCTTTAATTGGTTGTTATCTTTATTTGCCTTTTGGATGAGACTGAGATATCTACATAGTAGATATCTGTACTGCAACTCAGCATGTTTTTTCATCCTCATCTGCGTTTTTTAAATATTTCCAAATCTTTTTTCTTAAGGACAATCATAACTAATTGCAATGAAAATGCTATATAGAAGCTTTGAAGACAAGATTCAATATTTTGTTTTAAATAGATTTGTAATTACATGTGGGGATTCTTTACTTCCATAGTCCTGAATAGGGCAGAAGCATAAGAATGACAGCATGTGTGGGAGTATTGATTTTATATAACCAGACTATTAAATGATAGTGAAAAAATGCATCACTCAGGGAATTCCGCTAGGGATGATATCACATTCGTCTGTCACTGTGGAATGAAAAGAACTATTAGTCTAATACCTCAACTTTTTATGTAGTTTTTATGGAGGTGTTTTTAAAAATTGGATTAAAATTGTTGCACTTGTAACCTTTCTAGTAACTACTCGTTCAAGTATAGACAAAAGTATGTGTTTTATTAGCATTAACTTTATTAAGCAAGGGCTTATGCTACAAATAAATGGATATCTTGCTTCCTGGAAATCTCTCTCAGTGACTATAGATTCAAAGAAAACTTATAATATTTTACTTTCTTTTTTCCCCTCCTTTACTTGATTTTAGCAACATGTCTTCAGGTTGACAATGCTGGCTATGAATACCTCCACTCATGTTCAGATGGAGCTATAGATCAGTCTCCTTGCACCATGCTTAAATCATGTCATCCCCTCTGCCTGGTCTTTTATGACTGTTCAATGAAATTGTGTTTATAGAAGTTATATCCAGTGAAAAAATGCAGAATGTTACTTAAAAGAATGATCAGTAGAACATTGCTACTTTTACAGCGAATGATCAGTATATGCCAGTTTTTGTTGAATTAATAGCATTATTAATTGAAAAGGTCTAAAAAATGATTGATATTGTGAGGCACTGACTTGTTTTTATTGAGTTTCATTTTTAAGTTGTCCTGCATAGTCTTGAAAATTCTTATTATATATAAGAATTATTTTATATTTTATTTATTATTATATATAAGAATTATTATTATAAATAATTCATTCTTGAAAATGAAATACTTTAAGATAGATGATTAGATTGGTATATGCTAACAGAAATTGTGTTGAAGATGCTAAAAATATCTGTGGTGATGAGAGTCTGATTGTGATTATTTGGTGAAGAGAGCAAATGCCTTTCTGCGGAGAAACGTGGATGAAGTGTGGCAGTAGTCTGCTTTGTTTGCTTTTTCTCCTTCCAATACATTGCAAGCATCTCTCTAGTAGTGTTTCTATGATGTGCATCTTCGCCCCAGGACTCTGTATGTGTTGCAAGACAGAAATGACCTTTTCACTGAATCAAAGACAGACTATCTTCAGAATAATCAGTCTTTATAATTTTAAAAACACCTTCTAAACAGATAAGTAGGCACAAAACCACTCTTTTCTGAATCACTGTGTTATTTTTCCTCATCTCTGCCCCTTGATCCAGTGTGTGTGGAGTAAGGTGCAGGTGTAAGTTAATGTTGTTAACTTGGAGCTCCTGATGTGGGATTTAGGTGATAAGAACTTGCTTGTATTTCACTCAGGAGCTGGAGAGTGGGAATGGCCACAATCATGATGAACCAACCGTTCCTTTTGGTGGCGTTCCTAAATCACATGTAGTAACAGGGTTGGCAGCATTGTCTGAAGCAGCTCAAGCTAATGCTTTAGGGTTTTTGTTTGTTTATTTGTTTTTAAATCTGTCTGATCAATTTATTCTCCAAGTACAGAAGGCTGCTGCTAGAATCCAGTCGGAAGAGCAGCACTTGCTGCCAACTACAAGGAGTTGAAAGTGAGTGTGAGGACACTAAGTGGGGATAAAGAGAAAAGTGAGCTGCAAGTCCATTTTGAAAGCTTTTGAAATCATAATCCATATCTATTGTAGGATCAGGTTTTTTTTTGTGTTTAGAAACCTATGTAAGGACAGCTTTTCCAGTGTTAGATACTTGTGATCACAAAAGGTTAAGTATAAAAGAAAAGAAAAAAGTATTGAAGTTATAGTAACTGTGTATCAAAAAAGTGAAGCCACAGGAGTGAACAACAGCTGACATATCAAAGTGTAAAGTGTGTTTTATCTTGGTTCTCAGTCCTTTTGTAAGTTATTAATGGGTTATTTGAAATGCAAATGAGAGAACCAAATTTTATTGCAAAACCATATTTCTCATCAAACTTTGATGTTTGATTATACAGAAAGAGCTTCTAATTTTCTTCTGCCGTTTTAAAACCAGATCAGCATATTCTTAAAGGGCTTGCATTTGTTTAAAATAAAAGGCTTGCTAAGCAAGCAGGAGTTGCTGTTTTAAGTGCAATTTCTTATTCTCCAATGCATTAAGCAGAATCATTAAGTCTCCTTTGTTTAACTCCAGTGGTGAGAGAGGTGAGTAAAGACCTGTGTTTTTCTCCACAGAGATTGTTTTTTATGGCCCTTTTGTACCACCTGACTGTGAATCAATACGACTTTATTGGAAAACAAACAAGCAAAATGAAAATCCCAGAAAACTCATGAGCACAGCTGCCTGCACTGCCATTGGGAAATGGAAATTTCCATCAAGTTTCAGCATTTGCACAAAAGGGCAGCTGTACTGTTGGGGTTTTACATTTACATTAGATTTGACTTTTTTATTTCAAGCTTAAATAAAATACATATATATATGTATTTTAACCAAAAGCATATAACTACTGTTTACTGCTTTTGTGTGTGTGCGTTGAGTACAACCCATGTTCTTTGATTTACCATCTTTACCCCTTTCTTTCTCCCTCATTCAACTCTGTTCTTATATTTCTTTTTACTTTCTCCTGTCTGAAACTCTGTCCTACCTCTGTGTTTTTACAACAGCGTAAATCGCAACAAAAAAACACTTAAGTGACACTGTCTCAGAGAAACTCTTGATCTCTTTGGATTGCACTTCAGGTGTTTTACTGCACTGTGGAAACATTATCAACTGAACAAAGTAAAATAGAAGTCAACTCTAATTCAAGCTTAAAATTATCAAACTGAAATGAAACTTTTTTCCTAAATGAAATCAAAATATTGATTACTTTATTAAAAATAAAAAAGTGACAAAGCTCTGATAATTTGTGAATGGAATGAAATCTAAGAATGATCATTAGAATTTTGGCTGATTCAAGTTGTGGCATCAGACCTGGAAGGAAAGTCTCCCTGCTTTATATATTTACATAATGTACACATATTTAGAAATATTTATGGATGGGATTATTACTACAGATAATTTACTTCCGGGGAATTATTTCTTTTCCATGAATCTAAGATCTCAGCATCTCAGTTAAAATGAGTGGATGGAACTGCAGACGTAGGATGCAGTTCAATTCATAGGGTGGATATCTGAACCTGTACTCCAGAACCTGTTCGTCATCTAGAGAAAAGCTTCTAACTCATGTGGGCCTAGGTATTTATTTAGATGTCTAAGTTTAGAAGTAAGTGTTACGATATAACTTGGCAAAATCCAGTCAAAAATAGACCTTGCCATTAATGTATATAGGCAAATTCAGGCTTCTAGTTGTTGTGCAGTGGCTGCCCCTCCCAAAAAACACCTCAAATATTCTAAAATAAAAGGAATGGGAGGAGGAAAATGCTGAAATGACTACAGCTGGTATTTTATTATAAAACACATCAGTGTTGTACCCTCACCTGAGATGTTGCATGTGGTTCTGATTGCTGTATCAGAAAGACATTGGCAAAACAAAGAGGGTGAGAGATATGAGTGATATAAGTATGGAGAAAATACTGTCATAACAGAAGAGATCCTAGAGACTGGGACTATTTATGGAAGAGATGAAAAAGAGGGAAATAATAAGGCTACCCAAAGTAATGATTGCTCTAAAGAAAAGTAGTATGGTAACTCGTTTTATATTTTTAAAGCATGAATAGAAGAACAATGAAACACTGATTGGAAGTGGAAGGGGAAAATTGAAAACTGATGAAAGAAAAGATTGTATTCTCACACTGCATAATTAACCCATGGCATTCATAGGATGGCATTGAGGTTGTTGTTTTAGCAGAATTTAGAAAAGGGACTGGAAATATATATAGGAACAAGTGAAGCAGATACGACGATGGTAATATTCAACATCCCTGCTTCAAACCAAGTGAGTAGTTTTGAGTCTTTTCCAAGTACTTCTAGCACTTCTATAGTACTCTGACTTGAAGAGAGTTTCAGATTTCATTGCTTCTGAATAAAGTAGAAAGTAAATGGTTTTAAGGATTTTTTTTCAATGTGTAATATGTTTATGCAAAGTAAATGTACTGTTTGAAACCATCAGATTCAATATTGCTTAGTTATCATATGTTCTCATTTATTCAACTTTATGCAAACTCCATTGTGGTCTCTATCAGAATGAGGGCATGTTTTTGTTCGTGATATATTAAGGGCAAAATAGCAGCAAAATTTCAAAAAGAGTGGGCTAAATCAGTTTCAGTACATTGTCTGGCTGGGAGATGAGCTCAAAGGAATCTCAAAGCAATTCAAGGAGGTTGTAGCCTTTAAATGCTAATTGAGTTTGTCTGCAGTGTTATTGATAGAGCCTCTAAGGATGAGATTGAGAATTCATTATCCTTTATATGAATAACTGAAGGAAGAGGAAGTGAACTAAAAGGATATGTACTTTTCTTCCTTAAGTCTAGATTTATCACACTGAATTCACTCTCTTGAATTTTGTCTGATAGTCAATATAGTGTTTTAAATTTTGTTCTTTTTGAAGGTTGCTAAATGTCTATTGCAAATATAAGTGCATTTTGACTTAAATTGATAGCAAGAATGTGCTGTCATGTTGATTGCTGTACTTAGAAGAGAATTGCACTGGTTAACTCTATGTCCACTTTGTTCTTTTTCATAAGGATTTTTTTTTTTCTCTTAGTTAAGAATTAATAATATGAAATAGTTTTCTGAGTCTAACTAGAGGTGGATTTGATGATCCTTATTGCTACCTTCCAACTCTGGATATTTGATTCTATGAAAACCTCAAGACTGTTTGATCTGGGACATGCCACTAAAATTCTGATGATCCCTTTGTGAGTGCCTTTGTACCATTTTTGGCCATGGAGATTTGGAACTTCTGTCCCATTACCTGCTTGGTGCTGTAGAAATGCATCGTGTTGTTCCCTGTTTCTCAGTTCAGGCAATAACTGTGCTGCGACTGTACAAAGTTGGTGCTAGAAGACACAGAGCAGCTTTAAGTTAAACAGCACTCCATGGAAAAAACAGTGAGGATAGCACTTGCAGAAATGTATGACAAATATGTGTGAGGTAACAACAAAAAAGAAAAAGAAGCTGCTTGGAACTCAACTGTGATGTTGTAGTTTTTCTTCTTATCTTATTTAATTTCTTCTCTCACTCATCTGCAGTCATATTCTGTCTTTCTGCAATTCTCCCTTTTCTCAATATAGATTTCTGTGGCCCAACAGTTAACATTGATACTAATCCTGAATTTCCACTGTGCTGCTGTGAGTGCGGAATTGGGTTAAAATGACTGAGAATGAGCATGAATTGAGTTAGGAGTCCAGAACTGGCAGCAAGGAGCTATATTCACTGGTATTTACCTACTATTTTGATGTGAAGCTTATGAAGATCAAATGAGGAGATTAAGCTAAGTTTATGGCTGGTTTATGTTGCTTTCAAAGTGACAGCTGTTCTGTACTGGTGAATCCCTGTAATTTTGAGAATGATTTGAAAAAGTCCATTCATCTTTTAGATATATTTTGTTAGACCTGGGAAAAATGGGTGTCATTGAGAGGATGATTATTTTTCACAGACTTGCAGTAAAAACTAGAGAATGCTTATAAAGGTTGTGCTGGATACTGTATGTGCACTCTGCAGAAAACTGCCCCAGACATCTTAAGAAGCAATTGCTGAAAGTTTTTTTTTTTTTTATTTCAGTGACTTTATTAATATTTTAATTATTATTGATATATAAAACAGACATAAAACAATGAGCTTGCAGTCTCTTGTGGTCACTGATGAAGTGTGTTAATTTTTTTGCTTTTTTTTTTGTTGTTGTTGTGGCATTGGGATAAATGATATAATTGTGCTCACTAAATCAGCTCCAAAAGTGTTTCCATGTGGCTGTGCAAAAAAGTCAGTATGCCCTGTTCTACTTGATTGTAGACCAGAGCTCATGTGCCTTTCTTGGCATCTTCTCTTAATCCTAAATGTAAACCAGAAGAACAACAGAATTTGTAGTAGTATAGAGTTTTTCCTGGGTTATTCTGGTTTTCTTTTTGTAACAGCTCCTTCCAATTTCTTTTATAGAGAATCTCTCACCATTTTGACTATATCTCTTTCTCATATGCCTTCATAATATCAATATCAATTGTGACACCTGTCTGAATAAAATGGTTTAGCACAGTAGTTCTTTAACTGTGTCTTTCTGCAGCCTTATGTTATAACTTTTAAATGTTTTAATTATAACTTTTTTTGCCTGTGAGATGGGGGTTACAAGTTGGGGAACATAGCACATAACACCTGCATTTGCAAGGATCTCAAACAACAGATCTTATTTCTTAAGTCTATGGAATGTAGTGTTCATTATCGCTTCTACAATCAGTCCCTCCCTTTCCGGACATTAATGCAAGTGTGTTAGACTTACTGGGAACCTCTGCCAGAAGTTTCTTAGCCATGTTGCTGGCTACATGCTTTTTAAAGTAGTAATTTCTTCTGAGCTGTTTTGTTCTCAGATGAAAATATTTTTAATGTACTTAATATATATTGTCCCATTACTAAGTGCAATGTCATTATTAAGAGCATAATGATACCGTAAGCAAACAAAATGCAAAAATTGTAGTTTATTTTCTGTTCAGGCCGTAACTTTTAGAAATTTAAATATAATCATTTTATAAGATGATATATCAGGATGGTAGCTGCCAAATGGAAGAAAATTGGATGCATATTTAAGTTGTTTTGAATTCTGCAAGAATTGAATGTAGATAGATTCATTGCAGCTCTTTGTACTATAGTTCTTGAGGAGAAAGTGAATTTAAATTATGGAGGGGGAGAGAGTTTGTGGGATTCTGTGAAATCCAGACTCTAAAACTAATGAAGATAATTGGCAAGATTTTTCCAGTTATGATTTAATACATGCATGCATTAATCACAGTAAATCTATTCTGCCTAAGAGGCAACCAGAAGCAGTCTTTAATCATTTTGTGTGTGTATATATATAAAAGCTTTACATCTGTAGCAGAAATAAACCTTTCAGAAAGAAGATTTAGAAGTCATAACTTTCTGAATAAGAAGTCTAGGTAGAGAGAACTAAAAGAATGAATCCATGTAATGACTTGTTCTATGTAGCAGATACAGAGCATGTCATGGTAAATGTTAAGTATTAGCAGGTGATGAGTAGAATGGTTATCTTAAATCATTATTTCTCCTATTACATTTCATAGGGGTAGCCAGGCATTCTGATTAGTCTGAGCCAGGAAAGCTTTGGATGCTTTTTGCTAATTGCTACTGAACTGAACCTTGGCATTAGAATTTTTTTCAGAGTTTTTTTTTTTTATCTCTTAGCATAAGTATTAATTTTTGATACTGTGAATGTGCTTACCTTCATGTCTCTGTCTAGGATTTCTTTTGGTACTGACTCAACTATGGCCAGTACCCAAAGTGATTGCAGCCAATGAAGAGAAGAATAGGTAAAAAAAAGTCAGTGTGACGTGAGAAGTGAAAGTGCAAACAATAAAAATGTAT
Organism: Coturnix japonica; assembly: GCF_054131305.1. Lineage (NCBI taxonomy): Eukaryota > Metazoa > Chordata > Aves > Galliformes > Phasianidae > Coturnix > Coturnix japonica. The sequence goes on from NC_140666.1 coordinate 81,275,480, forward strand.
GTCTGGTGCAAATTAACACCAAATTTGGTTTCCATGCAACTGAATGGACAGCACTGAATTAGTATGAAATCTGTTTTTATTTACAGTATTTTTATAGCTGTTGTAAAATGTGAATGATATTGGTACAAAATTGCTCAAGAATCAGTTAATGCTTTGTATTTTCTCAGTGCTTTGTATAAACTAATGATGCAAACTGAGTGGAAGTTGAGTTTGCCAGTGAGCGAGTGTAGCTCCAAAATATTTTTTAAAATAAATGAATTTGGGTTTCAGAGAGAATGCATTGTTAGTAAATATACTTCTTTAAATGAATGGTCTTTAGAATTAGTACTGTAGTCATAGATGTTTAACTTTTTCTCCATTATCATGGTTGTAGTAGATAAGTCTAAAATTTGCTTTCTTCAAAATGGTGACCAAAGCTTTCCTACAACACATTTGACATGGCAAGTGTGATTTTTTTTTTTTTTTTTTCATTGCATTCCAAAGAGAGACACTGCAAATTGGCAACATGAGGGAAGAGGATCATTAAGTGAGAATATGATGATGTTTCAATATTAGTTGTACATGCTTAAAGAGGCTATCTGCTCTCCATTATGAACCATATACTACAATTAATTGAACTGTGTTTGAGAATTTTTCCAGCCATCTGGAAGCTAAATATCCACAGAAATAGTGGTAAAGCTTTACTTCAAGTTGAAAAGGATAAAAAAAAAAACAACCCAACACACTAATCTTGCATTAGGGCTTTAACATCTGTTGCTAGAACTAATAGTCCATAACCATTAGAATTTTCACCATCAATGTTAAAAGATCCAGCATATCTGACTTAGCAGTATAAATACTGGACATCTGTCTTGAGCTAATTTTCTAGTATTTCTGTCATGTCAGTGGGCAGTCATCTATGGAGGAGCATTTGTTCTGTCTTAAAATAGACGTCTCATGAATAGAAGGAATTGCCTTTTCAAGCTGTCTATCCCTATGGCATGACTTTAGAGAGAAACTAAATGTTTATCTTTAGATTGCTAATGTGAAGGAAGTTTTATTCCAATCAAAACACCAAATTTCAGCTTTTTTTTTTTTTTTTTTTGTAAAATATGAGATGGTGATGGATATCATAAATCAAAGGTAGTGACGTACCTTCCTTTAGAGGTAGCAGTATGTAGGGATGGGGCAGGACTCCGAAATATTAGAAGATATATTGTTTTCATTGTTTTCAATTGTTCAACTTAAATCTGCACCCCAAACGGGGTTGCATGATAGGTACTGTCTTGACTGTTCAAATCTTACTGCTTTTTAAGATGTGAATTTTCTTACAACCACTCAAGCATAGATGCTGATGATTCTGTGCTATAAGAGTAATTACCATTTTCTCACCTTAATATAACTTCTTCTGAGGAAATTAGAGCACTTCTATATGCATGCTTCTTTCTCAGTAATTTAGAATATCTCCAGTGTATTTGAATTGTTCATTAACCAGATGCTACAAACATTAGAAAGAAAAAGGTAATCTACCATGCAACATGACCCAATACTTGCTTAAAAAATGAACCAAATTCATTCCAAACCATAGCAAATAACATGGACTTGTCTCGTGGGCTTTCCCCTGAAAATTTCAAACTTTTTTTTTAAAATGTCATGTTTGTGTTCATATATAGTTTGTACATAATCCATTTTGTTTTGTGAGATGTCAGTTTTGGACAGAGTTGGAATGATGTTGTAGGGACAAAAACCACAGGTTGTTCAATTCAAATTCATCTATTTATTTTGAAATAATTCCCTACAAAGAGAATCAAATAAATACTCAAATAGGGATTCTGGAAATAGACATGTTTGGTTTATTTTTTTTAAATTATTTTTTTATTTTTTTAATCTTTATTTTTACTGCTTCAAGGCATTTTAAGCTCATGTAAATAGAGCTGGAGGCTGTAATGAAGAATCATAAAGAGGCTGAGAGACCCTAAGAAGTAGAAATCTAGCTGAACTTGCACAAATGCTTAAACAATTTGATCGTTAACACCAAAGTTTAGCCAAGCTATTGTAGGCAGTACCATAGGTTGTTCTGAACAAATATAAATATTTGAGTACTCTCAATATCTTAAGTAGATGTGCAAGACCTAAAGCCTCCAAAAATGTATACTACTTTGGTTCTTGGTTAGTTTCTTTCCTGTGATCTCTTTAGAGTCTATCACAATGAAAAATGTGAATGTGATATGTCTTTTTATGGTAACAATAGTAATGGTGTCATACAGACGGGATACCCCTTTGTCATTTACTTGTTATTAAAAAAAATGGCCTATAACTTGTGTTTGTTTTGCTGTTAAATGCCAACATCTAGCCAAGTTTAACTTCTATTTTTTTTTTTTCTCTTGTGTTGTTTGGTGTTACTCTTAATGTTTTAGATACCTCCTCTGTAAGAGGAGAAAAGAAATAAGTGCTATGATGTTGAAGATAAAAGCATTGAGAGATTTCAACTTTGAAATGAGTACTCATTTTTGATATCCATTAAAACATACCTGTATCCACGAACTAAAAAATATTGGGTATTTACATCAGGCTGAAATTAGATATTAGAAATGTTCAGTATTGCAAAGCAATGCTTTTCATCCTAGTGAAGTTCTAATGTCAACACTCTGTAACAAGGTTATAAGCATGTTTTCTTTTTCTTCCTTTCTGTAGAGAGCTCAGCAGACAATATGTTTTCAATTGTTTTATTCACAAAGGTGTTCAATAATTTATATGCTACTTTGCATGCATTTCTACAACTCCTCAATGAGCAAATTAAAGCTTAAGAACACTGCTGGATTTGAGGAACAGAATTCTGTTCAACATCTGAGATCTTTTATCTTATGCATCCCATTTACTTTCATTAGTCTTTATCACTGCTTCTTGTGTGCTGCGCATATCTTCCTGACCGTCACTTTCTATTCTCCACTATTAGTCCTCTTTTCTCTCTACAGAATTTCTGTTTCTGTGGAAACATCCAAAATTTCCAGAACCTAATTAAAATTTGCACCAAAACTTCTTCACCCTATATGTATGAATGTAAATTATGAAATACTTCCATTAGAATAAAAATATACAAACGGTTACTACAATTATTCATTATTTATTTTGTTATGTAACTTGAAAAATTGACTTATATGAGTTCACAATGATGAATTGAAGTGTCTTAGAAGGCACTGCTGCCTCCACAATTAATGATGCAAGAGTTGTTGATTTTACTGTGGGTAATGAAGTGTCAGTTAACATTCAAATTAGCATTATATGTGTGTGATTTGAGGAAAATGAAAAAAATCTCAAAGGCATCTAGAAAAAATCGATTTAGTATTTTCCTTCTGAAACTAGCTCAGTGAAAAGTGCTTTGTAGTTTTTGATCTGTGGTGACACCTGCTGCACTCAGTACATGAATGCCCAGCCTCAGTCTGTTGGAAGGAAAGGAAGCCATTCTGTTGCAGACGGTATTTCATGGCATTGAAGTGTTATTAAAAATAACCTACAGTTAAACTGAGAAAAATCAGGAATTACATTCATGGATAATTTCATGCTAAAACGTATGCACTCAATGGTAATCTCCTTGTAAATGTGTTAAACACTCAAGAGACACTCAACTGTATCTCAGCAGTTAGAGGTAATTTCAGTAGGGTGCCTTACTATTTTGTTGAGTTTTGCATGTAATCAGTAGGAGAAGACTGACAGAAATGTCACTTGAATTAGCACATTATTATTTCAACAAATGGGAAGTGATGCTGAAATAAATAAAACAGGCTATTCAAATTGTGATCTATACTCCTTAAATCATTGACAGCTCCTGAATATTTTTGTGGCTGACAGTAAATTAATCTCAGGATTGTATGATCAGTGTTAACAGTTGGAGTATTTCTCATGTTTTTTTTTTCGGTTTTTTTTTTTTTTCTCTTTTTTTTTTCTTCTGGACACAGTGGCAGATAAGCTAGTTGAAATTAAGTGCAGAAATCTCAGCAGTCATTGAATGGTCTAAGCTGAGTTAGAGGCAGTTTGAAAGTCTTGAAAATGAAGCCAAGAATGTTGTACTTTGTAAGTGCAGGGGAAAAAATGGAGCCAGAGGAGGGAAGCAGAGGAGGATAAGAAGGTTGTTTGGATAAATATCAGCGGGGTAAGACTGCATTTGCAGAGGCCAGGAAAAATATGTCTGCTCTAACAGTTTGACACTGTAATATATTGAACAAGGCTGAATAATATGGTAGGAAGATTGTGGTAGTTTAACCCAGCGATGCTCATACGCAGTGTCCATGAAATGTAATACATAATAAAAGTCATACAATTGGAAAAAGTGGGTCTCAATCAGAGTAAAACAGTGCCATCTCTGAATCCAGAAATTGTTGAATTGTTAAGTTTTTGTTAATTTTAAATAAAATGTGCTTTATCAAATAAACTTAACAATTGTTTAAGGGAGTTTATTTGGTTCAAGCACGAATACAGTTGAGATTAATGAGAACAATTTAAAATTGATTTAACTTAAACCAGTTCAGTTTCTCATGAAGATTAAATTACAGATAGGTCAACTACTGGAACAAGAGATTACAGCAAAGTATTTCCACACGAAGAATTTCTAGACATTTGGCAGTTATGAAAATCAGACTTCTTATTGAATGGCTAAATCAAATGTAGGAATTCAACTCTGTTCTCTTTTCTTTTGGCCTTAGTGACTTGCCCAGGGTCACTGTGTGAGTCAATGGCAGAGCTGGAAATAAAACCAAAGAATTATTACTCCCAGTTCCAAACGCTAATCATGAGACGATCTTTCTTCTCATTTTCCTTTTAGTAGACCACACTTGCATTTTGCATTCCACAACAGGCAACAGGGCAAAGTTATTGGCTGTAATTGGATGTCTGTACTAAGGAGCACCTTAGAGTTTATCAATGAAGTAGCTGTAAAAATGCTTGGTGGTATTATTATTTATTATTTGCAAACATAGCAATTCAGTAAAATATTTACAGATAAAGGAGGCCCAACACAGGACTTGACTTCCCATCGTTTCTTTTCTGTTCCAAGAGTAATATGCATTATTTAAAGCATTTAGCTGAAAGACTTGTTGCCAACATTTTTTAGTATTCTTGGAAAAGTGTATCAAAATATGGAAGAACTCGTTATGACAAATTATTTTAAATTATTCTGTTCCTGTTCTTCCCTTCACCTAGTAATTGTTACATGGTTTCTGGCACTAGCACTTTATATTACTGATATCAAGATAATCTGTAGTCCTGAGTAATCTATTGAAGGGTCTTATTTAAATACCAGATCATTTACATGAGTCTGAATACTAACTCAGTTGTCCATACTGAGGCTGATTCCCTTTTAGTTTGCTTTAGTTGATTTGCCATCTTGTCTTTGCCTATCAGTATGACTGAATGGTGAGAATGAGTTATATTATCAAGTACCATTCAATGTGAACAACTCATAAAAAAATAATGCCTATATTTTTTCTTTGGGGTTCCCATTAACTTAAATGTGAACCACCTTTGACAGCAGACATTTACTCTGTGAATTGCAATAATTGGGAACTGTGATGAAAAGCCAAGTAAGGCAGGCTATGAAATGTCAGTCACTTTGATTACACAAGGACATTGCAGGATCTCCAACAATGGGTAGGACATGAGATGATGGCTCTGTCGTCTTGGAGAGCTCATTGTCAGAAAATAAAGCAAACAGCATCAGTCAGAATCTGGCAGTGCTTGGAAGGTTGCATGAAAAGCACTGGTTGGTTGATGGTCAGATAGTGAGCAGCATTTGTTTTGCATATAACCTGGCATTCTTATGAGCGAGATGGAGAGATACGCCATGCAGCCTATCATGGAGAGTGGAGAATAACTTTCAGAACATGTGCTGTTGTGAGGCTTGAAGGAAACACCCTGGTGTTAGGGAACCTACTTTATTGAGGGGCTATACTTAGTTTATACTTTAATGCCTGGAGGTTCCTTCTAAGCAGTATGATTGGTTGTGTTGAAGAATGGCAAATTACTTCCATGTCTGGAAGAGCTATTCCTGTGCATTTAGGTGCTAGAGGAGTTCTATATCCATCTAGTTGCATAACAAGGAGGCAGTGGGTTAAAAATACTGATGTTTCCGAGGTTTCCAAGCCCCTGCAATAAATGGTAAATTTTGAAAACAGAATAGCTAGTATCTTACATGTGCAGAGTGAGCATTTGTGAATGAAATCGGAGTGGTGAAATGGGGACTATTGTGCTGTTAATAGTTTGCAGTACCAGCATTGAAGAATGGATGAACATATTAGTGTGAGAAAGTAGTCCAGTAGTGCCACTGCAGAAATGAGGCAGTTATGTGGTGTATTTGGGCATGTAAACAGTGTACAGAAGTAGAACATTCACTGGTATATCTTGTATTACTATCTGTTGTTATCTATGCTATACTTACAAAATATGCAAGAAGTAATTTCTCAAGAAACTGCATATGGATACAAGTATTTTGATGTGGCTGCCACTTTTTTCTTCAGTGTTTGTGTCCTAAAGGCTTTCACTTTCCTCTTTTTGTGTATTTATTTATTACAAAATGAATGAGAGTGTAATCAACTTCAGTTGGCCAAGAAAGAACAATTTTAAAGTTTCCTGCTCCTTGGTCACTTGTGTGGCTCATAAGGTTGTGTTTTCTGATTCAGTGTTGCCAAATCCCAGCAGAGTGAGGGAGGGAAAGTATGAAAGCGAGCCTCAGAACTTAACACAAACCACAGTCAACAAGCAGCTGAATCCAATAGCAAATTTCAAGCTTCACTTGACTACAAATTAATTCTGCATTCTAACTTTTTTCTTTGGTTCATTAACATTCCAGTTTCTTTTGTGTTTTCTGAGCACAGCATTTAACTATAACACATCCTGGTTTATTTCTGCTTAACTTCATTCCACCATAACATTCCAGTAGCAGGCACTCAATTCAGAGAAATGCAGCTTTTTTTTGTTGTTGTTTTCTTTTTTTTCTAACCTCCCTCTCCAGCATTTTTCTTGTAAGAAGTGTTTTGCAGTTGGCTTCCATAAGACAAAATTTCACCAAATTTCCTTTGATACTGAGGATAAAGTAAGCGTGTGAGTGCATCAGTACAAGTAGAGGTCTTTTTTATTGTAGTTGGTTGTTATGTTATTTTTACTTTTCTGGATCTTTCGAATGTTTTAATGTTATTTTGGTACTCCCTAATCTCAAAAATGAGAAAGAACTTATTAAACAGAAGGTGTTTGTTTTGGAGGGAACTTTCCACGTTAGCAAAAATAGCACTCATTTTATGAGATTCCTTTGAATCTGCCCACATCTCTGAAAGATCATTTATAACAAGTAATCTGAAAATAACATGAATAATTTCTCCTAACGCAGAAGTGAGTATTGTTTAGTGAACGTGAAATTATTGTCTACTTGTGTTAAGACAAAGTACAAATGACGTAAGTTGTCAAGATTTGGGTTTGCAAGCTGATAAACTGGAGCAAGAGGAATCTGCTAATCTCCAGGTGCATGAGGTCTAATGCATTCCTCTAAAGCATTAGAGCACAGCTGGAAACAGATGGGGATGATCTGTGGCACTTAGTGTAACAATTTCCAGAAAAAGTACGCATTTAACATTTGTAGGCGTGAATAGAGTACATTTATTTAATAGATTTATGCTATTTTTCCTTTGGGCAAATGATATTCCAGAAATGAAATATTTAGACTGCAGTATGATGTGAGATTTTTTTCATTGTCTTCTGAATAAACATGCAATGCAATGTAACTGCTCTGTTCTGTTCCAGTATATATACCTCAGTTAAAAATACAGGATGGAACAGTGGTGTGACTGTCACCTGCACACACTGTCCCATGGTTAAATGTTCAGTGTCTTAGAGCTGGAGTTTGCAGTCCTGCTCCTGGGATTATTTCTACTTTTTGTATGGTGGAAGAAGGCATATCTTGTTTAAAGAAGTTGAGTGTCTTACCTCAATACAGAGATAAGATAGTTCTTCCCTGAATATTTTTACAGTGAAATTACTCGTGGTTTGTCCCTCTTTCTCTTTTGAATATAGAGATACATCATGATCAATTTCCTCCAAGTTTAGGAAAATGTCTGGTGTTAGGTGGGATGAATTCATGCCTCCCTGAGGTCCGTGACAGGTGTGTTTGAATTTCTTCTACACAAGGAAAGACCCGAGATCCCCATCTTCTTTTCTTTGTCAAATGAGTTAACCTATATGGCACTATGTACTGTAACTGTTGGACATAGTTTACAGGTATGAATCTGCCCAGCAGAAGTGAAACTTAGATTGGAAGTGGAGGAGGTTCTGAGCCCTGACTTAAATGCCGTCACTTGAGAGGATGGCAGGAATTTGGAGACATTCTTCTTGACTAGTTGTAAGTTAATAGAATGCAAGTGGGGCTGATTGCACCAGTATAATTATTATGATATTTATTATTACAATATCATATGTAATTATAGTAATAGGTTGTTAGTTAATGATAATAATTAATTATGTCTGTCAACCTGTTGTTAACATACCCATCACAGCAACAAATCCTGTTGCTGTGGAAAGAAGTACACATCTCCTTATAACTCTTAGCCTAAAAAAACCCCACAAATTAGTTATGAACAGTGATATTTCTGCTACAAAGTATAACCTTCTTTCTCTAAGTTTGTGTTGAAGCCAGTCACCTATCTTTTTTAATTTGTGGTTCTAAGTCTGTAGTAAATGCTATGACTTAAACATATTTCATATCAATGCAGTAGGTGAGTCATGGTCAAGCAAAAATAAGTAAAATCTTTGTAGACATGAAAACGCAGCTCATGTGAGCTGCTGAAAGATTCTGTTTGAAGTATCACTGTAAGCAGTTCTTGGCTTCTTGTGATGCATTCCTAGTTAAGTATTAACTTAATTACTAGTGAAACTGCTTTCTCTCTCTCTCTCTCTCTGTTGGCTTGCTTTTTTTTAATACTAGGAAAGAAGTGATTTGACATCTCCATATTTTGTAATAACACAGTTCTGCCAGCATCTTTTTAATGCAGCTTTTTTTGTAGATCATGTAAATATGGCAATGAGTGTTTTCTTTGTCATGAAAGATAAGGGGTTACATGGTAAATGTTATCACTTGAGCTACTGTTGTGCTAATTATGCCTCTGTTCAAGACCGCAGTGATAATTCTTTGGCCCGCCTTTGAGCAGAAAATATACATAGAATCTGGTATATCTTTCATACTGGTACTTTCAAGACTTCTTGAATTTAATAAAGTCATAATAATTTAGAACTCAATAAAAACAATCTATAAAATCGATAATTTAGAGGTCAAGAAAATCAACTAACAATTGACTGCTGTATGCTGAATCTTGTCACAGATTAAGGTGATTGAGCTATACTTTTATTATGCTTAAATAAAGAAATATTTAACTAGGATAATTTTCTCTAACTCTTTAAATATCACGATTGTATTTTGAAGAAAAGATTGTTTCATGGGATTATGAAGCCATGGTATTTTAGGTTGCATGCAAATTGAATCTGAGCATTTAAAAATGCTCTTAAATTAATACCTGATATTTCCATTCTGCACCTGTCTTAGACAGTTCAGTAAGATTTATTACGTACTTGACTTCAGTTCCTGGAAAAGTACTGAAAGAAGTTGCTAATATTACCTGTAAGCACATAGAAATAAAAAGGAGATGAGGGATGGTAAACATACATTTGCCAAGAACAAAATGTGTCAAACCAATTTAATTTTCATTTCTCATAGAATAATAGGCCTTGTGGGTAAAGGACAGGCAGGAGATGTCATATATTTTGACTTCAGCAGAAGAGATTGTTGTAGGTGGATAGAAAACTGTTCAAAAAACTATAATAGGTGAATGTTATTAATATTTCACTGTCAGAAGAAAGTATGTAGCAAGTATGTGATTATTATATCTAGATGACACCAACCTGAGAAGTATTGTAAGCACTTGAAAAATAGTGGAAAAAAGGTATTGGGAAGAAAGTTATAATATAATTACATAGAGAGAAGTATATGGAAAGCCTAATGATGTTGCAAAACAATATGGAATGTGTCAGAAGTTTTGGAGAAGTATAAAATAAATTGAGGCTGAATAAAAAGCATTGCAGGTCACTACATTTGCTCTTTCACTTGGTGATTGCTTTTGAAAAAGATTGGATATGGTATTTATATCTAATGATTTAGGTGAAAGAGTTTGTCCTATGGAAAAAGGACAAGTCTTTGAGAAGAGTGTAAATCTTTGATTTAAAAATTTACAGTTATTGTATGTCAAAAAGTGAGTTTCCACATTGCAAACTATACCTGTCTTCTACCCAACAAATAAGCTTTTTCCTTTGTTAACTGATATTTTGCTCAATTAAAAAATAAAACATGTTATTTGATAATTTGATTATATAAGACTGGAAGTTCTGAAATGCAGCATTTCCATCTCTATATAATGATGGGAAGGCAGATGTTCTTGGTGAAAGCAGTTTGAATGTTGTTATTAAAACGATGCTGTCGTCTTTGTTACTTAACTTTTGTTCTACATATTGCTTCTGACAGAAGTAGAAGGGCAGCTTTGAATTTAATGCCTCTTTTTTTTGTGATGATGGCCCATGACATCAGAGGCAGATGGTGGTGGGATGGCAGGAGAGACTGAACCTTCCCACACATATTCTGTTGATCTGTGATGCACATCAGTAGAGAGGCAGTCTGATTAAATGACTTCTAACAGGGAAGTGTGTGTGAAGCAAAGGGGTGCATTTGAATTCATCCTCGAGGAGAAAAATAAAAATAATAATAATAATAATAAAAAATGGCACCCATTGACACTTGTTGATGCTTGCTGAACATTTATGGAGACCAGACAGTCAATGTTGAGCACTGTGAGGGTTGTGCGATGTGTTTCAGCAACAGTGACAGAGGAGGTTTTTACAAGTGTGGCATGCAGGCTCTTGATCACTGCTGGCAAAAATGCGTAGCTGATGGTGATGACCATGTAGAAAAAATGGTGTTTTGTAGCAGATAATTTGCTCTATCAAATAGTGCTGTTGTGCTATTTTTATCTACTGTAGTTTCCATGGAAATAAATAGGATGCGTTAATTTTGGAGTGACCTACATCTACTAACAATTGTGTATACATCTTAATATATTGTGTACTTATGTATCCATATATTCATGTTAATTACACCTGAGAGCATTACAGTTAGCAAAAGACTATCCTTAAACTCTCGTGTAGGAAGCTACTGTTATTAATAGAAAATTTACTTTTATAAAAGAAATATGGAAGGACTGGAATTCAAATCCCAATTCCCTTAATAACATTGCATTAACCTCATTAAAGAAATTCTATTAAGTGTATGAGCACTGTGGATTTAAGTAAAGGGTTGCTGAAAGGTTTCTTTTCATTCTATCAAAATTATTGGGTTTAACTGATCAAGCTTAGGCAAAATGTAAGCTTATAAAATTCATTTCATTTTAAAATAACTATGAAGAGTAGCTTTTATTGTATAATTCTGCTGTTTAGTTACTCTGTTAACATAATTTGTTGTGCTTCTATTCAATCTATTTTTAATAATATTAATCCCATTAATATGTTTTACCATCTTGTTCTTACCAAGATTGTTTTATCTTCATTGAAATCATTATATTTTCTTTAATAAGATGAACATTTAATGTGCTCTTGGCATGAATTAATTTCTAATAAACCATTAATAAATCAGATCTCTGTGGATTTCCCTATTCTCAAAGATCAAGACTCTTCCCACAAGGAGTTTCACATAGGTCCCAACACTTGAATTTATTGTGGCATTTTCAGAATTATTCATAACGAGAAGGGGGAAAAAAACTGTTAGTCATAGTGTAGATTATTTTTTTTTTCCCTCTTTGATACATTTTTGGGACTATGTAAGATATGAACTGCTAGAGAAGCTGATTCCTTTAAGGTATAGTGAGGCTTGAGTTAATATATCTTTTGTTTTAATTTCCAGCAATAAGAATTATCAATTTATTCCTATTTTTCTACCTATTAGAAAGTTTGTGTTGTGCTCAATTTTTTAAATAAGGTTTTATCTTTTTACAAGTACTGCTTCAGTATTGAGTTGGTTGTTGAGCTATCATGATAGTTTTTGCATTTATTCTGAAAAGATCTGACTTACAGAATTGAAGTGGTTTGAGCATGGAAATAAATTCTACTGAGAAATGAAAACCCAATGTGGTAGACTGAAAATCTAGTCTTATCTATTCTGTCCAAGGCTGGAGAAGCAGACAGTGTTGATTGTTGAATTGATATTTTTGATGGTCAGTTTACTTAGAACTCCAGAATAAAGCTTTTGTTGGGGTGTGTAGGTGCTCAGTGAAAAAGGCTGCATCTGAGTTTTTGTTGTACAGACTGTAGCATTGGGAGGCATTGAATAACATTTTGGGCTTTTCTGTTCAAGATAGAAGCAGTGAATCTCAAAGACAAGAAGTTGTCAGAGTTTAATTACATCAATATCAGACCATTCAGGGTATGGATAGAGTGGATGTGGCTGAGTATTGCTTTCCAAGGAAAAGGAGAAAAAAACAGTGACAATTAACACTATCCTTTGAAAAGGAAGGAAATTCTATACAAGTTCCTATGTGCAGCCCTAGGAAATCTCAGAGCGGGTTACATCTGCTCACGGATATGTAACATTTATAGCAGAGTCATTTTGTTGACTTTGAGTAGGTTACTGCATTTAACTGAGGTCAGCAGCTTTTCCCACTTAGTGTAACTTGGAATTAGAACTGTGTAACCTTTTGCACATGACCTGTGGTTTCATGTACAGCATTTCAGTTAGCTGAGAATGAAAGGTCACCCAAATGGAAGACATCTCTGGGATAATTTTGTGCTGCTGGAGTTGCTTTAATATAAAGTTTGATTCAAGTCTGTAGGTGTTTAGAGAAAATAAATGATTGCTGAGAATTTCACGTTCTGTTGTATTATAGTCTGGAAGGAGAGAACTGGATACAAAGTCACTGTGTTGAGATCTATCCTGAGGCAAGACCTACCCTCAGTTCTACTTATGCCTAATTTATTACAATAACATTCTGATGTCGGTGGCCTGGCTCCAACATAGCACCCAATCATCCACTCCACTTCAGGTTTGTTAACAGTTTGCTTGGATTAAATGAAGTTCCTTCTGTTCTTTCGGTCTCAGAATGGTGTATGCTGTGCAGGCTAACAATCTGTGTTCTGCTGGCTTTACTCATCAGTTATGAGGCCAATCTCTTGTTTTTTCAAAGAACTGTTCTTTATTAATGAAATGGTGATGTACCTGTTTCTGCAAAACAGTTCTGGTAGCTTCTTCCTCCATTTTACTATGGCAACAGTGTTTTGTTCAAGGTTGAACCTTCTCCCTCCTCTTGGAAGTAATGCTTTTTATGTGGTATTCAAAGAAAAATACATTCCTGTGCTCACTTCATGCTGAAGATGTTTGCAGTCTGAGCCATTAGTTTAGGAAGAAACATTTATTTCTGTTAAATTGGAGTGAAACATTTTTTTTTTTTAGCACAGGCTTCAAAGATAAATGGATAAAACAGCCAGAGAAACTTATAATTGGCCTGAGTTTAGAAACTTTGTAGCTGTATATATAATCTGGGGGTTACTTTCAAGGTGTTAGTCAGCTTCTTACTTCAAAGGTAATGACAGTTTTACTGTGGTGCAGTCTGAACTAGCATGTATATGTACAAATGTAATTCAAGATAACCTTTCTGTAACAGCCAGTTCATTTGGTTGAAAAAAGTCTGAAGAGGATTGGCCTTATTGCCTTTGTACTTATTTTTGTTGCTTCTTAATCACTGAGGTATATGAAGGGGAGCACCTGTGACTTTTTTGCTGTAGTATGATTTGGTGACCATCTGGATCATGCCTTTTACAAGTCTCTTTTGGAACCACTCGTAGCATAGCTGCTTTTATTATTTTCTAACATAGCTGCAGTATATTCAAATGCTTTCCTTGCATGCAGTCCTTGCCTTGCCTGTACTATTTCTGTCAGTCCTGAAGTAAGGAGTCTTGAATAGTTTCAACGTACTTTTGTTTTGATGAGTGCAATGTTTGGCTTTTCTTTATGATTTGAAACAATGCAGCATAGGGTATGACTACAATGTTCAGAAAATTGCTGTTAAGTACAGTGTTGTTTTTGGTTTTTGTTGCTGTTACAAAGCAAATTAGAAATACTGTAGAATAACATAGACAAGTACTGCTAGAGAATGTTTTTGTTGAGGGTGGGGTTTTTGGCTCCTCTACTGACTTTTCAGGCAATATTTGTTGAGTGTGTGATCAGTGCTTTGTGTGTATGGTGCACCAAGGCTGGTATTTTTATGTATTAGGAAATTAGTACAGTCTTTTCTTGTTTATCTAAGAAAAAGCAGAAAGACTTCAAATCCATGAGAGCTCAGCTCCAGTCATCAAGCTCACAATCTCTGACAGAGAAGCCATACTGTTAAGTACACCACAACAAGACTAACAACAATAATACAGTCCTTTGGAAATGTGACTGGACTTTATTGCTGTGACTCTCATTGAGCAAGACTTCAGTGAGAAGGGCAAACGTAATGCCATCTGTAAAACAAGTGAAGGAGGAAGAATCTTGGCATTAGGAGAATGTCTGCTTTACCTTGAAAGATTATTAAATATATATATATATACTTTGAAATCATCTAAGGGATGATGATGAAGCCTAATAACAAAATCAAACAATCAAGATTAATCAACAGAAAAAGACAGTATCACATGTTTTAATTCTGACAACAGTTCAGGTAGATAGGAGCAGTAAATGCACGAGGAAGTCTGTGAAAGTGTCAGATGTGTCAAATGGGCCTTTTTGAGAGCCTGACTTTAGTCAAGGTATCATTCTGCATTTTCTGTAAATGCTTTGGATAAAAGATAAGGGCTGCTGATTCAATTTTCAGGTGAAATTATCATGGGAAAGCATAGAAGGAAGTTTGGGAGATATGATTTGAATTCTATAAATGCAAAAACATTCAAGTCATTCCATTCCTGAAACACTGTGGGAAACATAAAATAAGCTGAGATGGTTGCTATGTAGAAAGGAAAGATTTAATCTGGAGTAATTAGCTGTACAAGCACAGGATAGGTAATTACTCCTTAGGCATCACCAATACAAGAAAAATGCTAGCTAACAGTCAATCTCAAGTTGAATTTAGGTAAACAATATCTTGTCAATCACGTCAAACGCCATTTGGAATGTAAGGCTTAAATGCTGTGTTAAATAACTGAAAAAATTCTCTGTCTCCCCTTGAACCTGCTAAGGTCAAAAAGGATATAGACCAATTTAGAGGTGTTCCGAGAAAAATAATGAGAATCTTCAGAGGTCTATTTAAAAAAGACTAATAAGAAAAGGTTGGAAGAAGGAGGTTTTTTGAATACAGAGAAAGTAGGACTAAGGTGTCGTGATAACAGCTTTCAAATACATAAAAGGCTGTTATAAAGAGGTAGGGAATACATTTATCGTCTTTCACAGGAAGATCAGTGAGAAGCAGACATGAATTACAGCAAGATTTAAGTTATACATCAAAGAATATTCCAGCACTCAAGATGGCAAAGCCTTGGAGCCTGGGGAGAATGTTGGGTTCCATTACTTGAGATCTCAAGAACAAGTATCTGTATATGGTACTGGGCGAACACAGCAGGAGATTAGGGAGTTCTTTGTCTCTGAGCAGCACTATGTACAAACTTGATGCATGGAGTAAAGAAGTCCTTACTACATTCTTTGAGATATGTTTGTTGACTGGGATGCAACCTACTTAAATATGCATTGAACACAAGAGGAGGAGCATAACTTGTTCTCTCTCTCTCTTATTTTTCTGAGCAAAGGGATTTCTATGTCAGTCTTTCAAAGATGCAGAGAACAAACCTGAACTGCTTTTCTTACGGGTTTTGTCTTGAAATGCTGATTCAGCATCTGTGCTCCCCCTCCAGCTCAGAGAGCTTCTACTGCAGAGCAATGCTTGTGTTCTACCACACTGCAACAGCACTGCTGGGCCCAGTGCTTCTCAGCGAATGTTTGTTAGTAACTGTGATATTACAAAACCTGACAGCGAAGGTCCTTCTTCTGGCCCTGTTATAGTTTTGTTTCCGTGTTTCAAGACTTTAGCAGACTTTAAAAAAAGCTTATTCTCACTTTCCCTTCCCCTCATGTTAGCCAGGCTGGGATTGTAGCAAATGGTGTTAAGCGTCAGATCCACAGCCACCTCTCTGCTTGGGCCCCTGCTTTTGTTGGGAAAATAGATCTCTTTTGGGTTTGCTTTTAAACAGTAAAGGGTTTCACTTCAGGTCACACTGTTTATCTGAAAGGCACTTCAGAGATAAAAAGAAGAAAGCTGTATTTATCTTGCAGTAACAGCAACATCCAGTGAATAATGCAGCCTTCTCCCCTGGCTCCCATGTATGAGGCACAAACAAGCCAGCAACAGAAAGCATTTCATGTAGCTATAGACTCTCAGTTTAAGCACTGCATATTAAAGGACACGTACATGGCCTATTTTTTCCCACTCAGTTTGTTCCCTCAGGAGGAAAATAGACCTGGCTGGTTTTCAGTCACAGAAGTTCTCATCCCAGCAGATAGGAGAGCCATCATATCTTTTCTCCTTAAATGGATGAAAAGCTCATTCATCAGCTCCTGGAAGTGGGTGCAAAAATCAATAGCTCCCATGTTCTTAAAGCAGTTCAAAGCAGCGTATCTGAAAATAGCTTAATGTATTTAATGTACCGAGTAAAAACAAAAGACTGCAGGTAGGAAAACCTTGCTAACTTCACCATATAGCCTAAGTATGCTATTAGCTTACTCAAATATTTGTATATGTCAGTGATGCAAGTTGTTTTCCTTCTATTCTGAAACAGAATTTATTTTTAAACTCGAATTTCTCTTTTTCTTTTTTTCCTCTTCTTGTTTTAATGGCGTTTTTTGTTTGTTTGTTTGTTTTTAACTTACTTACCTTAGAAGTATGTAATATGCCACTAGGATAGTTAATTAATAGTGTATGCACTATAATCTGTGACAGTTAAAAACTGTTTGTACAATATGGGTTGTGAAGAATTGACAAAAGGACAAGAAGGGTGGGTAGTGACAGGACCAGGGGAAATGCTTTTGAATTGGAAGAAGGCATATTTAGACCAGATCTTAGGAAGAAATTCTTTACTGTGAGGGTGATGAGGCACTGGAACAGGTTGCCCAGTGAGGCTGTGGATGCCTCCTCTCTGCAAGCATTCAAGGCCAGGCTGGATGGGTCAACCTGTCATGAGGGAGGTGTCCCTGCCTATAGCGGGGGGGTGGGGGGGGTACATGATCTTAAAGGTCCCTTCCAATGCAAACAATTATCTAGGATAAATGAATCCAGTCTTCTGATAAGTATAAACTTTCTTTGCAATGGAAAGTTGGGTGCATGAGTGGGAAAATATTTTCTGTAGTTAATATTGACTCTAGCTCATCTTGACCTGTGTTATTTTTCAGAATACATGATGCAATTTGAATCCTTGAAGACACTTTAGTGTTCCTAAGTTCCTAGCTAAACTTTGCATTTAAAGGCACTTAGAGCTCTTTATCGTTATGTGAAATTCAGTTTGATCTCAGAATTAAGAGCTTGATAAGGAGAGCTGGGATTATGTTGTTCTGGCTATTATTATTATGTCAATAGCCTTTAAAGGAAATATATTTCACATCTAGTTTATGTTATAGCATGTGCAAAGAAAAAAGTAAAAAGAAGCTTTTATGTAAACTGAGTGACTGAGATCCAAGGTCGTTCTGTTTTGTTAGTTTGTTTTTCTGCAAGCAAAACTAATGTGCAGTTCTCCAGCTTTTTCCATATGGCAGATGAGTACCCCAATCTCGTTCAGGCTTTATGCTTGGGCTGATTTTGAGTGGTAATAAGTTTTCATGCCTAGAACTAGCTCAGGATCATGGGTGTTGATATTGGTGAACATCACATATACACTGTATACTGTTTTACTATATTTTCTGTTTATCTGTCAATCAGATTGTTTGCTGACTTGAAAGCAGATAGACTTATGAAAACAAATTGAAGGTAACTGGTTTGAAATGTCAATAAAGACTGGATTTACTAAGTACTGTGTCTTTGAATTAATATAATCTCATTGTATTGTGTGAATCAGTATTTCTTGGGATGAAAATTTGGCTTGACTTTGAATCCCAGATGCAGATTGGAGTGTGAAAAAAAGTAAATCGCAGTGGATGTCTTGAAAGGAGAATGTCTTGTGCTGTGAAATTCTGCAGTCATTTGTAATGAGAACTATGCTAAGTGTCTCTACTTCAGGATAAGCAGCACTGGTCTTTCCTTGTTCAGATAGATTTATTCTACACCACAGGGAAATCTCTTTATGTTATCACTGGTTTTCTCTGTGGTAACAAGGTACTATCAATCACATTACTGTGACGTCAGATCTTGTTCTCTTCTAGAGACCAAATGCATTTGCAGTAGCAGATCTCATTCAGAGTATTGTTTTTGGGGCACAGCCTTGAGATATCCTCCTCGTAATGAGAAAACCTTAGAATCTTAGATCTCATCATTGTATATGGTTAGAGGACATTATGAAATTTCGGTTCTTAGTAAAGATGGCCAATTGGTTAAATAATTCACTCTTCTACTTGTGTAATATTTCAAAAATTGCTCTTCTTTTGGTACTGACTTTAAAGATTAAAGGTGACTTAGGGGCTTGTTAGAGGTGGATTTCACTGAAAGCTTTGAAGAAAATCCTGGTCCACTATTTAGAGATGATACAGAGCTGTAATTCTTTCTCTGATGAAGTCCACCACTGTGAGATTTGACACTGGAGTCCCTGTTGTATTCTGTACACGCATGATGGATTTTTCACGAAAGTATGTGCTGCTCTTTCATCTGGCTTTGTGTGTGTTTGTGCAGTTATTTAAGAAGGTGTGTAATGTCTCTATTCTTGTCAGTTTTCTTCGGGCGGCTAATAGAAGATCTAAAAGGTTTATTGTATAAATTAAATTGTAGGTAAAGAGGAGCTTGATGGCTCATTACTACAGAAGAAATATATATATATTTATACTTTCCTGTTCTTGATAGGAACCTTAAGGAAAGTCATCTGTGGACTGGATAAAAACTGATTAACTTCGATCATGAGTTTGCCTTACATAAGTGATATTCCAGTGGGAGGATGTAATCTCTTCAACTTAAATTTTTTTAAATGGGACTTGTGGTTCTCATTCCTTTCAAAAATAACTAAGTAAAAAAGACACCATTCTGAAACAAACATATCTGATCCTTTGTAGTATGTACTCAACTAAAGTGCCAGGGTTCAGTTTTGTGCTCGTGGCTTGTCCTAGTATTTTCTTCTTTCAGACATATTGGCAAGTATTTTAATTCATCTCCTTCTTAGCAACTCTGTGCTCTGGCTTGAGGTACTGATTCAGTTAAAAGGAATGTGTTGGAGAGAAATCAAAGGAACTATAATTCCTCAAGAGTATGAGAGCATCACCACGTGTACGTCATTGCATCTGCAGAATAGATGCAGGAATTTATATGCTATGTGACTTCTGGGGTACCTGAGTGTGGGATGACAGGCTATTAACTCCCACATCTTCAGCAGAGTTTTAACCACACCATCCTCTACACTGACCATATTTACAGCTGGGTTAGAAGAAAGTTAAACATGAGTTCTATAGCTGGGTGGATGTTTTTTGACTGGGTGGCTGGTAGATCATCTGTCAGCCATTTTTTAAGGGAGAAGGCAGATGAAAGAATTTGAGGAGGGTTCTAAACCTGAGCATAGACAAATAATTTGTCAGAGAAATACAAATGAATTGGGTAACTGAGTGATGTTTGGGTAATAGCTGCTGTGCTCTGAGGTTTCAGCAGCTGCAGTGAAAACATACTGCATGTATGCTCTGAATGTTCAACAGCAGTTGAGAATGCAGTTGAGGATGCAGTGTTCTTTTAGCCCTGGCAGGTTAACAATAAATCTTTTCAGTGTATATTTCAGGTGTTTTTTGTGTGTTGTTATCAGGATCTCCAAGTGTCCACCCTCATTCACAATCTCTACCACAGCTGCAGTTATCCATCCTGGTGATGGCTGAAGGCTTTTAAGCTATACTAGAGTGTTAAAACCTTGTCAGCACTTAACATCAGCAATAAATAAAAGGCAGTACCCCAGTATTTCCTCCTACTGTAAACTGACTCAATTAATTCCATTTTTAATTTGGCATCAAGGAGGAATTTACTTATCTCAGGTTTATCTGTCTGAGAAAGTAGAATAAGAGGGGCATGCAGACTTGATGCCTGCTGTTTTTTAAGCTGTGCAAGTAATGCTCTCAAATGAATTAAAATCACTAGGAGCCTCCGTTATTAATCTCAATGGACCTGGGAATTAGATGGAAGATTTCAGTTACCCGTGGCTTACCTCTCAGCACTTGTGCTCATCCATGGCTGTAATCTTCTGCATGATAAGAAGTCTGGGTTGTCACAAATTAGTTGTTTTGCTACTAGAAATCTGCACATTTTGAGAGACTTTTTAAACACTGAGATTTCAAACAGTGCAATCACATTAATTTATCTGAAGAAGTATGAAGATATGACCTGACTGTGATTTATGAGTATTGTAATTGGACATAGGTTCCAAGAAACACTAAGCTAGAGAATTTAAATTTCATGCTGCATGCAAATTTTAATAGGTTTTGACTTTTACCTCTTGAGGTTCCTAGCTTGAAATTGGCGCCTTGTTGTATAATACAAAATACACTTTAGGCAAATACAAGCTGAACTTGAGAATAATAAGCAGCATTCCTTAGCCATTACTACACTGATTTGAGGCTTTGAGTTCTGATGACCCCATTTAGAAATTTATGGTTCAGTGATCCCCAAGTACTAAAAAAAAACCCTGTCAAACTAAGCTTAAGTTGACCTCTGTAGTTTTTATTAAAAATAAATCGGCCAAGTTAGACCAAAAAAAGTGAACTAACATTCATGTGCAGAATGAAAACCTTTCTTCAGTAGATCTGGAAAAATATGAGAATTGAAAATCATAAAATTTTCATGAGATTTTGGCAGTTACATCTGGCTTGTTCTACACTCCTATATCCCAAGCAGAACAGGCAGTTGGTGCATGATCTTTGTTACAGGAAGTGCAGCAGTCTGTGTTACTGCTAATGAACTTATTCCAAACTTTGTGTCCCATTTTGAATGAACATTTTGTTTTCAGTTTTGAGTAAGTCTAATAGTGAATGCTCTCCTGCTCTTCACGTGTTGTATAACAGATTGGACCAATTTTGATTGAAATGGATGGCTGCAAATGTGTCAAATTTGTCTCCCTTAGAAATTATGTTCTTCTGAATCTTTTCTGAACTAATGATAATGTTAAGTCTTGATCTCGTAATAACATGGCTGTCATTGTCATCACTGGATGTTGGAGGTGTTCTGTTTCTTTTTTAAAAACTTTTCTAAAAAGATTAACTTTTTGTGCATTTCCTTATTCATGCAAAGATGTTATCAGCCTTCTGGGATAAGTATCGTTTAAGCTGCAGCTACTAAATCAGGGCTGTTGATCCATCAAGTTTTGATCACTTTCTGCCAACTGTTGTTTCGTACTGTTGATCACCCTAAACAGAGATATTTCTTCTACAAACTGTTTTGTTGTAATTATGTTATTCATTAGTTGCCTGCTTGTTTGTGAATGATATCAAGCACCAGTGTTGCCTTTCATCTCCATCTACTGCTCTACTAAAACTGGCAGAATTTTTTTGATTTATAAAAGTTCGGGAAGTGATGCTGGATGAATCGTAAGAGAATATCCCTGAGATAAGAGGCATTAAAAATAACTCTTAAGCATGAAAAAAAAATCTTATCAAAATGCTTGTCTAAGATAAAATGAGACAAAGAGACAATTGTTCAATAAAAGAACTGAGAAAGTGAGAGTTCTTCCCCATCCTTATGCTGTGTATTAAAAAGCTGTGTGACGTGCATTAGAGCAGTACTGAGGTGTTATACAGGTAGTTTGTACCAGACCATTGTGTCTGTATTTCCAGACTTAAGAGAGATTGCCTGTATGTTTCTATGTCAGAGCAATCTTCCTTGCTTTCTGTCTAGATTTGGTGGATTCAGCAAAACTGTGTTTAGACATGGCCAGAAACATGCCCATAGGCTGACTGTCTTGGTTGGAGTCAGTAGGCAAAGCTGTGTGTTTCTGAGATGTCTTGATTATTAGTAAAATGCTAGAAAATTAAAACAGAAAGTACTGAAGTACTCTGATTTTTGAGGTGTATAATAGCTAAAATACAGAAATACTTTAATGCACGTAGAGATTATCAGATGTCTGCTAAAGTGTGAAACAGTAATAATGGCTGTCCTTCAGTAAGACATTTCTCATTCTTTGCAGGCATTTGTATAGGCTTTAAAAGAATTTATTTTTATTTAAATATATTGCAGAGGTTTCTGTGCCTCAGAACATCTATAACTTCAATTTAAAAAATAACAACAAAACAAGACAAACTAAAAGAGTTCTTATAAAAATCATTTCCTAGTACTGCCAGGCTGTTTTTGCTAAAAATTGTCTGTTTCAAGACAGACTCCAGTATCAAGCTGTGCATTTGGACAAAGTTTGTTTTCTTTTTTTTCTTTGTTTGATTAACAAAGAAATAAAATCATTCTGAATCAATGCTGTTTGCTCAGCCCCTGACAACTTTCTGATTCTTTTTCCCTCTCACCCAGTGCAGAGCCCACGTATACTCCTTATTAGCAAAGGAATGCAGCAAGTGATTTTACATGCGTTTTCTGTCCAGCTGTTTGTCATCCTCAACAAGTCTGAAGTGTCTGCTGATAGCTAACTTCAGTTGTTTTTGGAAACGAGCTTCATCATTTTTACAGAGCGCTGGAAATCAGAATTCCTCTATGTCAAGAGTTATCTTGATAAATTAAGGCAAACAGATGAACTCTGAAGGTGTATTGCTGTGTACTTGTCAGTGAGGTATTCTGAAATACTCCCTTTGCAACTCTGTTGTGCTTCAAGGGGAAATATTTGTGCAGGAAACACTGTAAATCAGTTTGCTGAAGTGTGTCACGTGTGAGTCTTAAACTCCTAGTTCTTAGCTGGGGGCAGGATTTTCTTAATCATGACACACTTGTAAGGTTTATAATAATCTGTCAGCACCTTTCTTTCCTCCCAGCCTGTCCTGTCTGACCCTTTTCTCCTACTAATCGGTGACTGAGATGTTTTTATTTCCTTGAATTTTGTCATCTTGATGCCTCCTCTGAAGGTAGTGCTGAGCTCAGATAATCCATTTCAACTTAGAGATCCAGACAAGAGCAGAGGAAGACAGCAGGGAGTGATAGAAAGTGGCATTTGGAGGAATAGTAGATAAACAGTAAATTTTTAAAACCCAAGTGATGCAGAAGTGGAAACACACAGGGAAAGAAATAGCAGCAAAACAATTTCCAGCAATAGGACGTCTTTTCAACTCATGGTTTGGAAATGATGTGTCATGCTATGTCCTAAATCCTTGTCTGGAACATTTAAAGAAACATGTAACTTCAAAAAAGGCACTGCAATGTTAAATGAGTAAATTCTCTAATGGAGAAAAGATATAAAGAAATCTGTATCCTAAGGGAGATTTAGATTGTATATAAAGAAAAAGTTTTTACAGTAAGGGTGGTGAGGCACTGGCACAAGCTGTCTAGATAAGTGGTGGATGCCCCATCCCTGGAAACAATCAAGGTCAGGCTGGATGGGGCTCTGAGCACCTGTAGTCAGTGTAGGGGGGTTGGGCTTGATGACTTTTAGGGATCCCTTCCAACTCAAATGATTCTGTCGTCCATTGGTATCATATTATACATGTTCTACTAGTAAGTTTATTCTACATCATGATTACAAACTAGAAATATTTTTACTTGTACTCAGCTTCTGGTGGACCACAGTGTTCACTCATTGAAATTCTCACAGTGGTGGTTTTGTTCAGAATATAAATCTAGACAAACACTGTGATTTTGCAAGTTGGAACTGTTGAGTTCTCAGGCTGCACTTCTTGAAGCATTCTGTTTGAAAAGCCAAAGTCCTGATAACGTGCTTAGCCCCACTGTAGTATGCTGCTGGAAGGTGAGTGCAGCTGAGATGCCACCTCCAATTTTCTGCAAGACATGATTTGTTTTTTACAATATTTTTTTTTCTTTTCAAATAAATTGGATGAATCACAAGGAAAAGTTGTCTAAGGTTACATAGAAAAATTCACAGTTCAGTGCCTATTTTTCCATGGGCATTTTATCCTTTCATTTAAGTACCTGATTGCTTGGTCTCATTAAAAATGAACCAGAAGTAAGACTATGTAGAAATCCCATCAAATCCTAGCAGCTGCTACAATTTGGAAAGTTATGCTAGTCAAATTGTATGCTTTAAGATTAAGCAGAGCTACAGTGGCTTTCCAGTGCCTTTGTTTCATGAGGACATAACTGATGATCAAAAAATGAGTTAGCTGCATCGTGCAGTAACTGTTGTCCCTTTGAGCACTAAGTGCCTTTCAAGCAGTGCTGTGCTGCAGGATAGGTGAAGTAAATTTACTCTACTTTTTTTTTTTTTTTTCCTAATTTACATTGCAATGCTACCTTGAGGGAAACAAACAAACAAAATTTATCATGCTTTAATCCTAAACTGAAAAGTTATTTAGTAGTGGAGTACATGCATTATCTCTGATACGTATTACAACTGTAAAAAAAAAAACCAACTCAACTATGACATTCATTGATTGCATTTATACTCAATCCACAAAGAAAGCATGAAAATAACGAAATGTGAAGGATTTTCTTTAGTAACAGATGTGACAGGACTGCTTTCATAGAATCACAGAATCTTGTGAATTGGTAGAGCCCTATGAAGGCCATGTATTCCAATACTGATCAAATTACCTTGTTTTTCAAATGCCACTACAGCAAAAGCAATTTAGAATTCTTTTTTGTAAATACCTCACACTTAATCTGCATCTTCACAGAATATGTCATGCTAACCATGGAAATCTTCAGAGGAGGGTTGACTTCAGTCACAACGTGGTGGGTCTTTTCTATCTGAATTCATAGAATCATACACTCACAGAATCATGCACACTGGAAGGGACCCTTAAAGGTCATCTTGTCAAACCGCCTTGCAATTAACAGGGACACCTACACCTAGATCAGGGTGTTCAGAGCCCCATCCAGCCTGACCAGACTTAAGTATCTTCTCTGCAGTAAAAATTATTACGCATGAACAGTGTTGTTGCTGGACAAGGCAAAAGCCCCTCTTCAAAACTTTCTGTATGAAACCAATGGACTTTGAGAAGAATGGACTTGAAGAAGTTTAGAGAGAGGATAGAGCTAAGATGTTGTCCAGTTGCTTCTTATAAGTCAACAGTCTAGATTATCAGACAATGAAATCTGCTTTTTATCTATTTCCATCATTTTAATAAATTTCTTTTCAAATGCCAAATTAATGCTATGTTTTGCAATGTCATGCATTTCTGAAGTAGTGAAAGTTATAGAATGCTTTGCTTGTTTCACTTCAGTGCAGAAAGCAATTGTAACTCTTGTTTTTGCTTTCATTTTTTGTGAGGGATAAAAATGTGGAAGAAAAGACCTTATCCCTTAGCTTTTGAGCTCAGTAGCAAATAGGAACAGTTCAAGTTGTCCTACAACAAGTCTTCCTATTGATCTTTGTGAAGCTCAGATCAGCCTTATGAGAATGGGAGAAGGTCCCTAGCAGAGGGAAAGCAAAAAAAGCAGAAAATCAATACTTATCTTGATTTAAACAAGTTTTGAATAAGGGCCTTAGATCTCTGAATCCACTGAAGTGTCAGTGAGGCATCCTCACCTTCATTCCCTGGAAATGACTTGTGTAATGCCTGCCTCTGACCTAGGAAAGGCCTTAATTCTGCAGATAAACTTTGAAATCTTTAAAGGTGTTGTTTTTTTAAATATACTGCTCTAGGAATGGAGCCCACAAGCCAATCATCTAGCACCTGTTCTTTATAAAGTGCATGGAGAGAATCAGATGTCCGAGCATGCAAACCATGCAGGAATGTCTAAGCCAGGTCAAGCTGAAGCCAGTTGCCTGGGGTGTACGAGTAATGCAAATGTGCCTCAGCAGCAGCTGCAGGCTGACAGCAGCAACATAAAGTGAGAGAAATGAGTACAATCCTAGTAGAATACATGAGAGGAAAGAACAAGATCCCAGAAGAGGGTGGAGGAGAGAGGAAAAAGACATCTGCAGCTTGGAAAACTGTGATCCCTGCTCCCTCAATCACAGTCCTCTGCAATTGCGCAGATCCTAGCATTCTTCCTGCATCCTCCCATCAACATGCAAGTCCCACTGGCCCTTGAAATCCTGATGGCTCCTTATAACCTTTCGTAGTTTTTAACCCACTGTATTGCCACTTAGGAACTGAATTTTACCAACAGTACTGAAGCCTGAATTAACTGTGAGTAATTCGCTAGGAAATGGGGAAAAAAGGGTGCGAAAACTTGCCTAGGATTGTTAGGTACAGAGGGTGTTATGATGAAAATGATTTTGTAGCTCTCACTCTTGAGTCCTGCCTAGATTTCAACTCAGTTGCATTTGGGATGCCTGAGTGCTTTTTTGGATTTCTTCCCAATTATGAACAGGCAAGGATGTTTTGGGTAAAATTCAAGCACACATAAATAAGTTCACATCACTATGGAATGTTTTATTTTAGGAATTAATTTTTAAATCTATTGGTGGTTGGTTTTTTGTTGTTTGTTTGTTTGCTTTGTTTTTAATAATATTTTTTTTCATCAAATGAATATTGAAATCCACTGGGAGCTAATGATCTAAAAGGATAATGGGCTCTAAATTTTGAGAATCAGAGAATATACCTTTTTCTAGGTAGAAAACATAATGTGACTCAATGTGTATTTTATTTATTTATTTGACTGTAGAATTACTGAGCTTGGAAAACACCTTAAAGATCATCAAGTCCAACTGCAGCCTAACCATAGTACCCTAACTCTGACAACTCTCTGCTAAATCATATCTCTGAGCACCGCATCCAAACAGCTCTTAAACACATCTAAGTACAGTGACTCAACCACCTCCCTGGGGAGCCTATTCCAGTGTTTAACTAACCTTTCTGTAAAGAAGTGTTTCCTAACTTCCAAACTGAACTTAACCTGGCACAACTTGAGGCCATTTCCCCTTGTCCTGTCACCAGTGAGAAGAGACTTGTCTTGCTCTCACTGTAAGCACCTTTCAGATAATGGAAGAGAGCGATAAGGTCTTCCTTCCACCTCCTTTTCCCCAGACTAAACAGCCACGACTCCCTCAGCCTCTCCTCATAGAGCTGATTTTCTAAGCCCTTCACAAGCCTCATTGCCCCTCTCTGGATCTGCACTAGTACCTCCGTGTCATTTTTGTACTGGGGTGCCCAAAACAGAGCACATTACTTGAGGTGAGGCCTCACCAATGCCAAATTGGGCATGTTGATGAATGTTAATTAATTGAATTAAGGGCTTCCTTGAATACTAATAAATATTATTGGATGAATTTCAGTAAAACTTGAAAGTCTTACTGTAAAGCACAGTACATTGCAAATCTCATTATGTCGGTGTTTAGAAATTCTTTCTGAGGAGAATGTAGATGGTGATTATAATGCAAATTGTGGAGTGCAAACTAAGCATTAGATAGCAATGAGCTGTTCTGTTTAGATTTTATGATTCTTGTTTTCTCAGACAGATAAACCTTCTGCATTCATTGTTAAAGAAAACAGTAGTATATAGTTTCCATGCCCAGTGTGCATTAAAATGCTTTTTTTTATTTTTATTTTTTTTAAGGAAAAAAAAAATGTGGAGAGGATTTAATTAGATTCCCTTTGTATGTGAAGATACAGAAAAATGCACTTTTAACACTTGCTCTGAAATGTCTATTCTGCAGCAACTGCTTACTTCAGAGAAGCTGGAGGAAGGGTGATTTGAACTGGTGTGACGTGACTTTCTGACTTTCTTGACAGTTCTTGTGGCCTTAATTTCTTTAGATTGGTCCTGACTTTTCAGTGTATCTCTCCCCAAAGCTATGACTCCCAGTGCTATTTCAACACCCTTTCATGACAATGCACATTTTGGAAGCCTATCTGCTCCTCAGCATGTGCGTTATATAATGAAACAGTCTTTATGTCCAGGATGGGTTCCTGTAGCAACATTTGCTGAAAGGTTCATTAGTCATGTTGTTGGTAAATGAAGTGCTCTAGAGAGCTGATGCTGAGTGGTGACTGATTCCACTACCTGTGCCTGCTGCAGCAGCAGTGCTTGGTTTGGGAGAGTGTACCATTCACCACATGTTTGAATTTTTACAATGAGAACAGTCATCAGCAGAACAGCTTGCAGGTGTATGTTAAAACCCACATCACTGGTGATATTTTAAGATGAGACTGGACAGGGTGCTATGTAATGTCACCTCAGCTCACTTTTCCATAAAAGCTTGGAATTGATGATCTTTTGAGGTCCTTTCCCTTCTGATTTTGTGAAGATTTTCTTTGGTTTCATTAGCGTGGAAAAGTGATATCAAAATTCAGCAGAAATAATTCTGGAAAACAGATGAACAAGGAAGCAGCATCCATGTTTTTATGAGCAGCCAGTGCATTATCCCTTCTTCCTTGTTTAACCTCCTCACCAGTCTGTAATTAAGTGTGACACAGAGTGAAGAGTTCCAGACCAAATCCTCATAGGCTTTCTAGGATACATTTTATTGGTATCTGAGAAAAGATATGAGAAAGTGTAATCTCTGCATTAGTCCTACAAAGGCATCAGGCATTGTGAATACATTGAGAGAAAACTCCTCGGAAACACCCCAGAGTTAAAGCTACAGCTGTTTTCCATGAGCTGTGACTAAATTTTGCAAAGACAACAGGGAATGTATCTTTAGGTCAAGTTTAATAATTGCAACTTTGATTTCAGACAGTTACTTTTTCCAGTTTCATTTCTTTATTATTATCCCAGTTAAGCTGGTCATCGTCTTGAGTTTTTGCATTTCATTTTTGAAAGCAAAGATTGATTCAATGATTTCGCTTTTGTGATGTGAAGTGTATGTAAAATCCCTAGTAAGTTGAGCAAGGCACAGATTTCAGTTTGGAAATGTCTTCATGTGAGACACTAGGGTATTATTTTACCATTTTGACCCAAACTGGATGTAGTGAGAAAGGAATATTGCTGGATTTGTATGTTATGCTCTCTACCTGTCATCAACCAGTGACTTTATTTACTAAGAAACATGTGCAGCTGTGGAAGGAAAAGCTGATAGAGTTGAGCCAAAAGAAAAAAATAATAAAAATAAGTGTACCAAGCTTAGTCCTGCTTTTATCTATTTTCTTTTTCTTCATCTGCCTAGTTTGATTTTATGCTGTTCTGAATAGCATCTGTCTGTAAGAAACGCATCACTGTTTCTTTCTGAGACAACGTGAGTAAGAAGCGCTAGCAAAACTGTACCTGACTTGCAGTAAGAAGCTAGCGATGATTGTTCAGAGGAATTTCCTTAGCAAAGAATTAGAAACACTGTATATGATGACGGCAGTTTTAGGCTTTGGAAGATTGTAATCACAGTTTGCAGATGTGTTTTTGTATTTCCTTTTGGGAATAGTCAAGAATATGCAGAATGTATGTTGGATGCGCAGAAACGTTTGTGTTGTTTTTTGTTTTTGTTTTTCTTTCTGTTGCTGTACAAGGAAATCTATTTTGTAGAGATCAGAGTCTATTAAATAAATCTGCTATGAAATAGGATGGCTTGTTGCTTATTTCTTAGTCCAAGCTTAGATCATTTTGGTGATGGATGCAGAACAGCTAGATATCCTATCCCTAATGTGATTGAAGCCTCGTGAGACGTGATAGATGCTCATTGGCAGAGATAGCTGGCAATATATTTGAAGGACAAGATGGAGGTCACTTTTTAAAAATCTGTCTGAATTCTGCCAACATTTTTGTGTAGCAACTAACTTATACTGCAGCAAGACGTCTGTTCAGTCTCAGAGACAAAAAGAGAGTTAATAGCAAGTAGATGCAACTGTAGTTTGTTTGCTTGTTTCTCAGTTTTGTTCCCAGCTGTGACCCTTTGTGCAGAAGAAAATAATCCAACTAGAAACCACAGAAATATGCAGGAACTGGGAGTGTTGATTCTGTTATTAGTAACTGTTTCTAAATTCATCTAAAATAGTCTTCCTGGGCAAGTGTTCTCACCCCTTGAGAACTAAGTCACCACCCCTGTAGGTATATTTTCTTTAGAAAAGGGCAAATGTGGTACTGAGGTACATGGTTTGGTGGGCATGGTGGTGATGGATTGACAGTGGGAATAGATGATCACAGGGGTCATTGCCAATCTTAATGATTCTGTGTTTCTAAGTTAGTCTGACTTAGTGGGGACCAGGAGGTAAGCAGCATTAAATGTGGCACCTGTATGCAAAAAACTGTGTGAATGAGCTAATGGTGTGGCCTACTTCTAGTAGAGAACTCAAGTGTAGTATCTGGAAAAGGAATGGAAAAGCTGTGTTGAAACAAAGAGGGGACATGCCATGAGTTACTGCACTGTGTGGATAATGTGGATACAGTGTTGAAGTAATGCTTTTGGACAGCTAAGCCAGTATGTAAAAAAAATAATAAAAAATGTGTATGGTTTGTCTAACGGTAATTTCATTCCCCAAAACTTTCAGATTTTCCTTAGGGGGGACAGCATACATCCAGCAGGAATAAAAAAAAAAAAAATAACCAGGGGGAAAAAAAAACAAACACAAAAAGACACTGCAGATATGTGCTGTTAGAGTGATAGGGAATAACTTCAAAGATGAGAACCCTTGTCAAGTAGGTTTTGACACAAAGCTCTACTTGCCCTTATTAAAATGTATTCTCCAGAGTTCTGTGTAATGGCTAGGAAAAGTACGTATGTTTACACAAAAGACATGAATGTTGGCTTTTAAAGAAGTGGCTGGACTACTGCCATCTTTGGGTAATCTGCTACAATAGCATATATTGGCGAGAGGATATGTTTATGTAAAAGACCAATTTGTAGACAAGGAATGCTGAGTGGGATTTGTCTTGTCCGAGCATGCCTAACATTAAAAGACTGGAAGATTAGCCTTGTCAATAGTAATCACTCCCTCTTTCTTCAGCCCTTGCAGGGGAAGAATGATACCCCACGCGTATCCCTCCTCAGTATCTGCTTTCAGTCAACCAAATTCTAATGAAAATTTTATTGATAATTTGTCTGCAAAGAAACACTACCTCAGATTTCTTAATGAGTTCAAACCATGCCATTGCTTCCTCTAGTCAGCTAAACTCTAACAAAAAACGACAACCCACCACCTAAAATTCACCTTTGTCTTTTTATTTTGCTGGCAAAGTATCAATCAGTTGTATTCATCAAACAGATTCCTCTATTCACAACTAACTGGCAAAAAAACCCACCACCACCACCAGCAACAACAAACGTACAAATAACCCCAAAAGCACAAGGTAATGTGCAAGCATATCCAAATATGGTGTGCAATAATGATGTGTGTGTTGAGATTACAGTTTACAAGAAAACACACTGAATGCTTAACAATTACAGCTGAGCAAAGATCAGTGATTTTATTTCTTATTTAAAGTCTCTGTTTTCGTTTCTGTCTCTGAACAATATACAGTTTTCACTTAATGTTTCTGTAAATTTTAAGAGCACTCAACTTACCTGGGTTCAAACAAAAGTGCGTATTTCAAGTGATTTTACAGAAAAATCAGAGGGCAACTCCACTCGGGGTGCTACAGAAAAAAAGGAAATCTTAGCATGCTTGTAACAAATGTTATCTCCTATTTGAAATTTCTAATCTGTAGGGATACACATTACATTTCAAATTCATTTGCAGAAAATAATATACATTTTGTAATTCCAAACCAAGCAGTTTTTATATGATTTCAAATTTGATTCTCACATTAATCATTTAATAGTATGATTATTTTGCATGTTTTAAAATTGGCAAGTACTAGCAGATCCAGTAGTAGGTGCAAGTAGATGCCTCCAAATCATCTAGGTGCATGTAATAAGTCAACTTCTAAGCAGCAGGAATGAATTTACTGCACTGTTGGTTTCATTAAATTTCTCAGGCAGCACTGATGTCTGTAGCGTGTCAGTAAATAACATTGGCAGACTGTGTGTGAGTATATAGAGATGTGAATCTCAAAAATATGTTAGGCTTACACTGAAGAAGAAATCCATTCATCTATGTTAGCGATCATATGTTAGGCCAAGAAAACCTGCAGGTTTGATCCCTGACAGCTGTGGGACCATCACTGCTAGATACATACCTAAGGGGAATATACCTTGGCATAAAGGTTAGATATCTGTGGAAAGGTGCCAATGAAGGGCAAGATTCTTATATTAGCTGTTGTTATTTCATGTACTGTTTTGATGTCTGGTTGAAAACCTTTGGAGAAAACTTATTCATATACCAAGTCTGACTTCAGCTAAATCTTTCAACAAACATGGTGGCTATATTTAAGTGAACTGACTAGTTATTGTACAATATTTCTTTGTCTTTCTTTGAATACTGTACATATATTGTAACTGAGCTGCCCATTATAGCAACTGGATGGAGGTTTGTTATTTTCAGTCTGCAGCTGAAAGCAATTTGAGCTTTTAAATGACCAGTTAAGAGAAGTAGTTTGATTATAAGCATGAAGGAGCTAATGAGTTTGTTTCGTTAAGTAAAGTCTAACTAGGGAAAGTACTGATATTACAAGGGACTATTACTTAGCACACGTAAATTTCATGTAGTGCGTGCACATGAAGTTGTGAGTTAGTTATCTGCAGCTTTCAAAGTACAACATTATGTGTGTAATATTTTTTTGGGGAAAAAAGACAAAGTGGTGGATTGAGATGTACATAGATCAGTCCAAAAGTTATGCCTCATACTTACTTGCATGGAAGTTACAGCAAATACAATTTGAGAACAACATGAGAAACACTGTTTGAGAGACCAAATTCTCAGCTACAGAATAATATTTTATAATCTGGTCTGACATACTTACGTCTCATCATAATTTGGCCAACATGGCACAAAAGTATTAGCAAATTTCTTGAAGCTTCATAGTGTGCATTTCTGTAACAGATAAGACTCTCTAGTGAGTACCATATTGAAAAAAAGAAGGTAAGAGAAAGGTGTGCACAATTATTTGGATTCCTGTAGTTCTAAAGACTTCATGCAGTGAAGTTTTGTCATTTATATATATATATATATATATATATATATATATATATAAATTATATATATATATAAATAATCTACCATCTGAAATCCTTCCCCATGCTCATATAGTATTTATCTTCAGCTGTGAAATAATATATCAACCAATTAGTTCAGTCCTTGAAATGTTTGGATGTGTGTGAAAAGTCAAGCAATGAAATAAATTATATGATAAAACCTAGGAAGTTCCATGAATCCACCATCTGAAGTCCAAAAAGAGATGTCTAAGATTGTGACTGTGGCTTTGCCCCAAGATAGCATCTCGTATTGTTGGTTAAGGTCATCCAACCTGTCCAATTCTTGTTATATTCTCTTGAATAAGTTGTGTGGTTGTATGAATAAAATCCTAAACCAGTATCTGCAGGGAGAAAGAAGCACCCAATATATTTATTCAAATATTGATCATATTTGTTTGATGAGCATCCAGCTCAGTGTTGGAACTTCTCTTTATCTGTTTGTGATACAGTGTTTAGCTTGCAGATAGCAAAATAAGTTTTTCAATAAGATCAATTTGTCTTTTATGACACATTTACATTCAGCTCTGTATTCTTGTTCTGATATGCATGTTCTTTCCCCATGAATCAGAAATGCAGATGGATTCTTACAGCAGTTTTTTCCCATCAAAGCAACTAATCTGTTGTACAATTGTCTAATGAGATAAAGTTAAGAATTTATGGAAATAATAACCACGGAAAGAATAACAGATAATAGTGAAAAGGATGTGCAAAAGCAGATGAGCCTTTCTTTTATTCTTCTTGCAAAGGTGTTTTATTTTCCTCAAAATTCTGGTTTTTTTTGTTTTGTTTTTTAAATCTGGACTTACATTGAAAGTTTGTTCTACATAATTGATTTTTTGGCACATAAACTCTGGATGACATGTCTAATATATACTGCAGGCATCTGTTCTTCTGTGATACGGCATTCTGCTAGAACATTTTCAACGCTTTCAGCTACCAGATGGCCATATATATTTTCAAGAGAGTTTTTCCATTTTGAACCCAGGCTCAGGTTATCTCAGACAAACCAGTTTGGTTTGTGATTTCTGAACACGGTATCAGGGAATTAAGTGTGTACAATGCTGCTTAGTTTACTAGAATCATAGAATGGCTTGGATTGGACATGACCTTAAAGATCATCTGGTTCCAACCCCTCTGCCATGACCAGGGTTGCCACCCACTGGTTCAGGCTCCCTTAAGCTTCGTCCAACCTGGCCTTGAATGTCTTCAAGCACGGCGCGTCCACAACTTTTCTGTACAACCTGTTCAAGTGCCTCACCTCCCTCTGAGTAAGAGATTTCCTCCTAATAGCTAATCCAAATCTCTTCTCATTTAGTTTTAGATCTTTTCATCTTTTCCTATCCTTAGAAGACCATGTAAAAAGTCAGTCTCCCTCCTCTTTATAAGTTCCTTTCAAGAACTGGAAGGTTCTTTGGATCTTCCTTTCTCTCTATCTTAAAAAACAGGAGTGATGTTTATCTTTTTATAGTTACCAGGGACTCCATATGACAGCAGTGACTTTTTGAATATGGTTGAGACTGGCTTGGCAACTGCAACAGCCAGTTCATTCAGGACCTTGCTATGCATATCATCAGGCTCCTTAGACTTAGTGCGTGGGGATACGACTAGGGGTAATGGGATGAAAGTACAGCATAGGAAGTTCCACACGAATGTGCAGAAGAACTTCTTTACAGTGAGGGTGACAGAGCACTGGAACAGGCTGCCCAGGGGGGTGGTGGAGTCTCTTTCTCTGGAGATATTTAAGACCCGCCTGGACACCTTCCTGTGTGACATGGTGTAGGGAGCCTGCTTTGGCAGGGGGGTTGGACTCGATGAGCTCTAGAGGTCCCTTCCAACCCTTACAATTCTGTGATTCTGTGACTTGTGTACACTTTCAGTCTCATAATGTATGATCATTAAGGTTTTTATTTTTTCAGTCTACTAACATTTATAGGAAACAGAGTTGCAACAGTCCATTTCATAATGGTTTCTTTTGTATAACATGATTTTGTGAGGTTTTTGGCAGTTATTTTGTCATTTGACAAGTTAATGTTGAATTTTTATATTGAACCTAAAGAATTAAAGGTCACAAAGTGATATGTCTTACTATGCAGGATCAATATGTCTTTAAAGATAAGGATTTGGTCTAGTTGTAAATTTAGTGGCATGTCTTAAAGAAAAAAAAAAAAATAGGAAAAATTGAAAAAAGGCCCATTTATTAAAACTTAATTTAAATATTAGGTTCTTTTTTTCTCTTAATACCTTTATTTAATAAACATGGTGGATGGAATGTTGAATCACTTTTTTTTTTTTTAATTGCCCATTTCTATAAATTGCATTGAGTATTTTTAAAGGTGACTAAATGACTTACAGTAATCTGTGATAGTGAAAATGGCATTATTAGATTTAAGTGTTTGCTTACTGTAATCTGTTACGATGGTGAAGTTTGCAAATAGGGCAAAAAGTACTTGAATGAAATTCACTAATGCATTCAGTAATGATTTTGATAAAACCTTCATTTTCAGAGCATAAGCATTATTTTAAAACATTAAAAATGAAATGAGTTGATGAAGCCACAAGTAGCCTTGAACTTCTTGTCCTTTCTGTGAGATTTGATGTAACACACTGTGTCATTTTGAAGCAAAACCAGAAGTAACAGGAATGTTTTAAACAGCCAGAGGAGCTGGAGCACCCGTAAATAATTGAAAGAATGGAAGTGACCTTGACTGAAGCTTGGCTTTTTGTATGGTCTTAACTTAAACAGAATCTTATATTTTGTTTTTCTTGTCTATTAAATGAAAGCCTAATTCCAAGCTGAATGTTCTCATATACTCCACTGGGTTTTAAATAAGTTTCAGAATGCAAAAGCTGAATCGCAAATGGTTGTTATAAAGGTTAATATGACAGTGTTTATGCCATGCATAGAAAATGCAAGGTAATTCCTTGCCAAGTGAACACGCTGAATTTTGAAGCAGCTATAGTCCAGGCGTAGTTGGAGAGAAAGCAAGTGAAAGATGAAGCAAGATACATGTCTGTGCCACCATGACCATGTCAAATAGTTCTGGAATGTATAGCAATGTTCAGAGATTATTTATTCTTCACATTTCTGTGTCCAATAAGTCTGTCTTATTTCAGATAGGCAATAAAAAATGTAGTGAGTGGCAACCTTCAAGACAATAACTGTTTCATGCTCCTTTTACCATGAGAATTCTTATCTCACTATTCTTTAACAAATATAAACTTTTTAAACTGGAGGGAGGGGAGGAGTAGAGGCGAGAGTTAGAGTGAGAACTGGAGGCTGCGTTTGAGCAAACATATTGCTGAGCTTTGCTAACTATTAAGGATTCTAGATAAATATTCAATTTTGGGGGAATATTTCCTCTGTTGTTTTTATCTAGACTAACTAGGGGTGCTAGGATATAGATTTTGGCTTACTGAGCTGCTTTAGACAAGCAGAATATTTGACTATTTTCACATCCAAAGATTAGAGGTGTATAAACGGGATACGGTTAAGATTAGCTCTTGTGAAAGATAGTTTATTGCAAAAGTTAAATAAATACAGCTCCATTGTGTTTGGGTTCCCAACCATGTTATGCCACCTTTCGAATATGAAGAATTCCCCTTGAGGTAGGAGGCCTACAAGGTGGCACTTTGAGGCCATATAAAGGAAACCTATGCTTTTACATGGCTGTGTCATGTTTGGAATAGTGAAACCAATCAACAGTACTCTGGGCTTTTGGTGCAGTCTCTATGGGCTCATTAAAAGCTAAAAAAGTGACAATAGGTAAGTGAAAATTTATGTACCTTTAAAGATGCTTGGCTTCCTGCTCTATTTCATGTTTCCATGTGAAGTTTAGCCTGAGAGCCTGTGGCACAACACAAAACATAAATTGTTTAAACAGTATTCTAATCTGTTTTTCCTTGGAAGCAGGTACTGGTAAACTCTGCACTAAGCAAAGAAGTCTTTCCTTTTTGTTGTTTTTTAAACAGAAAATTATTGCCAAAGGGGCATTCCTTTTTTTTTTTTTTAATTATTATCTGACATGTCTTTGCCTCACTTTTTCAGTAAAGTGCAATTGAGATCAAGAAGGATAGTGAACTTTTGAAGTAAAAATCAGGGACAGCTGAAAGGTATGCTTTACAGCCAAAGATCACTTATCATCTATGTGGCTATGAGGCATGCGGTAGCTTCTGTCTCCTTACACATCTTTGTTGAAAAATTTAAAGGTAACCAAAGATATAGGGAAACATTCTTTTAATCCTGACTCTTACACCAAAAATGCCAGAGAATTGAATAGAAAGGCTTAGAGGCCACACTCAAGTGCTGTAATAAATAAACGTGTTTGGCTGTGGATAAAGATGATTGGACACATCTGCCTTTAGGGATATATAGTACAGTCCTGTGTGGCAGCCACAGGGGCCAGTTAAGAGTGATCTGAGCTGTTGTAGCCTCCAGGAAATACTAATGATTTCATTTAATGCTTATGTAGCACTTTTTCAGTGTTTAACTTGATTACTGGAGACTCTCAGCTTAGGGCTTCTTGTGACTTAAAGCAAAAGTATAGCTGAAATTCTTCAAAACAAATAATGCCCATGAACGATTCAGTGTCCTGTGCCTAAACCTCTAGTTTTCCACCAAGAGCATGATTAGAAACTAAATACAAGCAGAGAGCAGAAATGTCCTCCTCCTTATAGAAATACCCTATGAGAAGAGCACTCCAACAGAATCTAAGGAAGACATGAGTCTTCTCCAACTTGAGCTTCTTGAACTGTACCTTGCTGCATACAAGGTTCCATAGTCTGACAAGATGATAATTTGCAGACTTATTTATTTATTTATTTATTTAGACTTCTAGCAAGTTCTTCTCAAACTAATATGCTTTCTTTTCTTTTAAAATATGGAGGAAATAAGTACTGAGGTAGTATTATCAAGATGTGGCTTCTCCTGGTATTCTGCTGGTAATAGCACAGCACCCTATAGAAATATGGTAATACACAAGCCATGTGAGTAGTTATAAACATAGCCAATCAAACAAATATAGCTGTGCTGGTAATGCATGATGTGTGCTTTTCCAGTAAGACAGGATATACTGCTTCATCATGCCACATTGCATGAGCCAGTACTCAACCTATAACTGATTTTGGTAGAGGAGATCAATTGACTGTGTTGTAAATACAACTGTATTGTGCATTCAGTAATACTCTTTAGTGACTTATTTTTAGAAGAAGTATATATAAAAATATATTGTAGTTTGTGAGAATAAAACTTTACCCTGTGTTCATAGCGGTAATTAAAATTCATGGAATCGTAGAATCATTAAAAGAGGAAAAATGCATCTAAGGTCATCTAGTCTGTCCATCCATCAATCCATCACCACCATGTCCACTAAACCATGTCCCTCAGTGCCACATTTCTTGAAAACCTCTAGGAATGGTGACTCCATGACCTCCCTGGGCAGCCTGTTCCAATACCTCACAGCGATTTCTGCAAATAGTTTTTTCCTAATGTCTAACCTGAACCTCACTTCGTACTGCAAAGGTCATTACCTCTCATTCTATTACTAGTCACCTGGGAGACAAATGCCCACCTCTCTACAATCTCCTATCAGGAAGTTGTAGGGTATGATGAAGTCTCCCCTGAGCCTCCTCTTTGACAGACTAAACTAAACAGACTCTCCTCATAAGGCTTGTGCTCCTGAACAAACACAGCTTTGATGCCTTTCTCTGGACATGCTCCACAATGTCATTGTCTTTCTTGTAGTGAAGGGACCAAAACTGAATGTAGTACTTGAGGTGTAGCTTCACCAGTGCCAAGTACAGAGGGACAATGAAGCTCACATAATTGGCCCCTGCCCATTAATCCAGCCTGTCTACATACCTCTCTAGGGACTTCCTGCCCTCAGTCAGATCAATACTTCCTTCCAAGTTGGAGTCATCTGCAGATTTACTAAGGGTGCACTCAATCCCCTTGTCTGGGTCATCAAAAAATATATTAAACAGAACCAGCCTCAATACTGACCTGTGAGGAACACCACTCATGACCAGTTGGAGTTCTCTGGACCTGGCTGTACAGCCAGCTTTTTACCCAGGAAAGCGTACACTTGGCCAAGCCATGGTCTGCCAGCTTCTCCAGGAGAATACTGTGGGAGATGAAGTCAAAGACTCCTAAAGTTTAGATCAGTAGTTGCTCTTAGCAACATCCAGTTACACATTAGCATCTACTTGTATGCATAATTATACATGCAGTTTTTTTTTTTTTTTTAAATAGGTCATTTATGATTGCACTTATTCTGTCACTGACAAAGTGGTCATTCCTCTTACTATTTCAGTAGCAGACTTTATTGTATGCCCATTTGTATAATATAGTTAGATAGTTTATGATTAGAGAAACACTCTAATGATTGGAAAACTGATTAAATGTGAGCAGTACAGGCAGACTTCAAAGTTTGTTTCACTGCTTCTTCTCCTAGAGACCATTGTCTCACTTCCTTGGGAAAGTGTGCTTCAGAAACAAAGACCTCAAGTGCTGAAAACATATCTGTTCTATGGAGAATGGCAGTCAGCTCTTTGGACAACTGTGATTTACCTGTGGTACCTTTTTTATTTCGTTTTGTTATTGTTGTCTTCTCCTTCTCCCTCCCCTTTCAGAAACAGTGCAGAAAAATAAATTTTACATGCAGTATACTTTAACCAAAATGAACACAAGAAAACTAAAATCCTATCATGTTTTCCTTAAAACGGAAAGTATTTTTAAAACAGCTTTAAATAACCATTTTACAGCAAAACTTTTGTCTCAAAAAAATCAACAAGCTCTAGGAATTGTGTTTTGCTTAATTTTCTCAGGAAAATAATTTGTCCCAAGCACGAATATATTTTCCAAATGCTACAAGAATCTTATCATTTCAAAGATCTGAGTCTATACTGTGCACTCAGGTTATAGACTTAAGAGGCATACAAAATACTTCCAAGGTAGTAGCATTATTCTAATACTAAATGCTTCAATTTCATATAATGTACTGA
This sequence comes from Coturnix japonica, assembly GCF_054131305.1. Classification (NCBI taxonomy): domain Eukaryota; kingdom Metazoa; phylum Chordata; class Aves; order Galliformes; family Phasianidae; genus Coturnix; species Coturnix japonica. The sequence continues at coordinate 81,315,710 of NC_140666.1, forward strand.
GTTCACTGTAGAGCTTACTTTCTTGAAAATGGTTTCAAGAATGGTTTTCTTTGAGTTGCATACAACCAGATATGTTTCTTGATTATCCATATTCCTGCCTTGTATCAGAGGGTAGTGAATTTTTCTCTGGATATTTTTTGGACATGTTATGTGTAAAGATTTTATATTTATTTCAAAGACATGCTTCAGTCAAATTTACACCCTCCTTTTATGAATACCCACTGAGGTGGAATCTTGTTGTCATTTTTTTCCCCGGCAACATTGATTAAAAATGAGAAATGGCAATGAATTATTCTCTCAGAATGTATCTGCGCTGTATTTCATAATAATCATGTAATCTGCCTGATTACATAGGCTGATTACAAAGGCAAGTTTTCAGATTGATCATTTAGAACAACTTCTCTATTGCAAATAACTGTCATTAAAGGTCCAATTGTACTCTCATGCTAGTTTAATTCCAAAATCACTCCCTTTATAATTAATGGAATGTCTTTGGATTTCCACCAAGATATAATATTCAGTGGACAATTCAGATAGCAAACTCACAGTCATACTTTCCTGCTGTCATACTACTGAATAAATTTTAACCAGATGTTCTCCTGAAGACAGGGAAAGTATTTTGGGATGATTATGCAGGGATCGTTATCTGAAGTACCGATTAAAGAAAGGAGCTATGTAAAGTGGAATATTCTTGTTTCTTTGTTTGTTTTAAAGAATGGGAAGTTGAGGTCTGGGTGGTACAAACCAGCCATTTTGATCTCTTTAATGGCACCGCGAAATTGCTTGAAAATATGCCCCAGGCAAAAAAAAATAAAAAATAAAAATAGCATACTTCAGCAGCACCATTTATTTGCCATGGCTACATCTGCAATTCCTATTGTAGGTAGTGATCTTCCTTGACAGCTGTAGACCTTTCTGCAGTTGAAATATGTTTCCATTAATGTTTATATGCATTGAGGTTACTTGAACACTAACAGCGTTCCAGTAATTCCTGATAAGTCGTGAGCTATTCTTACATTCCCCCGTAGAGGATTCTTTTGCTATGATACTAGATACAATGGCATTAGTATGGCTCTACTAGCCCCTCTCTCTCTTTGAGTATCTCATGGCTCATGAGATAAACTGAAATTTTACAAAACCAGGAAATCTTATTCACTGGACCCTGATCTAGGAAACAAACTTTCATCATTTTATTTTCTAACTCTACATGATACTGCTTTTATGTAAGAAAAGTATAGTATTCAATATATATAGTGCTATATTAAAATGTATAGCATTCAATATATGATTAGTAGAGATCTGTGGAAAGTCGAGCAGGCCAGATAAATTATATTAATGTTGAAGTGATGTTAGAAATCAGCAGTACTATCACATGCAGTTTCAGCAATGTTACCCTCATAAAATAGGCCATGTCTCTTTCTAGCCATAAAAAATATGAACCTGGAGTTTGTTATAGTTAGCAAAAATACAGAAATTCCTCTATTTTTATGGTAAATGAGTATTTCTAAAAATTGGTAGGTGTCAATAATTTAATGCATAAATAAGTTGTATATGTATGGGTTGCAGTCTGCATTTTAGATCAATCCCTGAAACAACAGGAAGCATCATAATAATTACATTTAAGCACTGTGTATTACTCAGTGTTAATAATAAGACACGCAGGAAAGCATTTTAAGATTTCTCACAGGACTTCATTGTTATTGATGTATGACAGAGTGAAAGATAAAGGCCTTCGTCCCTCAGTTTCTTCAGTTACTCCTTCAAGCATGCACTGCATTTGAACAGGAATATTAGGGTTGTATTCATTGCACCAAAATCAACAGTGTCATGGTTTGAGCACTTCTGAGTTGATTCTGTTGTTTAATTTGTAAATTCATAACCTGCTGTACAAGCTTATCAAAATTTGATTAAGAGGTTGAAACTGGGTAGACGGGATAAGAATCTCAAGTGCTATATCTTTTGAACTTTCACTTTATAGCCAAGATGACAAAAAGCTGATAGCAGTAGGCTACTACTGCAAAGGTTTGAACAAGACCCAGAAAAGGGTGGTGGTGCACATCTATGTCAGCTGGGTATCAACGGTGATATCAGCCTCTCAGTTACAGTTATTGCTCAAGTTTCATGACACAATCGTAAAATATTCTAAAAAAAAAAAAAAAAAAAGTGCAAAGAACTCAGTAAAAAGTTGGCTGTCTTCTATAGCTACTGAACTGAAAAGTTACTGAAGGAGGAGTGAAATACAGAAGAGAAAAACACTTTAATAAATCTTAACTCTTGAGTCTAATGAATGTTGATTGACTATGTAACTTTTAGCTAGGTTTGAGTTGGAATAAATGTCAAATATAATTCCATTCTCACAGCAGTGTGAAAAGAACTGTTACTTCCCTCAGAGAAAACCTGTCAGCCCAACTTTCTTACAGGGCTTTTCTGTCTTGCTCACTCATTATCTCTTTTTAATGAAGCCTTTCACAATTGACACTTCCTTAACAAAAGGTAACACAGGTCATTCTATTAAACAGAATATTCTTCCATCAGTAACATCACATCTATAATCTGAGATCAGAAGCTATTATTTCCTCTTTACCTAACACAAATTTGAATTGTTACGCATAAGAGTACTGTGGTTTTCTGATATGATGTCTCCAAACCATGGGTAACTGACAGTTATGGCTCATATTGATGTCAAGTAGAAGATATTTATTTGCTATAAATACTAAATGCAAACAAAAAACTTAACAAAAGCAAACATTCCCCTATATAGACTTTCCATATGTGAAATTAATAAATGTGCAGTATTAAGCCCTTGAGTCGAACTGAAAATGCATTGCATTAATTTCCAGATCTGCAATAGACTTCACAACTAGTGAAGCCTTTGGGGAGCAGATTTGGAGGATGGTGGGAGAGGAGAGAAATTATCAAAATTGCTTACTACCGATCATTAAGATCAGATTTTCAAGAGCTTATAGTGCTGAGTTCTTACATAATTGGAAAGTGTCCTCATGGGGTCACAATAGCAACTGCTGCATGCACATCATTTTTGAAAAAGAGGTCTTCATTTCTATGCTTCAAAAAGCTATGAGGCAATGGGTTGTTTTGTTTGCTTGTTTGTGGGCTGGTTTTGTTGGTTTTTTTTGGTTTTTTTTTTGTTTTGTTTTTTTTCTCATCCATTCAGTACTCAGAGAGAGATGATAATATTTTTCTCTTTTGTTTATTTCATTTCCATTTTAAATGAGGGACAGGATCTGTCTGTCCGCCTCTGTGATCACATTTCTGATCTGCTATGAGTCGTGCAGTCATATATCAAATTTCTCTCTGTTATTTTTTTGTTGTTATTATTATTATTATTATTATTATTATTATTATTATTATTATTATTATTATTATTATTATTTGCAGGATCACACAGCTTTTAATTTAAAACTGAGAGAGTAAGGCTAGCACCTGTGTGGGACAAGTTAGGAGATGCACCTACTAGATTCCCTCTTAACAGGGACCTTAAAAGGGAAGAATTTCCCTTCAAGGACAATGAGGAATGGTGCAAGAACTCGGAGAGAAAGGAAGAACAGGAACTGAAAGTTGTAGGTGCTGTGGATTGCTTGTGACAAGTGATTCAGAAAGCAGCTGTCATGTCAATAATTCAGCTAAGATGAACCAAGCCACCTACAGTGCTGCTGCTTGTTGAACGTTGAGGTACATGTTAATTCAGGATGTTAGGAAAAATAAAGAAATAAATGTGTCTTTCTGGCAGGGTGCTGTGCCTAATTGCTAAGAGCTGCTAAGAAAATGTGCGAAAGGGTTATCCCTGTTAAACGTAACAAGATCTAAATGTAATTAAGTAAACAAAACTGATGGATAGTAAGGAAATATGAAGGAGAAAAAAATATCCATATAGATGTTCTCAGGTAAGATTGGAATTGTGTGTATATCGGTTACAGAAGAAGGAAAATAGAGATCCAGTTTTAGAACAATTTTGTTGTGAAAAAACAAGTTTTGAGAGATCACTGTGCTTATAAAAGGTAGGTTTATCCATTTACCCTTCCATCCATCCACCCACTCCATATGGGAAATCTTTCTTTGCAACTCCTTGGCAGGTTTAGAGCTTTACTTACTGAATTTTAGGGGGCAGAGAGAGGTCAGAGAGGAGTTAGTGGCTGCTTCTTTCTTGCCCCATCATGAATTACTACCTAACAGTTTTTGGCTTGATGGGCTTTTGCACACAGGAATTATTTATGTACAGAGCAGTAGTTGTGAAGAAAAATCTTTTCTATTACTGGCAATGTTTTTTTTATGTTTGTCTTGAGGTGATTAAGAAAATCATTTTGGTAGTCCAATCTGAAGACAAATTTTGACACTTTCCAATCATTCTGTAAGTGCAGTTATTTCTGACTTCAGAGAGGCTGGCTATGAGATGTGGGTAATGATGGTATCCATAGTGATTACTTGGAAATCAGCAGGAGTTGATAAGGTTTTCTGAGATTTTTGTCTGGATAAATAGTACAAAAAGCACTCTGGGATGTAATATTTCTCAAACAGCAAAATACTGTTCTTTGAATGTTCTCGGAATGACTCTAGTAAATATATTTTCTATGTAGGAAAAACTAAATAACTTAAATCTTAGAATGATTTGCAGTGCTATATTTCTCTGCCATATTTTGCTGACAAAGTATATATTCCCACTTGTGTTAGAACCCACTAATGCTGTTCTGAATTAGGATTCACATTTGATTTTCCCTCATTTTAGCCATTTATCTTTTTAAAGACAACCATTAAAGTGGAAGGCTGTGGTACACACTTAGTGCTTTCCAAATTGCTATTTAGAATTGGTTTTCAGTCCAAATCTCAGGACACGTGTCAGAACAGCCCACTCTGGTGCCTCCCCGGTCCTGCATGAAAGAAGTATCTCAGATTCTGATTTATGATCTGCTCTGGCTTAATCAGCCTAAATCACAATCTCAGAATCTGCAATTTCACCTTGTTGGCTAATTAATTAGGCAGATTAGTCTGAGGCTATCATGCTATTAATGCATGTTTCAGTGCTATATGATAGATTTGTTTTATTTTGGTCCTAGAACATGCAGGAATTCCCTTCTGCTCTGTGTAGTTTAGCAATGGCATTGAATTATAGAATCACAGAATCATAGAATGGCCTGGTTTTTAAAGGACCACAAAGACCATCCAGTTCCAACGCCCCTGTAATGTGCAGGGTAGCCAACCACCAGACTAAGCTGCCCAGAGCCACATCCAGCCTCGCCTTGAATGCCTCCAGGTATGGGCCATCCACAACCTCTTTGGGCAGTCTGTTCCAGTGCTTCACCAGCACCAGCCAGGATTCCAGAGATTTGTCCTGTTACTTGACCAAACTGTGGGAAGACTAGGGAACAGAAGTAGGGAACAGATGTTTTTTTTGAAGTAATCTTTATAGTACAGTGATATGCTCTACATCTTGATGCATCAGAATATAAATCAGGGAAAGAAGTAGACAAAGTAAATAATTTGATAATTCAGCAATTTTTGCAAAATCGTGTATTTATTTGCAGTGGAAATCTGTGGAGATTGAAGTCTTGTATTTATATTACTCCTGAGCTTAATGAATAAAGCTTGTCTTTGCAGAAAACAAAATATTATGGGGATTTTGTCTGAAGGAAGGCTTAAGACTTTTCAGTACTTTCCGTTTTGATCTGGTATTATTTGAAGAGCAGCAGTATGTATATTGATGAGTGTGTTATATTCCAGTAAAACTTCTGGTGAAAGCTGTGCACAATTGCCTTGTTGAAAAGGTTTTTTAGGGTTCACTTTCTAATCAGGATGGTATCGTTCCCTTCATTAAACTGATAGACAATTTAGCATCCATTAGCAGTGCTAATGTAGTAATGTTTTTATTTTTTTCTGAGGCAAAATATGGTTTACATTTACTTGTACTCAACATGATAGGACAGTGTAATTCCTTTTTACTTAGTAATACAAGTACAGCCCATTCGGAATTTGTAACATAATAATGAATGCTATGATTCTGCTTTTCCCTCACATCTGAAAATAGATAATTAGCTAACTTCAAATGAGAAATGGGAAAATATATGTGAACTACTAGAACAAGTATTAACTGTTTATATTAAATTCAGTTCTTCTTTAAAATTTGAAAGTCACAGAAATGCAGCTAGGGATAATCTTGTAAATATTGTTGTGCTATGAAGGGTGAAAGAGCTCTACAACCTGAACTCTTACACTTCTGTAAACCAAGACACTTATCACAAATCATTTTACTTGAGCAGATAGTCATGGAAAACTTAACAGTGCAGCTCCTGTTATGTAAGAAAGGGATATTTGTTTCAGTAAAATATCTCATAAATTAAAATTATGTAGGACTATACAGAGCTGTCTTCTTCCAGCATCTTAACTCATTTTTTGAAAGATCAAAATAGATCTTGACTTCATAGGTCTAGCCACAGTTTTTACAGATGTGACTGAAGCAGATTTGATGTCAACAGATTTTATTACTCAGAGTAAAGATTCACATCTGTTAGACTAAGCTGCAGCAAATTTAATGTTTTTTTTTTTTTTATTATTATTATTTTTTTTTATTTAGCTCTGTCATTTTTAGAGGGAAATATAAGGTTGGATGGATGGAGATGACTTGGTGTTTGGAAAAATCTGTTCTTGAAACTTCATAGTAACTGTACAAAAGATGTTTGTAGTTCTTCACTGTAGTCCTGGTTTTCTTGTTCAGTGTCCACTATTTCAACCTACATTATGCATGTTGCAACAACAATTATACATTAAATGCTTGAAAAATCAGCTTGAAAAGCAAAATGCATTACCAGAATCAAACCTGGGTGCTTGTGTGGAGCAGCAAAAGCCTGAAATTCTGAAGTACTTAAAACAGAGGACATTTTAAGCCATATTGTAATACCATCATCTTTTTCATACAGTGCTTGTTAATATTCTCTCCACTGAGTTGCTGGGTATCAAAAAGCACAGAGAGTTAAGATAAACACATAGTTTTGTAATTTAATAGTGTGTTGCTGAGAAAATCTCAAATACAGCATGGAATCCTGGCTCTTTGCCTGCTTTTGCTGCCTACCCGACACAGCCACATCCTTGTTAGGATCCAAGAGTCATCTTCTGGTCAATCATATTTAACCACTGTATTGATAATTTAGACTACATAGCAGCATTTTTGTCATTCCTTTCCCAGAGCATAACCTTCAGCAGAGAGGTTATACACACCATTCTCAGAATACCGTGGAGTTGGCATGGCTTTAGGAACTTGTACTGAGAGGGAAGGTTTTGTGAGCATGTAATTTTATTACAGATCTTTTATTGAGGAAAGCCTATGTGATTTTTGCAGCTGTGATCCACATTTGCCTTGTGCAATGTGCTTTAGGAAACTGTTACTGTACCTTGTCAGCTTGCATTGTGTTACAGTATTCACAGCAAAATATTTTGCTACTATCACTGTCGCAAAAAATACTCCTTAAGGGATGTATAACAAAGTGAATATGGATTAATAAAGGTCACCACTGGTTATTTTGCCTAAAAATCCCGTAGTAGGATTTGAGGACTAGATAAAAAAAAAATTACAATGCATCCCCAAGGTCTGAAAGCAAATATAGTCAAAATACTGGCATAAAACCAAACCATTTTTCATTAAATGATTATTTAGAGTATCATGTGATCACCCACTGATATTGTGCTACATAATGATAACTATAGAAGATCAAATGCTTTCCTGCAGGGCCCAGATCTGAGGGAGATACAGGTCAGCATATAAATTACTGTAATGGCAACTTTTGATGGAGACGCTTACATGAGTGTTGCTTGTTTAAATTGCCTATAACCTGCAGTGCTCATTCTCCTTTCCCTGCAGTGATAGGCAGTCAACTTGCAGTTTCACTTAAAAAATGAATAATGGAGAGAAGTCAAAAAATGGACCTGAGCACTGAAGGAACAAAAGTTATAAATTCCCATCCTGAACATGGAAAATTTTAGATACTAATGACGATATGAACTTTATTGTAACGTGACCTATATCCCATTAATTTTGGGAAACAGTTGCAGACATTTAAAAACAGAAATAATCTCTGGTTAATAGGTTAATAATAATCTCTGGTTAATATTGTGTGAATGCATGCTTAGACTACAAAATTTAGCTGTCTTTCTGAGAAATATCTCAACATGAGGCATAGTTGTTTTTGTTTTGTTTTGTTTCACTTTGGTTTTTTTCCCAGTGGAATTAAAGAGTTATAAGAGTGTACTATTGGTTCTAGTTGGAAACCAGATCTGTAACATATAGAGCTAAATGGCCCCAGTTCACTGAGAGAAGTGTTTCATCTGTTGTGGATGTAGATTCCCTACTCCACAGGAAACGCTGTGGCCTAAATCTGAGTTCACAAGTTGCCCCCCAAAGCTTAGACAAATACATTTATTAAGTGCAAATTTGAATGTGGATAGGAAAAAAAATGTCAGCAATTATTTTGTACTAGAAAAGCCTCGGAATAGTGTTACACCTCAGTTACTGGTTGGATTTTTGTAAAAACCTATGCTGATTGTGCCTGGATTAGAACTTGAGGGCACTTTGATATCATGAAGAGAGTTTGTGTTGCAGGAACCAGCTGAGTGGGACTTACCTGAGACTTAAGAGACTGAGTCTATTGTCTATTAGAGTTTTCACAGGTTTGCTATTCCTTACCATTCACCAGCACTGATAAGAACTCCTCAAAACAAACAAATAAATATTATACAATCTTCAATTTCCTGTTTTATCCTGTTTAAACTACTTCATAATCTGGCATTTCTTATTCAGAGCTTGTTTTCCAGGTGAACAGTTCACCTTCTCACTGACTTGCAGTGATAGCATTCAGTCAGCATGGGGCCACAAGATGTTGTTCAGGCACAAACCTGCATTGTTCTGTTCTGCTTTCTTCCTTGCTGGCTGCAGCAATTGTAACAGCCTGAATCACGCCTAACCTTTCATTAATACCCACTGCCTCCCTACAAAACATGCCCATGAGAGTTTGCAAAGTCACATTCGTAGTTCTAAAGTACTTAAAACTCTTCCTAGAGATAAGCCTTGAAAAAGATGCTCAGAACACAAGGCTTAGTAGAACCAGGCTTCTCTGTTAGGAATGGATTTAGTATCAGAAATTTGTGGAAAGCATGAAATGTGATGATGCATTTGGGAATTGCTAGTGCCTAGCAATTTGCAAATCACATCTCTAGTATATGACCAGTATGAATGAAATTAATGGAATTACTTTGTGTTTATGATGGCAGAAACGAGGGCAGTTCATTTGAATTAATTTATCCTAAATCATAGAATCATGAGGGCTGAAAAAAACCACTAAGGTCATCTGGTCCAACCATCAGCCCTTCTGGGGCCTTGCTGCTAAACCATGCCCCAAAGTACCACATCTACCCTTTTCTTTCCGTGGGCAATCTATTCCTTGTTTGATGCCTCCTTGAAAGCTACTGAGTTCTCATCTAAGGGTTAAATAAAGAAAAAAATATATAGTTCTAAAAATGCTCAGCAATTCTCAGTGCTGAAAGGGACCAGTCTGGTTTTCTCAGCTGTGTTTATTTACTTTTATCGTGGTTGCACCTACATGCAAAATATGATTGAGCTTGGCACTGTCCAGATGTGAAACAGAGACAGTCTTGCCCTGGGCAACTTGTAATCAAGCTCATGGAAGAGTACAGATGTGTTGTAGCCTTTTGAAAACTTAACTAGGGCTGCAGGCATGTTGACCACATTTTAATTCATGGGATCCTATTGCTTCTTAGTTCATGAACTCAAACTTCAGTGCTATTTCTGCATCTCCAAACAGCTCCTTGATAGACAAGAACTGACAAATTTTAGTTATTACTTTCTGAAACACTTTGATTTAGAATCCTTTGGTTCTGTGTGAATGTGCAGTATTGTTTAGTAATCAAAGAGAGGTATTTCACAAAGCACAAAGGTCTGCTTGAAGACAATTTGGGAAGACTACATGTCCACCTGGGCAATCTTTCTTCTTGATTGAGACTGTGAGGCTTCTTTTTTTTCTCCAGATGTGTTTTAGGGTTCTTTTTGGTCAGTGTAGCTTCTTTGATGTCTTTTATGTCTCACAGGCATTTGCTTTCAGTAGCAGTAAATGAGTAATAGCCTGTTCCTCTACAAACTTTTTTCTTGTCTGCTTATTAATTCTCTAGAAGAAATGCCTAGGAGCAAGCTGATGAAGCGAGGTAGATTTCAGTGTGAAACACTGTCAGGGAAGAGAGTAAATAACTTTTCTCTTTTGTGTGTGTGTAGTTTTGGGTTTTTTTTGGTGTATTTTTTTTTTCCCCCTGCCTGTCACTGAACTGTTTAACTTGCAATAAATTACCAAGAACCGTCAGAGAATTAGTATGCCACCTGGGACAGGCAGTTGATTATTATGTGATTTCTGTTTACTTCTCTGGAAAGGGCTGCAGTCTCAGATGAGTGCTTCTTTCTGAAAACTTACTTGTATAAATGACAAAACGCCTTTTTTTTTTTTTTTTTTTCCTCAATACAGATTATATTGAGAGTTTTTAATTAATTTTAATTATGTTAAAAAAGCTCTTCATAATTCCTAGTGTTGTTTTATAGCTCATCCTTCTGGCTAACTCACACCGTACAGCCTCTACCTAATTAGTTGTGTTATATTGCAGTGAATTTAGTTCTTACAAGTTTTTAGGAACTTTATCTCAAATGCAATTGCTGTAGATGACCGAACATCTTCTTGTGCTTTTCCTGTGACTGTGGTCTCCAGGGCTACAATGAATTAAAATATAAGAGGTGAGGGATGAGGTTTCCCAAAGGTAGATACGCTAAAGACATTCATAAACAAACATAAGAAAAGGCAAGAACAAAAAGCAAATGTTGCTGTTTTAATGAGAAAAGATTACTTGGAGAAAGATATGTAAATAAGCATTCCTAATTATTATAATCGGCACTAGAAAATTGAGAGTAAAATATTATCCTTCTAATTTAAGAAATCTGACAGAGGTATTGCCTCATTGAAATGCTGAGGTTTGGGCTAAGGGTAATCGGCCTTGCTTTACCCAGACATCTAGCTTTCTTCAGCAAGATACACAGCAATTGATTGGTGGCTCCATCTAGTTGTGTTTTTTGGGGGGATAGATCAAGAGACACCCACTGTGCAGGCTGATGGTAAGCTTCTGAAGAATATCAACAAAGGCAAACACAAAAATAAATAAATGAATCTAGTAAATGGGGTAACAGAACTTAAGCAAACTGTACTAAGAGGGGCAGATTAGCCAAGAGAGGCATTGACATAGTGGATGAAGCTTGGCAGAATGCATTCAAGGAGTGGCAGAGGGATCTGGGCTTGCTTCGCCTTAAAAAGACTTCAGGGAGATCTTCTTGCTCTCTTAAACTGTGTGTACCTGAAGTTGGAGGCTCTTTAATATGATTTTTATTTTTTTTTTTGTAATGCTTATGTCATTGAAGGGGGAGTAGAGGAGGGAAGAGTTGCTGTTTTTCTTTAATTACTCCTGTAATTCATTTTGCTTGTTGGGGCTTCTTCTGTTAGCTCTATATTATTTTCAATATATTCAGAATAATCAAATGACTTGTATGATATCAGGCACTTGCTGCTAATAAAATCAAAATACAAAAATATGGGGGTTTTGGAGTAAACAGCAAAGATTTCTTCTTTTGTTGAAATTGTTCTTGCTAATATATCTTATTTGGTCTTTTGTTCTCCTGTTCTTAATGATTCTTCCATCTACCTTTCAGCACTGGCTGTGATCACAGAAATAATTTTACTCCCATCCTGTTCGTATTGACATTACAGGTAGAGAAACTGTGATATATGTAAAGCCTGATATGAAATTCACATTATAGCCTCGATTACTTAAACAAAGTCTTCCTGATTGCCAACCCAGCAGTAAGACCAAAGTCTATTTTGAATTCTGTTTTCAAGGGGGTCAATACCAGAGTCTGCAGAACAAGCAGTTTGTGAAGTTTCTGCTGACTCTGATAACAGAATTGTTACCCTAAGATTAACCTCAGCCTGAGGTTTTTAGAGGTCTGTTTAGCTTTCTAACTTAGAAGAAAAAGTAGCCATATCACTTGGGCTCACTTTTTCAGTGGCAGCTGAATCTCCTTAGCAGTATGTTGTTAATCACAGTATTTGACTTTGAAGATACCTTTGTAAGATGACTCTTACAAAGTCAGTGTTTTATCCCAGCAGATATTTTATTCTTATGTGCATATAGGGGAACAGCCCCAGAAAGAAATATCTTCTCTTTACGCCCTCATGGACCTTAGGAATCATGCTGGTAAATTTGTTTCTGTAATTTGTCAGCAAAACCTGTCAGTTATGGCAAAATGATGCTTTTCAATAGGAAACAAACAAACAAAAAACACAAGTTTTATACATTGTCTTTTAAAAGGTCCAGTCAACACTTATAGTAAGAACACATGGAGAAAACTAGCACAGTGAGTGCCAGATTTGTGCATTTTCTAAAACCCTACCTCAATAAAAAATGGGTGTTTTACAAAAATCTAAACGCTGATGGAGAGAGTTTTGTTATCTACAGTGCTGCTAGAATCAGGCACAGCAGTGCTGTATGCTTCTGAATATAAAAGCTCTATTCTTCAGTGAAGTCCTTTTTCTATTAATGAGATTTGCCCTAATGAGACCAAAAATTACTTTAAAAGACATTTCCTTTCTGCTTTTCAAGGGCTTTTTTCCAGTCCATTTGGACTGGATATCAAAGATAAGGGGAAATATTTCAATAGCAAGAGATTTTATAATTAAGCTTTGTATCCTACATAATGGAGATATAGCCAAATTCAAGTGAAAAATAATTACTGTTTTTCCAGTGCTTGCTTCTGCTGCTTTGCCTTCCTTTCTTCTCCCTCTTGTGTATTCCCCTTCAAAACCACATAATCAGCTGTGGTAAATGTATGAAAGACTTGCTCAGTGCAGCTCTTTCTCCAAGGTTTCCTATTTTCTCCTGTGGTGTAGAAGAGTTGTTCAGTCTTTAAGTACGCCTGGTTTTCCATTAAGGAGAGTACCTACAGTTCTTGAAAGGAAGCAGGTGCTTCCTCAAGGGTAAGGTCTTTAATAACTCGCTTCATTTTGCCACTTACCCCTTTAGATGCACGAATAGAAATGTTCAAAATATGATGCGAGACACCTCAGTAACATTTAGTAGGTGATGCTGAGATGGACAAATTATTTACCTTGTTCTAATCTTCAGAAACCTTTTCCAGTCAGTAGAGCCTTACAGAGCTCTCAGTGATTCCAGCCAGCTGCTTCAGCACGCTTGGATGTATCCCATCTGGTTGCAGGAACCTTTATGTGTGTACAAATATAATTATGCACCTACATAGATCCTGTTTTAGAACATGAGCATATTCTTTACAAATTGTAATACAGTCAGTGAGTGCATTGCTTTCCGTAAGACCTGCTTTATAGAACTGGAAGAGAAAGGAGTGTAGGTTTTTGAAGCTGATGTCTCAGTTGGAGTTACGGATATCTTGGGAGCATTATAACATGACCTTGGCAAGAACACCAAGAATTTGCTTTCATTTCAGGATTGGAGGGGACAATTTCAGCAAAGTGAGATTCCCCAGAGCAAAGCTTTAAAATCTCAGTTTCCCAGTGTTTCTGGTAATTTCTTGCTCTGTCTTGTAAGAGAATTGTATTTTATAGTAAAACACCAAAAGACACATCCCTTTGTGTCCTGCCTATTACACAACGTGCTAAGTCTTGATCAGTCCCATGCAACTGTTATTTTTAACCACCACAACTACCTTCCTTTCATTTATGTTTTCTCTTTGTCCCTGCGGTAACTGTTCATTTAATTTCTCTTTGAGCTCAGTGCAGTTTTTCATCCAAACAATTTAATGGTTGGAGACCAGGAACTGTTTGACCTCTCTCTTCATTAAATTAGATCAACACATATAAGTTGCCGTTTTTATTTTTTTTGTGTGTGTGCATCCATTATACAGTTTGGAAAGTGTTGTTTTGTTTTTATGCTCTTTGATATGTTCAGGCAGAAAATATTTACAGGTTTACTGGAAGTCTGGAGAATAACTTCTTGAATTAGATTAGTTGTGAATGCCCAAGCTAAAAAGATCAGTATGTGCCTGTTCTGTCTGGGAAATAATAACATTTGTGGAGACGTTGGTAAGAAAGAACAAAACTTGCCCATTTCTGCTGTGCTATCCAACTACTTTTTTTCCCTCCAAGTCATGCAAAATGCCCTTATTTTATGGGCAATATAAAACTTGGTTAGAGAACATTCCCCTGCTGTGACAAGAACTGGTCATATGTCTCAGCCAGTGCTATTCCCCACTCAAACTGCAGATTTAAAGCATACCGGGAAAACTATCTGATTTTGTTCCTGATTTATCAGAACATACAATTTTCAGTGAAAATGCTTGAATACATTAAATATCAATATGATAAAAAACATAAATACTGAAATGTAGCAAGAAATGTGGAAAAGGAAAAGTAACAATATTAGCTACCTTTGTATTAATATTATGTGCCTAATACAGTTTTGCACCTCACCATGTGAGTTTAGCCTATGCTAAGGGGTTTGTTGGATATATTAATTTTATTCCCTACTGATTAATTATTTGTTCATAAGTGTAGCAATGTGTTTTGTAGAAGGTAAATAATATGTCACTTAACTAGAGTTCTACTTTTTCTCAGAGCTGTTAGGAATGAGTAACAGTAAATCAGTATTCCCAAGAGCTCTGTGAGGTGGCTCTACAAGTAGCATTATCAAAATTTGCTATTACAGGAAGTACTGTTTGTGAAGACATTGAGTGCTGTTTCTCCCTGTGCTGTGGCCTTTGGCATATTCACCCCTCTGATATGTTTTTAAAGAAAGCATTCCTCATGAAAATTTGGCTTGCCACTCAACTTGAGCAGCAGTGAATTTTAAATTCCATCAGGTTCCAGCAGATGTGTGAAATCTGCTTGCTTATCCTACCCAACACTTGTCTACATAAGAAAACTGAAGACTGGAGCTGCAGTTAGTATTCCCCAGAGATTGATTCAGCATAGTCAGCATCTTTGAGGTGTTCAGCTGTAGCAATCAGGCATATTTAAATATGTATCACTTACTGACAAGTGCAATAGAACAAGATTTTTAAACTGGCGATCAACATCAATCAGAACTTTTGTAGTTGCTTTTCTGTGGGCATTCCTTACTAACCAGTCTTAAACTTGTTGCCTGTATAGTGAATGTTCTTGAAAAAATGCAACTCTTTCAAAACTGTTTCCTTTTACTATTACACTGTGCAATTGCAGTCTTGCCTAGCTGTGGTTCGAGCCAGTATTTTCTCCATCATGTTGCTATAATAGCATGTTAGCTGTTGACTGTGACGTTTATTCCCTTCTCCTCGTGTTTCACTTGTAAGTAAATGCTCCAGTTGGTAACCAGCTAATTTTAAGATCCTAAATTCTTAATACTAGGATATTAAGTGTCTAGCATGTTGTTTGTACTAGATAAATAATATGACAGGTTCAACCATGATTCTCAAAATGATTAATGAGGTGGCCATAACATGGGCAAGTTGAAACTCTACTACCTGCTTTCCATTAACCCCACTAGAATTGTTTCTTGTAGCTCTTTACTATGTGATTAGTAGAACAGACATTTCTTTGGAATCCTCCTTAACATTACCACCTTCCACTCCCTAATGGCTGTTCTCACAGAAACTAACTGCTATTTTGAAATGTGTATGTTTGACAATTTGGAAAGGACTTCTTAAGAGAAAGGAAATACAAATAGAAGAAGCTGTGAATGTTCACCTTGGAAAGTAATAAACTATTCTGGGATGTATGTATGTATGAATATGCATTTATGCAATTCAGTTGTATACAAGCTGGCTTTCTAGATCTTCTCAATTATCAGAGATTCATTAGTGATTATATTCATTAACAACTATAACATTTAAAGGGAGTGATTTTGAGTGCAGCTTCAAGGAAAAGCCTACAAGATTTAGCTGCCAGCTGGAAGGCATTTTATTTTACTTTCTGCTTGGAATTACCCTGGTTTGATTCTTTATAGAATGGTTTTTTACCACTCTAAGAGAAAGGGAACTATATTTCTCTCTGCAGCTTTTCCACTCTTGAGTTATCAGGTCTTTCATACCATCCAGGAAAAAATCATAACCCTTGGCAGTCCACTTTGTGTTTTATGAATGCTGTCTGAGAAGCAACATCTTATTTACAATTGTCACCAGGAACTAGTGTAATTTCTCTATCAGCCAAGGACATCTAATAACACATAAATAATGTAAATTGTAAGAACAAGAAAAATAGATGACTTGATCTGTACTGTGACTGCAGTGCCATGGAGCTATATCAATACTGCCCTGAGATTGGCAGTATTGCCATGAAGAATATTTAACCTCAAAGCTCATGTGGACGTACAGTTTTATGTATGTGGACGTGCAGTTTTATGTGCTGGTATCAGGAGTTTTGGGGCTGGCCTGTGCAGCAGCTTTGTCTCTCTCTTAGATGCCAACTTTCATCTGAGCATAACATTACAAGTTCTTAATGGAAGTTAATTGACCTTACTGGAGATAGCTCATAAGTTTGAAATTAGCTCCATCTTTAAGTATTTTTCTGGAATGAGTCCAGCACTCCTTAAGATTAAATCCCAGTAGCCAAGTCCTGTATGTCCAGTGCAAGCTGCATGTACTGAAGGATGTGGAGAGATGCAGATGCTTCCAGGGCATGCCTGGTATCTCTTGAATAGATGCTGTGTACCCTTAAAGGAAGAGTTTCTGTGTTTCAGCTTCTTAACCTGATTTATATTTCTTTTTCCAAGTTCAGTTTAGAGTTAATATGGGGTGTCTTGATTTCAGACCATACACAGGATTACATAATTTACAAATGGTGTTTATCACTAATTGCATAATTCTCCTGTAACAAGTCTGATGGTACAAGTCTGGAGATTTTTTTTCCTGGTAGACTTCTGGATTTTATTTTTATTTTCATATATATATATTTTGAAGTTAGAGAAAAGGAAGGGAAAATAAAATCTAGAATTGTGTAAGATCAGTTGCCAAAGATGAAGGAGACAGCACAATTGTAATATGTTAGAAGATTGCCTTGTTTTAGAGAAAGTGCTGATTAAGATCAAATTTATCTTCAGCTTACATTTTTATTGGACCTAATATTGGACCTAAGCTTAGGGGAGGGGGATTATATTTCAGAAACGGTGCAAATGATGCATGTTAATATCCTATGTTTATTGCCACTTGAAATTACAGCACAGCTTTGAATTGCTGCCAAATCTACTGTTAAGACTCTGTGGTAATCACTATGATTATTCCAAGTTTTTGTGATAATAGTGGGAAGAAGAAGTATGACGCCCAGACTACTGTAGCCTTAGCTGTCAGCATATTTTTATTCTGTGGGGCTTAGGCTGTGATTCCACTCAGCAGAGGGAACAGGTAGAGATACACATTGACCAATCAGTCCTGAAAGAGATATTAAATATAAATTGATTTAATCACACTATTTTCAAATTATTTGGCTTTTATATTTCCTACCTATTTCACTAACTTCCTGAATCAAGAAAAAGCATAGCTTTTCTTTATTTTTTGGAATGCTTTAATTTCTATATGGACTTGGTTTACAGTTTTTCATTTTTATTAGAAATCTCTTTTACTCTTCTTCAAGTTGATGTATATCAGAGCTTATTTTTATTGACTTTCTTAGTAATATGTGGGATATATTTTCACCTTGAAATATTCTATTGCCTTCACTTAACTATTGGAAGTTGTAGATATACATTTGATCTAGATGTATACCCACATATTAGTGTGGTTTACTTAGCTGAGGAGAAGTTAAGAAGTGAGGTCAGAGATAAACAGAATATAATTAAGCTACAATTTTACTAAAAAATATATTAAGAGTTTGATGAGGAGAGAGAAATGCAACATAAAAATTAAGGTATAAAAGAAGCTTAAGTGAAGTTTAGATGTGATTAAAATCTGTTCTGGTTTTTGGATACTAAATTATTCAAGCAAGTAGTTGTTTATTCTGAGTTAAAACCATCAGCAACCACTTTAAGTCAGCTCTCCAGAGTATGTTCTAGTTCCATCCCTTCATCTGTTGCTAGTAGGAAGGTTTTGGTATTTCTTGCATTTACAAAGTAAATAATACTTGTTGTGGAAAGCATTTAATGTGGGGACAATATTTGTTCTGGAATATTTTCCTCAGTAAGTAGTGCCAGCCAGCAGGCAAATCTGAACACCCCGTGTGTGAGCTGTGGGGAGCAATCTGTATGCCTGGCACAAAATCACAGGTTTAAACTATGGAAATATAAATCAGAGCACTGAATGAAATTCAAAAATATTTCATTAAATGAATTCTAATTCTTGTGTGGATAAGAGTATGGTTAGGGACTCTCGTGTATGTTTAAATGTCTACAGTCATCAAGGTCCATTTTTTTTTCTCACAGACTTGACTCTGAAAGATGTATTTTATATATATATAGGACAGTATTAGCAAATCTCACAGCGTGTTTGTATTTCATTACATCCGACATTTTTCTTCAGACTTCCATTTCTAGAATAACATTCTCTGAAAAGTTGTTTTGTGGGTTCTTATTATGGGTCAGAAACATATGCCTACACACAAGGTTCATCTACAGTGATAACCACTCCCAACTTTATAAAATTAATTCCTTTATTATTTGGAAGCCGATATTCTTATATTTTTTTCATCATAACATTTACTGGGCTGAAAAAAAAGATAGCAAGACTGTAACACTGTAGGCCAGACTTTATCATTCTCTTCAGTTACAGCCTATGCCTTTTCTGGTGTATACCCTATACTGATTTGTCTCAGTTGTATATGTTTTTAAAGACATAAACAGAAGGGAATGTAGATAATGACATTTCTGGGCATGAACTTCATCAGGATTTGTGGAGCTCTCATTGCAATGAGGAATTCGCTTGGCCCTTTCACACAAGACCGGGTGGTTCTTTCTGTGATCTTGTCATAAGCCAGCAAGTCTGAACATTAAGCATATCAGGTAGAATGCAGGTTGCTTGAATTCCTTCATTTCTAAGGAAAATCTGATGTTTGGAGCCTATGCTGCAGTTAGCAGTGAAAAAAGGGAAGTATAAGTCTCCATGATGAGCACAGATACTTCTCTCAGTGTTGTGATGCAAGCAAGGATGCAGGGAAGCACACTATAACCACATTCAATTTTAGTCTGGTGTCAAGCCCTCTGCAGAAAACTGCTGAATGAAGATATTAAAAGAATCTTTGAGTGGTGTACCTGGGTTGTGAACCATATACTTGGATTATATGTACTAATAAATTAAACAGATATTGTCTGAAGAGTTTACCCAGGACAAAGGAACATTGTGGATGGCACTTGTGAAGGTATCATTTATAGAGGCCTAACAATAAAAATAACACGTCTTCATATACTTGGGTAAAGTCATAATTAAAAATATAGAAAATCCTAGAAGGATTATAACCTAGTCGCACAGATAATCACTTCAGATGTGGTACAATGAATGCTATAGCGTGGGCTTTTGATGTGGACCATGGACCACAGACCACGAAGCATATGTGTATGTCCCTTTTTCAGCAATGTACTTCAGTACATCCTTCATTTTAGATACATAAAACAGTGCAGAAATTTGTAAAACTGTACATGTGTTTCAACTACAAGTGCGCATTCTTAAGTATTCATTTTTACCTCCAAAAATAATAGTGGTAAAAGCCTAGACCAGCTGTCATATCTGTGCAATTCATTAGAAATTTCAATTTTTCTGGACTTCAGCTTTACTTTAAAAAAAAACAAACAAACACAAAAACAAACAACAAAACAGACTACATAAAAATTGTGCCATTTCTTCTAATATTTACTTTTTTTTTGTATTCACATTATTCTAATGCTGTTTGCGTAACTGGTTGCCGTTTATCTTTTTAACAATTTATATTCACCATATAGCAGTGATTAGGATTCTGTGGTGTCTTCTGCAACATTTGCTGAATATTTAAAATGTGTTCTGATTGCAAGATTGTTATTATTTTTTTATTGTTCTTGCAGTGAGCTAAATAGAAACCAGCTGGCATTTTGAAAATCTGTTTTGTTTGTTGGCTATCTTTGTATAAAGGCACCTTTTTGCTTGCAAGCTGGGCCTATTTTGTCTAGAAAGACAATAAAAATGAGTACTTATACTGGCATTTTTTGAACCATGCTATGACATGTTAGTGAACTGCCAAAGGTGAAGAAAATGAGAAGAGTGCAATTCTGATTAGATTATGTGAGCAGAATTTCTTTGTTACTGAAAGCCTGATATGATGTTCAAACAAGAGAAGAGCTCAAGCTATTAGTATGTTTGAGTTACGGTATTATCTGGACATAAGAAGGAAATGCAAATAACTGAGTTAAAAAAAAAAAGAAGTACCTTTCTATTCAAAGAATGTCAGCAAGACTTGAAGCAATAGAAAAACATTATAAAATAGTTCTTCCTCGTGGTGAATTTGCTGATATAACTATAGCAGTGGCTACATTTTTACATTTAGTATTAATAAATGCATCCTCACTAGAAGAAGTGATGTATCTATATGGATATCTTAATATGAGTCGCTATTAGTTTTAACTCTTTTTAGGTTTTCTCAGGATTTTTTCCCATGGCATCATGAATCTTGCTTGAGGACCAAAATCTAAGTATGTCACTCTAAGTAAAGATAAGAATTGTGGTCATTTTAATGCAATTAGAAAGAGAAGTTACAGATTTTGAAGGAGGGAAGATTTAGGTTGGATAGTTAGGGGGAAGTTCTTTATCAAGAGAGTGGGGAGGTGCTAGAACAGGCTGCCCAGAGAGGCTGTGGATGCCCCATCACTGGAGGTGTTTAGGGCCAGGTTGGATGAGGCCCTGGGCATCCTGGTTTAGTATTAAATGTGGAGGTTGGTGGCTCTGCCTGTGGTGGGGTTTTGAGATTCATGATGCTTGAGGTCCATCCCAACCCAAGCCACTCTATGATTCTATGATTTTAACATTCATAGATTTGGACAGGGATGTTTAATAGGATCACCTCTTAGACACCTATGAAGTTTTTTTCCACAGTATTTTGATAGATGGGGTATGCACGAATTCTGACATTTACCCAAGAAAAAATGAACATGCTTTGTTTTCTGTTTTAGAGGAAACTGTCTTCTGAGTGAATGCGTTGTCATTGTCTTTTAGATCATTCTTGTAAGTTCTTCCCATAATGACCGTGACCAGAGCCTTTTCATAAGCACAGATGAAGGAGCTACATTCCAGAAACAACCCATTACTTTCTTTGTGGAAACTCTCCTCTTCCACCCAAAAGAAGAAGACAAAGTACTCGCTTACACAAAGGAAGGCAAGGTAAGACGTGAACATACTCTGTTTGAGGTTTAGCAGCTATGTCATTAAGAGGATATGTAACTTTTGTGATATGCTGCTGAGTCTTGGGGTTTATCAAAGCAATTGTCGAGAAAGAAGCCATAGTCAGTGTTTGAGAAGCTTATTTGAACATTTATTTCATTCATATGAGTCCAATTTTTTGCTTTGTGGAAGCTTCAGTTCTGTCATTTTCAACTGATATGGTTATTGGTAGTATTTATCCTTCTGTAGAATAAATACTGCCTCTGAAATGCACTTCTCTCTAGAAAATGACCATAAGCAACTGCTCATTAATTTATAATGTAGTGGAAAGTTAATGAAGCTGAAATACTGCCTTCAAAGGCCTTCCATGGGATGTAAAATAAAATAAACTGCTTAATCATACAGTAGAAGAGTATTAGTCAAACTCCAGTCCATTTCAATCCTTGTCAGAGATCACAAAGGGTTTATATATAGTTGGTGAGAGTAGTATGAGTAAGTTGCTGCAGCCAACTGCTCCACTGACTTCAGTCACATTATATCAGGTCATCCTTGGGGATAATTTCAGGGGTATTTAAGTTAATAGCTCATCCCCAGTTTGTGTTCACAGGCATTTGCAAGTAAGGATGGAGAAAGAATGAAAAAGCATAACAAACCAAACACAGTCTCTCATCACACAGTGTTTCACTTACCATCTTGAATTCTAACTCATAACACAGTTAGCTGTTACAAATGCGATGAATACCTTTTATGTGAACAAAATGCATCAGGAAAGCTAAAAGTTGTGAAAAGCTGATGTTATGAAAAGTGCCACTTTCAGATTGATTTTTGTTTCTGATGATTGACATAATCCCTGAGTTTTGTTTAGTTAGGAGATCAAAGTGGCAGATCTATTAAGTGTCATAGTGTGATTGAGGACATTGACCATCCACACACAACCAGTCATTAAAAATATTTCCCAGAAAAGAGGAGTTAGGAGCTCAAAATGAGGCATTTCCTTTGTGTTTTAAGAAATTATATGTGATATGGAAGTTTTCAGGCATTCTATGCTTGGATAGCCTCCCAAAGTAGTGATACTATTACTTGCCACATTAAAACGCAACTGGACAAAAAAGTACAAAGCAGTCGATGAAGAGTAACTTTTCAGTAGTAGCAGGAACATTTTAGGTGATCTGATAGACTTTTCTCAGGGTTTTAGGATGACACTACAAAGAGTCAACCATAAGGACATATTGGTCAAGCCCTACATCTTTATCTGAGATGTACAAGAATGAAGGCTGCCTTTTACTATAGCTATGCAAATAACCTGCCCAGTTGTGTAATATCCTTTGTGTAAGATTGGACATATTTGGCCTAGCGGGAAGAGGAAGTTGAAGTGATATTGGCAAAGGAGGATTTGAAAATCAGAATTGTGGCTTGTCATACAAAGAAGTCATTGTACTAAAACCAAAGGTCCCCAGAGAGACTGTTAATCTGAATTTGGCCCGGAGAGATTGTATACTCTGGATTTCTGAGTTAATTAATACTACTTTCACTGAAATAAAGTCATATAAAACAGTGACATGATCTAAAACTCAGGAGAATCTATTCCCTCTTGTTACTCAAATGATTCCTTGCAAAGGCTCTTTGCAGAAATACAAGGAATGTGGGATCGTGTCCTTTGTAAACAGAAATCATCTAATCTTCTCTGTCTACTGGAGCATCACAGCCTTCCTTACAGCTTCTGATTTGATTTACTTTTTATTCTGTATTGCAAAATAGGCATTGTTCTTCCATTCAGAACCCTAGATTTTATTTAAATACAGCTCTAGCCTCTGGCTGACACTGTAAATGAATGCAAATCTAGTCAATGTAGTTGGACTAATCCATTTACTGCCTCAAATCTATACTCCCTTTTTCTGGCTATCTCTGTTATAATGAATAACAGTCAGCTATTCACTGAGTCTCCATAAATGCTTTTTGATTTTTAAAACTCAACAGATATGGTGGATTTTTGTTGTTCACTAAGAATCTGTAAAGGTGGGAAAACTAAGAGGTACACTTTCCCCAACCCATTCTATGATTGTATGATTCTATGATTTTCAGTTTCTTTTAAAAGTGATTCCTTACATCTATTAAATGGGTGATAAGAAGCATCTTATTAGAAGTGTTTTCTGAAGCCACCAATTTTAGCTGACCGCTGTTTCCTCCTCATCTATAAACTCATTAGTCAATTTTATTGTATACACCTATTATAAAGCAAAACCCACATATTTTTCTTCATTTTAAGGAGTCTGAGTGTGTGCTAAGGTTAGGTACACATTATTTTCTATTTATTTTGAATAGCACATCAGTTAAAAATCCCTCTTAGTTTTGAATGTGCCTTCTTATTCCTACTTTATTCTCCCTTGCAGTCAGAATGTAAGGTCTTTTCACTACACTAAACCAAAATGGTTTTCTGTCTGTGCATCAACTAGGTCAATATTATTGTAAGCAGTCAGAGTCCTGATCATAGTTTCTTACCACAGCTGTGCTTTGCCTGCTTTAACTGATCATGCAGTGGAGTAAAGCCCAGTTATTGTGAAGTACAGGGTAAGTGAGGAAAAAGGTGTTTTAGTTCTAAATCAAATTTAAGTAAATTTACCCATAGAGTTTATGTTGAGGAGAGTTATCTAAAGTTTTACATAGTGATGTAGCTACTTTTCTCTCGTAAGTAATTCATAGCAGTTTTTTACATTAATCATTGAACTTGTAATTTTAAAACAAGCATTTCTTACCAATCCTCCAGTAACAGCTGGTGACTGAACTGGTGAATTCTTCCCACATCAAAATAGAACAATTTTACTTGCATTTTCCCCCCTTTATTGAAATTGAAAAGAAAGCCTATCATATGTAAATTGGATTAAATGAGAAATGCATATAGACAGCAGGGGGCTGTCAGAAGCGTGTCTCTATGGAAGTATGATAGGTATTTGCTAGATTAAGCAGAGGAAATACATTATGAGATAATGTGAAGAAAATAAAGAAAAGCGATTTTTAGATAACTGTTTTTTTTCCCATTTAATGCAGGGAATAAATGCTATCATGTCTACTCTATTGATACCCATCCATAATGTTAGTATTTGCAGGGATAAGCTGTTCAGAGGGAACTGAAGACTTCTCCAGGCCATCTTCTGGCTCTACTTAGTGACCATTTCTCAGGGGTCTGTGACTGGTATCCAAGAGGCAAGCACTGAAATACATCTTTCCACATCAAATCTCTATAGAATTTCTATAATATATTTTGGTCCTGTATTAGCAAAGTTTTTAATACAGTGACTTCCTGTCCTAAGTGTGTTTAGTAGAATAAAAATTGAAGAATAAAAGAAGCATTTGTGTTCATTTGGTCAGTGGATGGAAAGGAGAAGATAAGTGTCCTTGTGCCCTCTCTCATTTGTAACTTTGCTGGGATCAAAAAGAATCTGACCCAAAATGAATTATGAATTATTTCATGGTAAACAAGAAGATGTTGTCATCAGGTTTTGTGCTTTATAGACTATGTTTTTAAAGATTTTCACTGTGAAAAGGTATTACTCTGAAAATTGTTGTGGAGAGTTCCTGGAAATGTTTATATATATATATATATATATATATATATATATATATATATATATATATATTTAATTGATATGCAGTCAGTCATTTTTATAATGACATAGGACCTGTCCTTTAAGATGTATGTCATTAGGTTTCCTATCACCTGATTTGTCTTGTTCTGTTTTGTAGGTTTATGTATCCATTGACTTGGGGAAAAAATGGGTCCTTCTTCAGGAACATGTTTCAAAAGATCATATTTTTTGGTAAGGAAACTGTTACCTTCCAGATTAGAGAATGAACAGTAAATATATTTCATTCTAATCAAGAAAGGTATTTCCAAAGGTGCCAATAAAAACATCAGGACCCTTCATGTCTTTTGCAGATTGAGTATGTCAGCATTGCTGCATCTCTTATTGCAAATTCCTACTCACACCAGTGACTGGCTGAGTGTCAGTCTATATAGGGGTTACAGGTCTAGATCTATGGAGCCAAAGATTAAGGAGAACTGTAATGTCCAGTGAAATTGCTTTTTGTTTTAGTGGTAAAATTGATCTTTGGAGAGGAGAACAGTCTTTTCACTGAGAAAAATCTATAACATTTTTTTTAAGAAAGGTTGAATCAGACATTTTAACTGGAGTCATATATAAACTTAGGGGAAACATGAGAAATATGGCTATAGAATACACATATAAAATTGTTTTATTTTCTGGTAAAATATTTTGCAGTCTCTGAAGATGTTTAAGAAGCGATTTAAGCAGATTGACAAACATTTTTGAAGGATAAGCCAATGCATGTTTTTTTCTGCAAGTAAAGTATTTGCAAAATATGAAACCTTATTTACTTCAAAATTAGACCTTACTAGTATTTTAATTGATTTCACATTTAAAAGTGGTCAGCCTGTGCGGTTGACATCTATTTGTTTTCTATGGGAAAAATCCAGAGAATACCACTTTTCACATTGTACTTCAATGTGTTAATATAGACTATGCATAAACGTATCATTATCAATTATTAGTATATTTTTATTACACTATTAATCATAACCTGCTGGTCATTTTCCCTTTCTAAATGGCTTTTAATTTGATTTAGGTCTAGAATTGTCCCTGCAGAAATCGTGGGAGTTGTTCATACTTCCAAGCACCTTGTTTTGCTCTGCAGTCTCTTTACTGTCCATACTTTTAGAAAAAGAGCCTCTGGTCTGTTTATAGTAACACCACTCTGATTTACTGCAGTTTGTCTCAACCTTTTCTGCTGAAATACTAGAATCAGCTTCATGCTTTTTCGCTTCTGTGAAACATATCCTTACCCAAGAGCTTAGTACTGCACAGCAGCTGGAATGTTACAGGCGAAATGCTTCACTCTCAGCTACCGTGCAAATGGTATCACTTAGAAGTTACACTGTGGGTCAGAAGTGTCATGTCTCCCTAAGTTAAATTGCATAGGATGCAAATTAGGAAGACATTCAGCTTTATCTTTAATTAAATAAACTTTTAAAATGCATGCAGCCTGAAAACTATTGAAGTCACTAGCAAGTACATGCTTAAGATTGTGTCTGTATTTTGCTGTATTTCAGAATCCTTAGGCTTACTTATATCATTCAGACACAATCAGGGAAAGCATCCCAGAACTTCAACAGAAATAATTCCTATTTATTACTTCAAAAAATGTTTTTTCACAAATGTCACATTCTTCTCACTTAAGACTAATAAATTCTGAGAGCTTGTACATTTATAACTGTTAGAAATAATTTATAGGTTTTTCTTTACCTCTTTTCTGTGCATAGATTTGTCTGACTTTCCTCAAGAACTGTATTGGCTAGCATCAGCAAGAATTTAGGGGCAGATGTTTAGCACTGTCCCCTTCTTTTAACCTTACTAAGCACCACATTACATGGGATGTTGCAATACAGAAAGAATATGCTGACAGTGGAGGGTTGCACGTGATGGCATTTCTGTGGAAGCCCAGAAAGCCAACCAGATCCTGGGCTGCATCAAGAGAGGTGTGACCAGCAAGTAGAGAGAGATGATTCTGCTCTTGTGAGAATTCACCTGGAGTTTTGCATCCAGTGCCCCCAACACAAGAAAAGACATCAGGCTGCGAGGACCACAAAGATGATCAGTGGGCTGAAGCACCTCCCCTGCAAGGACAGGCTGAGAGAACTGGGGCTTTTCAGCCTGGAGAAGTGAGGGCTCTAGGGGGCCTTATAGCAACTTTCCAGTACCTGAAAGGGGGTGTACAGGAAAGTTGAAGAGACTTGTTATAAAGATATGTAGCAGCAGGACAAGGGGAAATGGTTTTAAACTGGAATAGGGTAGATTTAGACTCGATATGAGGAAGAAATCCTTTATTGTGAGGGTAGTGAAACACTGGAACAGGTTGCCCGGTGAGGTTGTGCATACTCCCTCCCTGAAGGCATTCAAGGCCAGGCTGGGTGTGGCGGTGAGCAGTCTGGTGTAGAGGGAGGTACCTCTATCTGTAGCAGTGGGGGTTGGAACTACATGATCTTAAATGTCCCTTCCAACCCAAACCATTTTATGATTCTATGAATATGTAGCATCTGCTACATTAAAGATAGGTGAAATGAATTCAAATTAATTGCTTATCTCTCTATGAATTAGGGCATGTGTCTTGCTGATAATGGCTGGTTGTGCCGAGCCCATTTTATTTTCTTCTTTAGTATCCACTAAGCTTTTCCACAATATAAATCTGGATAGGATACGATAGGACTTTTATTTCAGCCTGGTAACTGCAAATATCCACCTCAGTATTTTCCAGTGCTTTTCAAAAACAATTTCCTGCTCCCATGCCTCCAGCAGCAGTCAGATCTTCCTGCATTTCCTGAAGAAGCACTTTTCTTTCACACTGAAAATCTAAATGCAATGAATTTAATGTAATGTCTCATATATTTATATTCTGGTAAGGTCAGTGGGGACTGAGTAGTTTAAACTATTTATGTTCAGACCTTATACTGTAGGCTTATAAGCAATATATTTAAATAATCATCTAGGCTTTATTTACTTTTCAAGTATTCTAGTCTTTCCATTAAGTGTTTTTACAGATTTAACATATGGAATTTGGTCTTTCTTTATAGTGGAACTAATGGAAAGGTTATTGATATCACAGGAAAGTGTATGCTATCATCTCTGTTTTAGTAGCACAGAATATTTTCATCCATCTATGATGTAGTGTGACATATTCTTCCCCCTTTCCAGCTGTTTTCCCAATTTATTTCATTTATACTTTTGGACAAGAAAGTTGACTAATCCATCATAGCAGTTGTTCTTCCCTTAGCAACTTACTTAGCAGGGAAAAACAAAAGGGCTTGAGAGGCTTGCAGGTAGATGTAAAGATGGTTGTAAAACTAATGTATTCTGGACATTTGTTTCTTTTTCTTTGTTTGTTGTTTTTATTCAAGTTAAAATGAAAAATCAAAACACAAGGAAAAATAAAATAAATTAAAAAAAAAAAAAGCAGTTTTTTTTTAGTAAGCTTCCATATGGAAATACTGAAACCAAATGCTTTAACATTGAGAAGCTTGTTTGAATTTTCTAAAGGGAAATCATGACACGTGGAACTGAAATTAACTTCAAAAATTCTGCTTAGTATGAGATCAAATAGAAACAAAATATTTCGTTCTGCATCAACAGCTAAAAAATGATGATTTCTTCATAAATAGTAGCTGGAAGTTTTATTTTGTGAAAAGTTCGAATTTTGATCAAATTATTTTGCTTGAAAACTAAGACAATTTTGGTGACTGTGACCTATTTTACTGCTGCATTTAAACTATCAGCAACCATTACTCTAGGATGAAGATTACAATTGAAGTCATGTTGATAGTGGCTAACACTAGAAAGTACTTTTTCCAGTTCTTAATTTGTCTGTGGGAGAGAATGCAGAGAGAGACCTCTAGAAATAGAATTCTATAAGCTGTCCCATCAAAACACTGAACTCCCAAACATCATATGGTATGTAATTGGTATATATTAAAACTATAAACAAACAAACAAACAAAGTAAATTATTTAGTAATAGTTCAGAAAAAGAAAGAATTATGCAATTTGGGATTCTTCTGGCTCTGCTGCTATTCCTTTTGGAATAGCTTATGTGCATAAGCTTTTCCAGGCTTATGTACCAGTTGAGTTCCATTTGATTTCTTAAAACAGAGTTTAGTAATACATAAGAGTAGATTGTGAATCAGCTGTCTATGCCAACACAAATATAAGTCAGTAATCTCCAGAGAATTACATCTAGCATGTTTTCATTGTCATTTTGTCTGGTGTTGTAGAAATGGAATATGTGAATCCTCTGCTACATCTATTACTCTTATTTTTAGATATTGGTTCTCCATTTTCATGTGACGTGAAAACATAACAATAAAAAATGAGTGTATTTGGGTAGAGCAGCTGTTCTCTGGGGACTGAAGTTCTGTTCTTATCATGATGTCTCGCATGAACAATCAATCATAGCTTTAGCCATTAATGTCACCGTAGCCATTAATGTCAAGTGCAGCAAGTTCCTGCCCATTCAAGTGTCAGGTGAAAGAGTGGGTTTTGGAGGTGTTATGCCCTGAAGGAGAGAGAAATGGAAAGAGGATTTCATTGAGCTTTTAACATTGAATTTTGTGTGAAAGGCCCTAGTCTGGGGAGGCAGGGATCCACGTGGGCAGTCATTCTTGCATTTGACTTAATCACTTAGGACAATATTTGTTTCTGTTTCTGTCTTTCTGGTGATGGGGCTGGCAAACCATGCTGGCAGTGCTGGTCACATAAGAGTGGCAGAAATAATGTTTGTTTTTTAAAGTATTTAGGAATAGGGAGTAAATAAGAAGTACCAAACATTGACTGTGCGATTTATTGACTGAGTCACCGAAACTGCATCCTTCAAAGCAATTATGAAAAAGGAAAGGCCTGAAACATAAATCTGTCATAACCAAATGACTTCAGTTTGTATAAATCAAGTTGTAGCTTTGTCTCTCTGAGTAATCAGGTTGCCAAGAGTCAACTCCGTATAATGTTACTCAGAGAAAACATCTGTCTGCTTTTAACTTGTTTTCTAAGCAAGAATTCTAATGTGAAATACTAGAAATCAATCAGTGCAAACTTGGAACTTATTACCTTTTGGATAAAGTTCATATTAAGGGATTACAAGGGGTGCAGATAGAAGACACTTGCAAGTTTTTAGACAGCCTTTGATTGGAAAATCAGCCACATCAGCAAGCAAGTTTGTATTGATTTGGTTTTGGTTTCATGTGGTATATTTGAATATATCTCTTAATCATTATGTATCCAAGTAAACTGGATTGAATATTTAACATTGAAGAGACCTACTGGGTGCAGAGGAGATACGTATCCATAGCAGACTCTAGATGGTCAATGTTTTCAACAACTGTTTCCCTACAAAATGAGGCCAGGCTGCAGAAGTAAAATACGAAATCATAATTGTCATATAAGAGATTAATGCTTATGATTCATATTTTGAGATACATAATGTTACACATCAATAGTAAATTTTATTCATGTTGTTACATAAATCTGAAATTCTAGGCAGGTGTTTGTGTTCTAATATTGCATGCAACCAGAATAAGAAATAACTGGGATAGTCTGGGAGGTAGAAAGGTAGACAAATAAAAGTTTATTAAAATAATGTGAAATGTCTGTTAACTAGCATTCTCAACAAAAAGCTCTACATTTTTAGCATTATTATTTTAAATTTAAAAATACTTAATGGCTGTATCATGGAGTATATATTCATAGGCTAACAAAGGCAGATGCAGAGATCCTGTTGGTCCACTCCACTGTGATTGGATGTTCACCATGCCTTCACCACAGCTGAAGCAGCTTCACATCAGTGCACCACCAAACAGGGCTGTCTGGCTTAGTGATCAGATGGCTTAAGAAACAGAAAACCAATCCCCAAATTACATTCAGCTGAATTAGTTTTCCCAAGAGGCTCTATGTGGTGTCAGACAGGCAGTGGTGCTAGCACAGGGGAGATGATGAGAACTTGTCTTCACGGGAAAGGGAAAAAGCATATTGAGGCTGCCTGTATTTGCACCACCCTGCAATCGAGTCAGGCTATTTTCCTTCTGAAGTGTTGTAACCACACTGTTATGCAATTGGAAGTGCTAGCATGTTGCGCTTGCTTTCTCCAGCACAGTGTACTTGTTAAGATATATTTCATTTCTAAAGGAAGATTTGTCTGGTCTAAAATTAATCTGCTTTTTTTCAATGGACTTTTGAAGTGTTTAGTATAAAACATGGAAACAACTTAAAGCTGAAGATTCCAGATTCAGTGGCAAGCCCTCTTTTACCCATGTAAACCAAAGTAACAAAATGGTCTCAGATTGCTGAGATTTTAAAACCTTTATTGCAAACTACTGTGAGAAGAAAAGGGCGTGAATTCTAACCAAACCAAAAACCAAAAAAATGGAGAAAATAGTTCCTGAGAAGGTGCTTCTTGTACTGAAAACTTAAATTTCTATTTGTTAAGAGAATTTGATGGTGGAAAGTCAACAGACAAGGAAGAACTGAAATATGATCGGGATCATAATGGTGTTCTTTTTTTTCAATAAAGGAAGAAAGGACTAATCCAAAGTATCTGTAAAATTGGGAGAAAGGATTTCAGAGTTGCAAAATGTTTTATAGCAGATATTCAAAAGTATACTTTGAGTGTTTAATATGTTCAGGGAGTAAACAGAGTTTCAGGAGCTACATCTCATCCATATAGCTGCAGTAATATAAAACACAAAAGCTGACTTTGAAAAACAAATTCATTCCTTTATTCTGGGTAAACTCTCCACTTAAATAGTACATCTCACCCATTAGACATATCTAAAACTAGATATCTATGGGTATAGCTTAATGATATATTAGCAGTGCTGTGGCTTCCATCTTTGCAGGGTTACCTTTAAATTATACAGTTCCTAGCATGGTTAGCTCGGGGGGACATCAGAGGCAGTGAAGGAGAAGCAATACTGAGAACACATAAAGGTTGTGTATTAGGCTAGTAGAATACTGAGTAGAAATGCTTGTTAAACTGCAGCATGGAGTTGTCACCCCAACACTTTTATGTAGTCAATGGACATCATAGGAGGTTGTTCAACTGGTTTTAGAAGAGAGGAATTTACCCTCTGGAAGTAATGGTTCTCTGGTTCAGTAAAGGATAGTTTGAAAAGGGTGGATAAGGGAAGTGTCAGAGCTTCAGAGTGAAGGAGATATTACTTTTTTCTGTCAAGGCTAAAAAACACTTGTCTTGTGATTTTTTATTTTTTTATTTTTTCCCACATCCACTGAAATAAAAATCCAAAGGAGATAAGTAAATCTGAGTTAGAAGCTGTCATGTTCTGTGTATGCGCAGTGTTCATTAACACAGATCAGTTATCACAAATACATCAAACCATGTTTATGTATAATGAATTAGAGATAGAAGATGTTGTTTCGCAAGTATCCTCAAATTACCTCTGTATTATTGATGCCAATCTGTATGTCAGGCTGAGCCTTGAAAAATTTCAGCCCTGAAGTTTCTTCCAGTTTGTAGTTCAGCTGTATGAACAAAAGCTATTCAGCAAATATCATTTTCTTCCTTCAGAGATTTGACTGCAGAGAAGATAGCAGGTTTGATCTGACACGTGATCACCTAGAAGAAATAGACAGTGAACACTGAGAAAAGTAGCCCACAGATCCTTTTGTTCAAATAAACTCTTATGAGATCAAAAGGAATATATCATCTTTTCTGATTTGATGTGTTGTCTCCAAAATGCTATAATAGGTTTTGTTTCAGAGATTATATCTTTGTAAGTGCAGGACTTTTCCTTACATCTACTAAATAATTCCTGATAGAAGTTTCCATCACATCTTATGGCTTGGCAGAAGTTTGTTCCTCTTCTTCCCTTTCCTTCTTCAGACTGATCATTTATCTTATTAAGGAAAAATGACAATGTGATTATTTCTGGTTGTTATGCAGCGGTGGAAATCATCCAGTCTCTTCTCCCTGGCCTGCATTCCCAAGGAACCATCAATTACTATGTCTGAGTTTTCTCCACTTCTCATAAATCAGTGCTATTAAAATCATTAAACAGTGATGTAATTTCAATGCAAAACATAGCCTTAATGCCTTGATTATTAATAATTGTATCAAAACTATCATTTTTCTCTAAATACTGTAATGGGCTTTTTTAGTATCTGCATCCAGCTATTCTTTGTTTCCTAATGCAGTCCCTTTGCATGTCTGCAGATCACATCTATGGACTCACTGCGCTCTCACATTGCACCAGATTCTGCTTTGCTTTGCATGACTGTCAGCTCAGAACTTTCTCTGTAGAATCTGCCTGACTAATGACAATGTAATGTCCAAATAAAGCCACAGCTGTGGCTGCTGTTCTTAGGTTGGGATGGGAGCCCTGAGGGCAGAAAATTCATCCTTTGTCTGAGCATATTTAACATGGGAAATATTGAGAGAAAGTTAGCCTGTATACTCGGTACACCTTTTCAGAATTAAACTGAGCCTTGGTCAGTTCTGACTAAATTTCCTTCTTGAGATATCCTTCTCCAAAAAATTCTTCATTTTCCTCCTTTATCAAAGCAGAATTTACTCTTCTCTTGAACATCCTTAGCAAAGATGTGTCAGTTAGTTATGGAAGGCAGGTGTTAAATGCATGATATTTCTAATTTTCCTGGATATCAATTTCCCTGGCAGTGTTCAAGAGGTGTCTGGATAGGGAGCTAGGAAATATGGTTTAGTGTTTTTTCTGTAGGTATGGCAAAGGGAGGACAGTTGGACTAGATGATCTTGTAGGTCCTTTCCAACCTTGTGATTCTATGATTCTAATGAGAATGGAATCCACATCATTTCTAGCCCAATATCTGTCTTGTATTCTCAAGTGTCAAAGGTAATTGTAACAAGATGCTCTAAGGCTTTCTAATAAATGTGTGCATCTCTGTGTATGTCTGTAGATAAATTTATGATTATGAAGTCTTGTTTCCAATTTCACACCTATTTCTGTTATTTTCTTCAATTGATATTGGGATCCTACTTGTATGTGTATTTTAGTAAGAGAAATTTGAAAGAAATTTAAGAATAATAATTTCCATCTAATGTTTGTAATATGGCATTTTGACTGGGGCTTATTTTAATTTCCCAGTTAGAATGTTAAAGCTGGTTAGTATGAAATCCTCTCTTTTTTCCATCCACATAATTACTATTCTGTAACTGGCTCTGCATAACTTAATTACATTATGTTCTTAGGGCTGTTGCTGGAGTTGATGGAGACCCTGATTTAGTTCATATGGAAATTCAGGACCCCAGTGGAGGTATGCAAATAAAAATGTTCTCAATTGATTCCCTAGCGTATAGTCATTTCTCTTTTGGTTTGGGGGCTTTTTTTTTTTTTTCTTTTTTTTTTTTTTTAAATTATATATATATATATATATATATATATATATTCAGAATAAGTGGAAATCAGATGCTTTATTTATCTGTAGTCAGCAAAGCTAAAGTTGCCTTGTAATGTAAAAATATAGTTTAATTTGAAATGTACTTTTTTTCCACTCTGAGATGAATTGACGTCAAGATGCTATGCTCTGTTGAAAATGTCCATTAATAGTGAAATTTGTTTTGGCAGTTAAACATTGAACATTTTTTCCTGATTTGCAAATAAAACTGGCAACATAGCATTAGTGCTGGGTAAGTGTCTGTTAAAGTGAATCGTTACATGTGGGTCTCCTACTGAACGAACCACTGTCTCCCAGCATTTCCTCATGTTACAGAGTCCAGTGTACTTTGAGACTTCAAAAGCAAAATAAATGAAAAAAACAGAATAGTGGTCAGGATATGCTGTACTGAAGAGTCACCACCATTCCAAAAGTTTGTATGGGTTCTTGTTGCCAATGAACTCTTGAAAGATAATTTAGTTCCTTGAATCAGGTCATCGTGAGTTCCTGTGTAGTCTTATAAATTAGTTGCAAAGGATGCATAATTTGACTTTCCCTGATCCAGTACTTTGTCTTAATTTCAGCCCTATAAAAAGGCAGAGTTAAAATGTTAAAATCTTGATGACAATTTTCTAAACATTTTGCCAGTGTTTCTTAGACTTTCTGAGCCCTCTACAGCTCTATCAATTACTTTGTGGGGAGGTGATAGTGTAAGATGTTTGTTTAGGAGCTTCTTGGAATTTATACATATATTTACTTATTTCAATTTAATGGGAACAGCAGAGCAGGATAAAACTCATGAAATATTTATTTCCTGTCTGAGGTCTCAATTAATCGACCTTGTGCACTTCAGATCAATAAAAGCATTGCCATTGGTTTTAGTGGAAAACGCATCTTTGTGCAACTTTGTCCTGTGAACTACAAATAGCTGCAAGACTTTTTGATTGCCCACTTTAGTTTCTCAAATATGCTTATGAAGAAGATTTGGAAATAAGCAAGAAAGAGAACTTGAATTGTCTCTAGTTGCTTTTTAAACAGATCCAGATTTTAAAATAGATATTTGTGTTGAGCACACTGGTTTGGCCTTTTCCAATAAAAAGCCATAGTACATGGAATACATTTCCTACCACGTTGCAAAAATAATTATGTGCATGAGGGTGTGTTATTTACACTTTCACACTGGAGCATGGAGAAATCAGTGGCCTGAGCACAGGATCATGAATATAACCATCTTCTTACTGAGCTTGGGAAAGTCATAGATGGTACTCAAAGGCTTGTGGAACATGTGAGTTTTACAAGTCCTCGAACCTAGGAGAAGGTCATTGGTTGCAGCTGTTGTAAAATAAGATGTCGACTCTCCTCTTGCTGTTCAGTGAGAGCAGATTGCATAAAGATACAGCCTATGCCTAACTGGACTGGAAGAGAGAGGCCATAGCCTCCACTGACATAAACTACTGCAGGCTTTTTCAGCAATAGCTGAAACACTATAGAAGCCCTGTCCCAACAGTGGAGTTCCAATTCTGTGTGCTGGCTTTTCTACACAGCTTTTAAAAATAGCCTTTAAAATTCCTTACCCTGTCTATTAAACTGGGTCTGATTCTCTTTTCACATATCACAGTTTTATACTGAGGCTGATCTATTGATTTCAGTTAAACTATGTAAGGATGCTGCTTCTTTAAAGGAGTAATTTTGCTCTGTGCATAGGTTAACTGAGAAAAGAGGCTCCTTCTATTATCCCCAACCTTGAATGTCTCATTCATCTAATCCCTAATCTCTCTGGACCAGCAAAATTTGGATAATGACAGCCTTCCTCCCGTGAATGATCTGAACTATAAGCAGTTAATGTATTTTCAGTACACTGGAGATTGAAAAACTCTTGTATGCGGGCTTAATATAATAATTTTGAGACTAAATCGACTGGCAAAGGCAGCACTGTCCCTACATGAATAGCATTTTATACTTCTTGCCTCCTTTTCCCTTGAAAGCCTTGTCATGCGTTTCTATCTCTCTTCCCTCAGGTTATCGCTACATCACTTGCCAGATTCAGAATTGTTCTGATAAGACGATGACAGTCCAGTTTGCTGGTAGCACTGATCGGGATTCCCTGACTGTGCAGGATGACTACATATTCCTTCAGGTAATGCCACATTCTGGTGAGACATCCCATTTTAAAATTCAGAACTACAATTTTGGACAGTACAATAGCACTGTAATTGAAAAGAACATGGAGAAACCTGTTCCAGAGTATGAATCATGATTTATGATCTATTACCTGGAACAAAGCTGTTCTTTATCAGTCAAAAAAGAAAAATGTATCTTTACTTTATCTAGCCAGTTGACTATATACCCAGTTGATTTTAATTCCTCATTGACCTAGCTTTAATTAGACTACATTTTTCAGGAGGATTATCCAGTTTAAAATTACTTTTAAAAATACTGTTGTTTGTTAGGCAGAATACATCTTTCTAGGGCTCATGCTTACACTGTCTTGTGGATTCCTTCCATATCTCTGTAGTGTGTAAAGGGTCCTTGAGAAGAGCTTCAAAGGAAAGCCACTAGCGGAGCAGTGGGTCAGCTTTTCTATATCAGTTATCTTGTGAAGAAATGTTGTTGGTGAAGAAGTTATATGACTGTGCTTAGGATGCAAAAGGAAGGAACAACCGTAGCTTGAGAACAATTTGTGATGGAATTATGCTGGGGTTACTTAGTTCTCAAACTAATATAATTCTTAGTATCAGGTTAGATATTAGGAAAAATTTCTTCTCAGGAGGAGTAGTGAGGCACTGTAACAGGCTGCCCAAGGAGGTGGTAGAGTCACAGTCCCTGGAGATGTTCAGGAAATATGGAGATGGGGCATTGAGAAACATGATTAGTGGACATGATGATGATGGATTGATGGCTGGACTAGATGATCTTAGTGGTCTTTTCTGACTTTAATGATTTTATGATTCTAAGCAACCTGCTTGCACAAACCTAGTTTTGGTGCTCTGTCTACTTTATGGTACCAAGTGCATCTTGGGCAGAGCCAGAAGTATTATGCTTGGGACTGGTTGGGATCTGAATCTGTCAGAGCTGAAAACTTCTCAAAGAAAGGTTATATCCCACCAGATTTTTAATAGTTTCTTAGGGAGGCTGTGAGTTCCTTTCTTAGTGACTGGGCTATGGTATATCTCTTACTTGGATATGGTTTGCTTGTTACAAGGCTTGACTGTTTCTTAACTCTTGCAGGAAAGCAGTACAATGGCAATCAATAGCTGCTCGCACTGCTCCTTGGTGTATGTTAGACTGACTTTTCTGCAGCTTTCCCCTCTCGTGGCTGTTTCTTCCAAAAGGATTTGTCAATTGATAATGAGGCAAAAGATCTGCACACCTTTAGGCCAGTGCAGCAAGTTCAATGACCCACACAACTTAAAACATTTAGCACCACAAAGGAGCAAAATGGAGCTGGAAAAGAATTCTGAATTCAAGTGGGCATTTTTCAGCTCTGATCTAGCATTCATGGCACCAATTTTTCTCAAAGGTATTATTATCTGCAACTCCCACCAAGTACACTCTAAAATCCATTTCACAGTTTGTAGATGGTGAGAATTGCATCTCACCACATATAGTTCCAGACTGCTGTGCTCAGCAAAATACAGGCTACTTCCTCCTCAAGCATATGTGTGTTGCCAGATATCTTGTATAATTGCATCCGGAGCTGCTGTTATTTTGTCATGTCGTGAGCCTGGGTGAAAAGGAAATGGATGTGAAACTTGGAAATGTTTGCATGAAATAATGGACAGGTTTTTTTTGCAAAATTGTGCCACTGGTAATATGGTCTCTGTAGCTTTTAGGTCTGTTAATATTCGTAGAAGATATAAACAGAAAAGGGAAACATCTCTAGTCCTTTCCTTTTAGATTTATTGCAGTAAATCACAGTATGCACTATAAATCTTGCTTGTTGTTTAGCTGGCT
Source organism: Coturnix japonica (assembly GCF_054131305.1). Lineage (NCBI taxonomy): Eukaryota > Metazoa > Chordata > Aves > Galliformes > Phasianidae > Coturnix > Coturnix japonica. The sequence continues at coordinate 81,354,022 of NC_140666.1, forward strand.
TACAGTTAACCAGGTCTAAATTACTGAGGAACAGAAGATATCTCCGTGATCCTTTAGTCACATCTGAAGTGCAGCCACCTTTGCGGTTTGGTGCAGTACATTGCTTTTAGCTTTGCCAGTGAAACCACGCAGCAGCTGTGCATCTGAGAAACAGCATACTTCTGAAGCCACACGAAAGTTCATTTTTCACTAGGCTAAAACATTGCTATGTTTTATGCTACCAGGGACTGATCTTGATATTGTAGGAATATCTGTCAGAAAGAAGATGGCTCAGTCACCCGGACAGAAAGAGGAGAGTCTGAAATGGTCATGTTGCCCCAGGCATCACTCAACCACCCCAGCTGGCAACTGTGAACCAGAGCATGGCAGTCTGCAGGGCCAATCCTGTTCCTATTCACAAGCTTTAACCAAGTTCTCAACCCAATTACTTTAGCATGTCTGTATCCATGAAGATCAAGAGCTTTCTGATGCTCATTGCTTTCCTCAGTTTGTGCTGACAGCCAGACAGTTTTAGAGGTGATTTTAGCAGGATGATTAAAGTTTTCAGACTAGCTTGTAAGTCAAACTAGCCTTTAATGTCAGCGAGGTATGGCACAACTGGCTGCTTCAACTCTAGTCCTGTGCTGCCTTCCATCATCCCTCGTCATTTAAAATTAGTCACATAAGATAAATGCCTAATGAAAAAGCAGGGTACTGTAAGATGGATAAGAGTGATATTTAACACTAATTAAATAAAGGGTGAGCTTTTAGCTTTAATCCGTCACTTAACAGAACATATTCCTAAAGGGCATCACACATTTAAAAAAAAAAAAAAAAAAAAAAAAAAGGAAACTGGTTTAACTGGTTTAAAAAAGAACAGTAAAATGATTAAAGTCTTAAATACTTAGATTTTTTTACTTGCTTTGGGTTTAGGCTGTTCTCCAAATCAGGTTCATTTTATAGACGCATACTTCAAGAACGTGATAACCTACTGCCAAATACTGTGTTCAATGTGGCAAACACCATTTGATTTAATTAGGAGCTTTACCAAGCAATTAACTGCAAAACCTTGGCTTTTTTTTTTAATCTCATTTTAGTATTATGGAAGCCACGGTGAACCTTCATTTGACATATATCTTCCCTGCATTTGATTACTTTTTAAGGCTTTTTTCATAAATGACATTGAATTGCTACCTTTCATTTAACCATCAGCTTGCTTCATTTACTTCCTTCCTTTGCTCTGATATGACTTACGTAAGAAGTTGAAGTGAAAAAAACCTGAATTAACAGTCTCTTAAACTGTTATCATCTCCTCTATTTTTCTGTCTCAGTGAAATTTCATTTGACTACTTGAATAAGGCAGTATCTGTATTTGTAGGGGAAGTAAAAAACTGCCATAAGAATATTTTTCCCTCTGATGGTGGCAGTGGTTTTGTCATGCAGCATTTTGGCATTACATTTCTGGCTATGGTGCTACTGAGTATTTTCAGTGGTGCATCTGAACAGTATTTGCATTGACTTTTTAGGACTTATGCAGAAGTCTTAAAATTACCTCTATATTGCCTATTACAAAGTGGAGAAAGGTGCTAATGGTTATTCATGACTATTATTAGAAATATACTGGTATGTCTTTCAATGTGCATTTCTGTTGGCTTTCTTGGGTGAAAATCTTCATAAAATCACAGATAGAAAACCTAATCTGTCTTCAGTTCTGTACAAAAGAGCAGTTGAAATATGTTTTACCTCTCTGTTTAAGCGTAGAATTCTGTCTTCAGGACATGTAATTGATTTTCAGACTGACTGACTGAAGATCTGGTAATTGCAACATTGTCTTCTGTTAGCATCTTACACTGGGAAATGTCTTATCCTGCAAGGCAAATATTAGCCGAACATAATGAATGCTTTGTATAATGTTAGCATGACTTACTCAGTCTTTTATGCTCTGATTTGAGTAGTGTTGCTGGTGAATCACTTGCCCTTGAGGCATCCAGTGTTCACAGCCATTGTGCCACCTTCTTGCCTCCTGTCTGCTGGCAGGGGGTTTCCACAAAAGGGCAGAAATGTGGGAGGTTGATGGACTACAGTGTAAAGAAATAAAAAAGGACAAGGACAGTGAGATGGTGACATCTCAAAGCAGATGAACTGACTAAAAGAAGGAAGGAAATCACTTTCTTCTTCCTAAAGAGAGGGAGAGATGTTTCTATATGCCACTTTTCCCTCACCTTCTGATATATTCTTATAGGAGCACACTGTGCAAAATAATTCAATACAGTAGAAGTAATAGATATATATTTCAGTTCCTTGTTTAAAAGAATAACACTAAAAATTTCTTCCAGAAGAGACTTTTCATATTTAATACAAACTATCAACTACCACATAATTCTGTTTTTCCTTTTTATAGACAACATCAGCAAATCGGACCAAGTATTATGTATCCTACCGTCGAAATGGCTTTGTGCAGATGAAGTTGCCAAAATATGCCTTGCCAAAAGTAAGTGCACACATTTTTCTTTCTACTTCTGTATTTTTATTCATCTCTTGCTACCTAAACTAGCTTTATTCTTTTCTTTTTTAACCATCCATGATTTAAGACCATCATTTCTCCTTATAGTGGGTTTCTGATTCCCATTTGTGGTATATTCTTACCCTACTGTTTTTATGTTTATTATGGTGAAGTAGTAGATCAAACCATGGCAGGCAAGAACATAGGCTAGCTTATATGTCATCAGTTACCACAGTAGTTTCTGAGCTTTGCTTCCTTGAGATAGTGCTGCACACCCAATGGCAACGCAATGCAAGTGTTCTTTCAAGAATTAATTGCAATTTAATTCCATGTGGTGTTTTCTGGCATAAGTATGGATAGTGACATAAGAGAGTTTCAGCAGCTGATGATGCTCCATTTCATTAAAGAATCCCAATATGAACTTTAATTATGTAAAAGAATGGCTGAGGTTTTTTTGAGAGTTTCCATTAGTCTAGAATGTTTTTATATTTGCACAGTAAATTAGCAGTAAAACACAGACAGATATTTGTATGCAGTCTGAATGATGCAATTGAAATGTTGTGCTGCACACAATATGTTTCATGTTTTTATGTATACTTAGAAGGCGTCTGCAATACTGAAGAAAAATGACTTGGCAGCTTTTGTAGACTCAGTGGATAAAACTCAAGTAACGTGGTCTGGTCTCCCACTTCACCCTGTCTCTATCAGGGATTTGTTCTACAAACCTTCCGGTGTCCCTACATTTCATGTGATTTGGTGTGGTTCCATTGCTTTATGTATTAGAAAACTAGGATATACCATCTTTGCATATCTTGAAGTGTACTAGTTTAATTCACTGGCCAAGCAGTGAATGACAGTGCATTACAGTTTATTTCTTTGCTTTTATGTTATTCTTGCAAAACACATAGTTATGTATTATTTTAAACTAAGCAATGGTCTGAAGACTTCTGCTTTTAAATATACAGCATATTAACAAAACTCTCAAATAAAATCCTTAGATATTATTTGGACGCTAATCTGAGATTTGGCTGTGTTCCCAGTTGCATTACACAGATAGCAATTTATTGATTTATTTATTTATTTGGACAGGCAATGGATAGCCAAGGACAGGTAAATATATCAACCCTCCCACTTAATTATTTCAATGTCTCAAGGCCTTCAGTGTACCCTTTTATGCTTTCTTTGGGGAATTTGTAATTACGAAAACAACAGGAGGATATCCAGATGTAAATGTTAAAATGTTCCAAATGTGGGCAGTCTGATGGATTACAGACCACCAACAACTTCTAATGGGGGCAGGGACCTCAAGTGAATGCAGATTATGGGTGGGTGACCTGCACCAGGGAAAAAGAAAGCAAGGAGCAATGAAAGAGTGGAATAAACAAGGAAAGAAAAAGAAGGAACTCCTCTCGCGGATGACCACGAACCACTAATGAACAGCCCATTGCCTCTCTGAAGTAGTCAGGAAGAGCTGAATGAACATAAAATGAAACAAGGAATGGTGGGAAAGAGGTATTCGATTGATCTCAGACTGGAGATGAGAAAGGGAAAGTGTTTATATCAATGTGTGTATGTGCTTTTTTATTCCTGAATACCCAAATAATTAATTAAAATTACATACTAATTGTCAGTACAGCAAGCCTGGTAAAATTCTCTTAAAATGTTTTGCCCAAATTCCTAAAGAACTGCCAACACAATAGTGCAAGTGTTGACTATGCTGGCTCATGTTGTAAAACGCTTATTTGTTTGAAATGGAAGGGCAGACATATTGTGCAAAAGAGCCATGTATTTCTCCACAGCCAAATAAGATTATTTTCTGGTTCCTGTAGGCATCTGTGTAATGTTTCCTATCGGTGTCTATGTTTGTATGTTTCTGTCATTGTGAAGAACATCAGTAGATTTTATTGGAGGGCTAGAGATAAATAGTGAGGGATCTAGATCACTCTCCGATGAAGCTTTCCTTTGCTGTAAAACCAGTCTTAGAAGTCCCTCTCCAGTCATTCATTACAGTTCACTGTAGCCTCTGTTGTGTTTGTGAGGTCACTCTACAGAAAAGATCACTGAGATCAATGATCTGAATGAAAAATGCCCTTAGAAAAAAATAGTATAATTTATCTTTCAGAAAGGAAGGTCAAGAAGCAACTTGATTATAGTGAAAAAGCCTCCTTCTTTAGAGAAAGTACTGAATAGACTTAAAAGGTCAATAAAAGAGAAAGACAGACACATAGATGGTAACCGAAGCCAGCCTTGTTCAAATTGGGAAATCTACTCAACTTCTTATTAGTGCTGGTGACAAGTATTTGAAAAATTGCCAAGAAAATGACAGAAATTCTAGATTTTGAAATTTAAAAGTCATATCTAAATGCCTTTCTGAGGGATTTGCTTTAACCACACATAAATAATTTGCTCCTCCTGCATGTCATACGTTGTGCAGAAATAATGTTTGGAAAAAGAAACGAAGAGCAAACTCTTAAGAGATCTAATCACCAATTTTAGCCTTAAAATCCATTAGTCTGTAAACTATGATTAGTTTACTGGACATGTGATCTTACTGAGTGCATTTCTGACAGATTCAAGAAATGTCAGCCGTAACTCACTGCTGTATCTGTCTTAATGTAGTCTGGATGGTTTGAAATAGCCCTACATACTGAGTTCTTTGTCTTGGCATGGATTGTTTATGTTTATTTGTCTTTTTTTCTTCTTTTTCTTCCTTGTAAGGAGATTATCTAGAGGCTTGGCTGAATAAATAAATGAGAAGTTAACTGTTTCATTTTGGAAAGTCAGGGGCTAGCTAGGAACAGATTGCCTGTTTCATTTGGAAAATGTTTTTATGTTGTTCCTAGTTGAGGCCATACCCGATGAGCGGAACGAAATATTCTGTATATCTTTAGCATTTTGATGATGCCTCCAAGAGAAGTTTCTTTGGTATCTGCTCACGACAGAGCTGAAAATTTGCTTAAGAGGGCCTGGAAGCCAGACATCAATTAGAGCAGCAGTGGATGTGAGAGATTTTAACAGTTTCTGTAAAAGATACATTTTTTATAAGTGATTTGCTATTTCTTCGTTATAGCAGAAATGTCGGTTGCTACAGAAAATAGAGCAGCTCTGAAATTTTTCATCCCACAGTATTTCAGTGAGAATCATCAGAGTGCACCAGGAATGTTTCAGTCCAATCTAAGCAGAAGGGGAAAGATAAATTTGAGCAAATTATGGGAGAAATTTTGCAAAGGAACAGGCTATCAGTAAAAACACTGACACAACAATGCTATGTCTAGGACACACGACACTGATGCTGCTACTTTCATGATAGCTAGAGAAAGAAAATGAAACAGTTTTACAAGGAAGATTTTAATGGCTTGATTAAAAACAATAGCTTTTCAAAGAACCGAATTTCAGGGGTTTTCAGTACTAGATTCTTCTTGACCAGGAGACTTCAAAAAAATCCCTTTCCAAATGGTCTCTGTGATGTGGCATGTGGCTGGCCAGAGATGGAACAATTGCTGTCTATAGGGAAGGGAAAACTACACAAGTCAAAAGGTATTACAGGATGGTCAAGGATTTGTCTGAAAACATCAGAAGAGCCTGACTGAAGCCCCAATTTCTCACCTGAGGGGGTACTGCTGGACTTTTCTGATATTATTCTTGTGCAGCACAGACACATTTTGCAGTAATTTTACTAATGGAGATAGAATGAGCATTTTCATACTGAGTAGGTAAAAATGTTGATGTCTTGTTTCTTTTTTACTTTTTAATATGAAGAGATTGAAAATATGCAAAAAAAATCTTTTTTTTTTTTTTTAATATATATATTGCTTGTATTTGCATGTGTTTGATTTCTCCAAACACAGCCCCAAAGAAAAAAAAAAAAAACAAAAAACAGAAAAGGATGAAAATACCGTATCTCAAGGCCTCCTTCCTCATCTATCAAAGACTGATAAAACCAGCCTCCAGCTAAGACTTACATTTTCTGAACTTTATTTAATTTGTTCTTTCTTTTAGTCTCCAGGTCCACTGTCCCACTTTAGACTGCCTTTTTGTAACACATCATAGGCACATGTATGTATGGAATGGAGCTGTTAGTGGTCATCTAATGAACAGAATCAGGGTTTTTGTAGCTGTTTTTGAGAGATTTTCTGTAGCATGTTGCATAGTGACACCACGTTGAATCACACAGCTGTCTCCTGTACTTAGCAGGAGTCATGTGTTGGCCATGATAATCTGTCCCAGGGAATCCATAGAGATCTAAAGAGATTCAGTAATTCAGTAATAGGCTGTTTTCAGCCTTGAGCAGAGCTTTAGCTACTATCTATGGGAGGATGGTTCTGCTGAAAGGTGCTGGATGTAGCCCCACCAACCACCACACTTGTCTTGCACTAAAACTTAAAACCTTTTCCCCTCGTCCTGCTGTTATCTACCCTTCCAAAGAATTGACTTCCCTCCTGTTTATAGGTGCCTTTTATGTACCAAAAGGCTGCTATAAGGTCCTGCTGCAGCCTTCTTTTCTCCAGGCTGATCAAGCCCAGCTCCCTCAGTCTGTCTTCATAGAGGAGGTGCTCCAGTCCTCTGATCATCTTTGTGGCTCTCCTCTGGACCCTCTCCAACATCCCTCTGTTTTTCTCATACTGGGGACTCCAGAGCTGGATGCATTACTCCAGATGAGGCCTCAAATGGGTGGAGTAGAGAGGGACAATCACCTCCCTGTCCCTGCTGGCCACCCCTCTCCTGATGAAGCCCAGGAGCCTTATGATTCTATGTTATTAACTTGTGCCTTAATATGCCTAACAGTAGAAGTAGGAACATCTTTATTCTGATGTTAGCCAAACATACTGTCTAAACCAAGAATTCTGCTACAAGTCATGTAAAGTTTTACTCTTGCAGTTTGTAAGAATTTAATTATTTTCAGTCCCCTTCCCACATCTGGTAAATAAACTACAGATACGATCTCCTTTTATGAACTGAAAGAAGGCATTCATTGTTATTGTATTTATTCATGCCTTCGACAAAAACTTAACAATGGAGCAGCTATATTGTGTGTTATATACTACTGCAATTCAGAAAGTAAATACTTAGTTCCGAAAGGATGTGCAGTGGGAAAAGCTTATTTCATTTATCTTGATCTTTATATGTCTTTTGTATCATGTGAGATAGGCACTAATTTTTTTGGTAGCCAAGATTAAAGAGAGTACAGGGGATAAATAAAAACAAAATAATAAAATAAATATTTGAAATTTTGAAATAAGTAAACGTCTTTAATGTATTCGTGATAGCATTAATTTTCTACATGCCGTTTTTACTAACTCCATATATTCTATTTACTTAATTAATACGTTGTGCTCTAAGGGGCACTAAACCAGTCCATGTCTTCCTTGGCTCAGTCTGGTACATACATCACTATGGTAAGCACAGGTGTTCTTCCAAACTTCTGTATCGTTCAGTAATAGATATAATGCTATCAAGAGTAAAATTTTTTGAGCTGTTTTTCCTCCTTCTCCCTAAATAGCTATCAGTCTGTTGAAGCTTGTATTCCCTGCTCCGTAAAGCTCCCTCTTTTCATTACTGTTTCAAGGATACCTTGAATGGGTCCATTCATTAACAGCAGACGTGGCAGAAAAGATTCATGCAGCCTTTTTGTCAGCAGGCAAAACTGTCTTGAGGCTGTGGCTGCATTATGGTTGAATTAATAAGTCATGGGACTGTGAGAGCTCATTTAGCAACTGGTTTGTCCCCCAGGACTTGTTTCTCCACTTGGGCAGCCCCTGCACCTAGGGGAGGCTGTTTCTCCGTGCCAGGCAACAGAGCAGTGTGCAGCTGCAGCTCCATCTTTCTGAACTGATTTTGGAGTGTCTATCAAATGTGAAATAAAGAGAAACAAAATAGAAATGAGTGTAGTGGTGTTATTTGATGCAGTGGAAGTAGTTGTTTCCCAGGAGGTGTCATGGCACCAGCAAGTGAATCTGTGCTATAGCAGCCATCGATCTGAATGGCTTCAAGTTGTACAAATCCATCGGAGGTGGATTCAAGGAACTCTTCTTTTCTTTACATTGTAGCTTGTTATTGATTTCTCTTCTTGCACCATTTTACTCGGCCAGGCAAGGAAGATTAGGGAGATTATCTTTGGGATATGTGCCATCCCGTTACCTTGGTTGTACTTAAGAGATTACAGGGGTATAAATGTGGTGCATCTGGAGGTCAAGGCTGAGACTACACAGCTCTGATTGCTCGCTTCTGTTGCACTTACTATAAATTTCTTTCTTGTGATTCTCTGTTTAATTTTTCACTTCCTTAGGTTAATGCATCATTCAGCTTAAGCATTACACATTTGCGGGGCAGGGATTGTAATTCTGGCATGAATTGTAAGATTTGAAAAACTTTAATTTTGAGTTTCTTTTATATTTTCCTTACTGAAGTGCCCTGGACAGTAAGTTCAGCCTAGCAAGACTTTCTGACTTCTCATTTTCATGTGCAGTGCACAGTTGGGCTGATGGGTTGGAGGTGGCACACTGAAGACTCAGCCATTGTGTGTGTCTGTCAGTTTTTTTTTTTATATTCAGCTTTCCAACAACTATAGTAAAAGAGTTACATGTCAGTCTTATTTTGTTTCAGCTAGATTTTAAAGAGTCTGTCATTCAATATTTTAAGGGATATTTAAGAATCAGACATGAAATTTGCAATTTTCCTTACTTTGTCAATTAATTTTCCCAGAGAATTATACCAAGGTTGTGAGCAGAAAGTGTTGTGCAGGATTAATGCAAAGTAGTGTAACTGAAGGACTGCTTTGCTTCCCAAGGGAAAAAGAAATCACTGCAATAAGAAATAGCAGTAAGGCTGCACTGGAAATCTGAAAGTGTAAATGCTAGATGAAAGGAACCAAATTCAAGGAATTGGAAAAAAAATTGCTTTCTAAAACCAGGACTTTTTAATTTCTTGCCTGATGAAAAGAGTGCATCAAATGGTCTGAGTGAACATCTTTCTAGATAAGAGTCACAGCCATGTGACTGCATTTATTGCTATAAGGTACTCTTGCCCAAGCACTCTTTCACCTAGTCTTTCCAGACTTTCCTGAATTCAGCTTAACCACACATTCTAGCTTTGTATGAATTTCTTCCACTGGACCTGCAGCTCCTACCACTGTTTGAGGTATGAGGATGACAACCAAGCTATCAGTCAGCAGCTGGTACCTCTGCAGCCACTGCCACCCACTAGTATGTGGGGCACGGAAGGATCTTCATCTGAATCACAGATGTTGAAAAGGACAGATCATCTTATCCAAACACTGTCCCATCCACACAATTCTCACTAACCCACGTCCCTCTGTGCCACATTTGCATGTTTCCTGAAAACAAGAACACTCCCCATAAAACTTATGATCGAGACCCTTCACCAGCTTTGTTACCCTTCTTTGGACACTCAAGTGCTTCAATATCTTTCTCATAGTGAGGAGCTCAAAACTGAACACAGTATTTGAGTTGCAGTGTCATCAAGTAGAACTGTCTGTATTCACTGCAATATTGCTTTTGTTCATGGCATAATAATGTAAATGATAGCTTTGATGTGAACTGTGGCATCACAGATGACTGGGTTTTTCTTAGATTTTCCATGAAGAAAACCAAAAACTTAAAGCAAAATACTGTTTATTTTACTCTTTCTTCTGGCTCTGTTTCAGTTCTGTCCTTACTTAAAGGATAATAAGGGCAACTATCTCACACTGTAAATGGAAAGGTGACTTCAGGATTACGTGGTTTAAGGCAGAAGTTGAAACCTTCATTTTTAAAGCTTATTTTCCCCAAACTTATATTCTCTTGACATTTTTGGTAGCTTTATTTCATATTCACTCCATCACCCTAGTTATTTCTTTCAGTTACAGGGTTACCAGCACTGTATACAATCTCCCTAATAAGTGCCAGGAATGTCATAAAGAATTTACAAGTTTTCTGTCTCCATGACTAGATGTCACTTTGTATGTAGCCCCAACATCTGACTTTCTGCAACCTTATCCAATTGTAAACTCAGGCCCTTTTATTGTTTGCTAAGCAAAATTCAGCGTTGCCACTTTGTGATTTATTTCTGCTGTTTAATATTAGTGTTAAATTATTTTTCCCATCTGTGTGTTTTTTGTCTGAATGGTTTGGAGTGAAGGAGTTGGAAAACTATTAAGAAAGCTACTGCAATATTCATGCCTGAGATTCTTGAGAAAATGCAGAATGTTGACTCTCATTTTATTATTGTTGAATATTTAATTCAGTATGTACCGTTACATGGTATAATAGACATCAATGTAATCCTCTATGTAACTGCTGGGTCCTCTTCTTGCTGTGTTACGTGTTATGAACTAAATAGTCCTTACCTGAGGATTATATTTTAGGTTACAGTGTTACAAAACACACAATTTTTCCATTGACTTGCATTCAGATCTTGGAAAATCATTTACTTTCCTCCTTTTCACTCGTGGATCCAAATGATAGAATCAGTAGCATTTATTTTCATGTTGAAAGCCAGAAGCAAGGTTTTTTGTTTAGTTACTCCTGTCAAACTTTCACTCATTGATTTTTTGTCTTCACTGAGCTGGTGGGATTATCCCCCTGATGACCTTTAGCCAGAAGGCAGGGCCCACCCATCTCAGAATGGTGGGATGCAGCATGCTGGTTAGTATTAGGCTGGGAGATTGCTGTTATCTATCTTCCCAGTGCATTTTTCCCCACCTTAGTATTCGACTCTTCTGGCAGATCTATTGCTTGTGCCACATAAATGATGGAAAAAATAGTCATTTGTACCTTTTTTTCCGACAGGATTTACAGATAATCAGTACAGATGAAAACCAGGTATTTGTGGCTGTTCAGGAATGGTACCAGACAGACACGTACAACCTGTACCAGTCCGACCCACAAGGTGTTTACTACTCCATCCTGCTGGAGAACGTCCGGAGCACGAAGCAGCCAGAAGAAAATGTCCTGATAGATATTCTGGAGGTAGGCTTTTAGTTCTTCCATTGTCTGTGGTCAAGGTGGAGTTTTCATTCTTTTATTTGGATTTTATGTATATAATTAATTTTCACAATTGTCTTTAATGTAAAAGGCTAGGATTTCTTTCTTGCCTTCTTGCTGGTTGTATGTCATACTCTAGATGTGTTTCTCTCCTTTCCTGCTAGTGTACTGTGGGCTCTGAGAACTAGATAATTGATTGATATGATGTTACAGGGATGTGCAAAACCAGAGTTGATCAAGGCTTTCTGCATGAGAGAAGTGGAGCTGACAGCACAATTTAGTATTGAAGTAGGAAATTATGTAGCTGCCTTTGTATGGGTTCTTTTTTTTTTCCTAGGTAACTCAGTGGTATACTCCCTGACTTAGATTCTCGTAGAGAGTAGAACTTTAAATAATAAACCTGAGAGCCTTGTGCTAGGTTTTGTGTCACCTCTGACAAGTGAAGAATCAACAAAATTAAATACTGGACAGCAAATCCACTTGCTTTCTCGGGGTTTGTTGTGCCAGCTACGTTTGCTATGTGATACTACAGTTCTATCTTCAATATTACCTCTAGTGTGCTTCGTGAGATAAATGAATAAAGAATATAGTGTTCTGGAAGGCAGAAACTTCTCATCAATACAATTCCTCCTGCTGCTGTCTTTCATGTGAAGCAAGATGTACATTTGCACCAGTTTTGTTCTTTCTTGTAGCACGTAGGACTGACCATTTGCAGGCTCTCAAACCACATGGACCTCTGCTTTGATCCAGTTTAGCCATTGTTATGATCTAACTTGCCTGGTATGTGTACCAGCCTACCTATGGAAAAGGTGTGCAGTAATTCTGGTTACAAGTCTTGCAGTTACACAGGTGTTAAATGGCTCTAAGTACACAGTGTGGGAACATAATAGCTTTTTTTTTTTCCCCCCTCCTTTATCTCCTTCATCATTGATTAGCTTTTTCTTTTCAAATTGCTGGAGTAAAACATTTACTAATTACCAATTTAAGCACAGATTATTTTCTGTGCCATCCCTATTTAGGAATGGGGCTTCTTAATGAGTAAAACTGTAAATTGTGTGTAGCCACATTCCCACGGGGTGATATACTGGGAGCAGTATTTTGCAGCTCATTGCTTTTGGTCATTCCTGCAGGATGCAAAGCCATAAGAAGTTAAGGTGCTATATCTTCTCTCAGCGTCACCTAGAGCACGTAATTTCTTATCCGTTGTATGGAGATGCCAACTCTCACTCTCCTTTTGTCTACAAGAGTTACTTATTTAATTCAGTTTCACTCATAATTTAAGAATGTCACAGTGTTAATGAGGGTATATTTGTTAATGAACAAAAGTGAGAGATCCTAGATCATCATGTACACAGAATTAATTGGTAGGGTTGCATTAAAAAGAATATATGCAAATGATAGAGTAGTTGAACAACAGTTCTACATCTTCAGAATTGCTTTTGGAATGAGGTTGCATCATAAGAGTCCAATTTTATTTGCTTAAAGTAAGAAAGCCTGCAGCTTTCAGATAGCTTGTAACGTAAGTAAATAGTGTTTTCTTCTAAATATTCTTCACTAAATAGTGATCATCTATTCGTATCTACAAGTAGCATATGGATTATTTACACTTTATAGCTAATAAAGAAAAATTGAAGACATTGGGAATGTGGGAATGTGTTTTTTGTTTTTTTTTTGTTTTTTTTTTTTCGTTTGTTTTGTTTTTTGTTGTTTGTTTTTTTTTTTAATAGTATATTTTGAGTTTTTCCTCTGGACATTTTAATGTGTGTATCCCATAATTGGAACAGAAATCTTCAACACAGAAGTGATCCTCAGTGACTGACAATTTCCATCAGTGTATAATTCTTAAAATTATGTTGTTCTTCATTACCTGTTGCTGTCTTCACTTCATCTTTGGCTCATAATCTACTATAAGCTCTTTTATTTGTCTACTTTCATTTTCTTTTATGTACATTGTCTTCTTTGTACAATATTCCATTTCTGCTAATGTTGCAAATGTGAATGGGGAATAATTGCCAAATATTCGTATCAGAGAGTGGCAAAGTATTAACACTCAAAAAGCAGTAATGCAGTTGAAATTTGTATCAAGTGCTGCCAACACGACTCAGTCACAAATTTGACTCAGTCATATTTGAAAAGATAATTAAATGTGCTACTTCTAGATGGATCCTGTTTTGCTTCCTGTATGAATAAGAGCTGCAGAAGTTCGAGCATATATTCTTCATGATCGCTTTCTTGCCTTAACGGTGACTCCTAGGCATTTAAATTTTTATCACATACTTGTTATATAACTGCATTATTTGTATCTCAGTAACTGCTGCTAACACTGTGGGCCCATCTGCACACTAGTATCAAGTATTGTTCAACTGTTATGAAAAGAAAATGAAAAGTGCAGTAATTATTGCCACAGAATACAAAGCCACAACAGAAGTGTTTACAAAATAGGTTTGTAAGGTACAAAGGACCTTTCCAGAAGTACTGGGGAACCACAGTAGAAAAGTGGGAAAGCAGCTAAGCTAAAAGAAAGCCAAAGAAATGGCATATTTGACTTCTCTGACTTGTCTTACTCTAGGAAACTATTTTCATATTTCAGGTAGCTTCTGGATTGTAACTGAGCACTTAAACACTCCCTAGTGTTTAAATGTCCTCTTTTGCACAGCATGTTATTTGCTATGCAGCTCTTTTCCCTTTGTTGTAGAAAGACACTAATGTTCCACTTCTCAACCAGGGAAATGAGACAAGGAGTGGAAAGTGAGAAAGAATTTTGCTTTCTCATCATTATAATTGAATCCAGAAGGTAAATTTGACATACAGATTTTAAGATATTTACGGAAAGAGTCAGATATGAGTTTACACAGGTCACAATACAAATATATTAGACAGTGCTATATAGTGGCAGGGATGTTTTAAAGCTGTCTATTTTATGCAGCGTAGTTACCATTATTATTGTTGTTGTTGTTGTTATTATTTTATTTTTTAACCTAATGCACCACTCCAGACTTCTGAACATTCTCTGAAAATAGATGCCTCTCAGAAATTCTTTTGTTATTTCAAGTAGGATTTATGCCTGTCTTTAGAAACAGAGCTGCTGAAGTGCTGGGCAGTGGTAAGTGTAGTTAACTGAGGCAGTGAAATAATTTTTGTCATGATCTTTCTGTGCCTGAGTGGATTCCAACTGCATATTCTGGAGAGGTGAGAATACCCTAACCACTTGACTGGTTTAGAGATGGGAATGGGAATGAAGAACTTTTCAGACTGACTCTCACCAAATGACTACATGGAGCAATTGAACATTTATTAAACAAGACTGAGAGAAGAAAAAATTATTCATGATGCATCGCTATTTTTGCCGTCTACAGAAGAAGAGGGATTCCTCCCTTGCAGTTCTTGATCTAATTATTACTTTAATGTTTAATAGTATTCACTACAAAAAATATATATATATATATATATATATATATGCACCAAAATTGAAATGCAACTCTGCCATCCTCAGTACATGTTTGAACTGCTCAGCATTTCAGTCATATTTTTGTTTGTGCTCTCTTTGGAAGAAGAAATGCATAATACATTCCCAGCAAGCTGAAGTAGCTTCAACAGTTAAGAATGCACATTCCTTACTTTTTCCACTCTTTCTTTTATCATCTTCACTACCTTGCACTTTCCTGTTACATTTGACTTGGAGTCAGTGCTGAGCTTCCAGCATCCTGGATGAGTAAGCTAACAACATCAGCATGGAGTTAAAGGAGGAAGGAGCTCATGAGAAATTTGGGTAGCAAAACAGCTATGGAAAATTTGTTTTTCTGGACTTAAATATATTTCTAAGTAAGTTCTAGGGTATTACTGTAACGAGCAGAATGTAATATTTGTGGATTTTACTCAGTTCCTTAGAAAAAGAAATATTTATGAAAGAGATCAAATCTGTAGCCTGCTGGTGTGGATGCCTTCTCTTCAGCCTAAACTACAGACCTTTTCTAAATTGTATATCAAAGGAAGTTAGTGATTGGTATTTGGGACAGGGGAGAAGAAAGGGGAAAAAAAAGAAACTATAACTATTTCTGATAAAAAGTAAATAGTAAATGGCAGATATTCCTGTTCATGCTCATACCTGCACGAGTGGGCTGCTATACTATGCTGGAAATTATGTATGAGTCGACAGACATTTACAAGATTTTTTCAGTAATTCAAAAAGCCTTATAAGAGATCACAAGGTAAACAGAGGCACTCTTAATGAAACCTTCTAATTTGATGTGCGATCTTACCTCTTTCTCTTTTTCCTCTTAAGCCTTTTTTTTTTTGTTTGTTTGTTTTTTCTCTTTTAAGCTATCATTCATTTCCCTAATGGAGAAACTACCAGAGACATGCAGTTCAGAGCCCCAGAAGAGCAGCTGATTAGAAATAATCCTTGCCAAAAAGAAGTGCATATGCTGGTTATTAACTTTTTTTCATTTATGCTTCAGGTCAGAGGTGTAAAAGGAGTCTTTCTGGCCAACCAGAAGATAGATGGGAAAGTTACAACTCTAATAACCTACAACAAAGGCCGTGACTGGGATTTTCTAAACCCTCCAGACATTGATATGAATGGAAAACCTACCAACTGCAAACCTGTAAGTGGTCCCATCCTCTGTCTGAAGTGCAAAATAACTGTTTGTATGGGCAGTATTTGTAGCAGTGCAGGCAACCCAGGAACTTTGTGCTGAGTTTACTAACTAAATTCACACACAAATCTACTTGCATGACTTGAGCAGTGATTTTGCAAGCTGTTAGTCCAGTCATCTTGTACAGTGAGTCATGACTCCGTCTGTAGCTCTGCATTTCTTATTTTAGAGCTTAATTTGATGCAAAGTGGACAGCTTTTCTTGTGTGCCAACCACACAACCCAATTCAGAACAATCATAACAGTAAGTTGTTTCAGGATGTAAGTGGCACATCAGATGCATCTTACCAATATCTTTTTTGTTTCCATCTTTCATACTTTTATTTCATCTTAAAGCAAGATAACCCTGTTAAAGGAACTCTGGACAGTTGCTTGGAAATAAACATCACATTTAATTGCATCAAAAAGTTCTGTTTTGTTTTGTTTTGTTTTTAAGATGATGTTATTGTAGTCTTAGCTACCCATAATATCTTGTTCTTTGTTGTACTGAAAAACTTCATATTTTTGTCACTGACTCTCACTCATGGGGACTCCAGGCTCTGCATTTCTGGACAAAATAAATGGTTTCAGTACTGATACTAGCAGAGATTTAATCCTTCTCTGCATAGAAAGAGGAGGGTAGGAGATGTTGGCTCTCATTTGAAAATTTCAGACCTTGCTACATGTCTTAAACCTCTGGGTCCTGAATCTGAGCTCTCTGATCAGTGGAAGGATCACAGAAGAAGCAGCTCCTGGGCACCACTGTCAGGCAGCAGTAATGACCTCCAAGTGCCACTGCAGAAAGGGAAAGAGGCAGTAAGTTGCTCAGCTAAGAGGGATGGTGATAATTTTAAACTCATTAAACTATTTTTATATGATTTTTTTTTTCTAAAAAAAGAAATTTTAGTGATTTTTTTATTAGTCATCATTTTACATAATTACTCAAGACCAGCAAACATTCTAATTATTGGTGTTGCTGCTATCTGGAGACTTTAAGTAGGTCAGTCATATTATTTTTTGTACAATAATTTCATGCCAACTTCTTTTTTACTGTCACTGTCAGACTATGGTGACAGAGTCTTGTTAGATAGCTAAGCTTCATGTTTTGTTCTGGACTCCATTGGAAACAACCATTCCCTATAGGGATACATCACTGCAACTGTTCTCTGTATGTGCTTTCATTATCATACAAACATTACTGTTACCAGCATTTTTTGTTTTTTAAAGCTCTCTTTTTATTTCCCCCACAAGCCTGACTGCTACCTTCACCTCCATCTCCGCTGGGCTGATAATCCATATGTGTCAGGAACAGTCCATACGAAGGATACTGCACCAGGGCTCATCATGGGGGCAGGTAAAAGCACAACGTCATTTTGTAAGACCTGAAATGTAGTAGGAATTGTATATTGATCTAGTATTTTGGATTATAACAGTTACTGTTCTACGAACATTACCAAATTAAGGCTCTCACTGAAGAATTTTCTTTTACACGATCCCTGGATCAAAAAATGTAGTAAAAGTTAATTAAATCCTCCAGAGCTAAGTCTTTTAGGACAGATCTATAACAGTTGCATTATGCGTCTCTATGCTGTTTAGTGTTTCTTTCCCCATTAGTGACATTTGAAGCAGTGGTGATGGCTGAGGGACCTGTAAGTGAAGATCTTTACCATCTCCTCTGGCATCATGAACAGCCCAGTAAACCCAATAGATCTAAACAGTGGCCAAGTCTTTGTTCTTCATACAGATAATTTGTTTTGTAATATCTACTAATCCTTTTCCATCTAAAGGGAGATGAAGGGAAAGAGGAAAGTGTGTCTTAGTGCTGAGAGCAGTGCCAGTTGTGGCTGTTCCATTATAATATACATATGGGACCACATTACTGTGAAGTGGAATTTAATAAAATAAATTCCCTTGGAGTATTGACTACTCATCATTAAAAACATTCACGTTAGTCTGTTTTACTTTGTACCCTTGTGATTCATTTATTCATTTCAGTTGATTTTCTTTTTCTTTGCTTTAAAATCTTGAAACGTTAACAGTTATAAAGAGCTTTTTAAGTCTCCTTATATTATTCCATTGTTCTGAATTATGTTTAGATGAAATGCACACTTGTATTCTCTTTTCATAAAAATGTATCTGCTTTTCATCAATAGTGGTTTCTTGCTAGTGTTTTGCTAAAGTATTATTAAATTGAAAATTTCCTGAGAATTTCAAGGCAAACATATTTGGTGTTGAAAGACAATGACAGCTGCTATTACTACAGTATAACTAGATTCCCTTGCAGTAAACACAATTAAAGATATTGTACCGGAGGCAGACATGGGAAAAGCTGCTATGATTTTATTGATGCGAATGAGACTAAGAATGTATAAGATGCCTTTTTAGATATGTTTCTTGGAAGTATCTAAGTAGATGATTAATTAACATTTCAGTGTTTCCAAAAATAATAACCATCTCAAGGATCTTCTTTTTACATAAGGGTACTTCCTATTCTGATGTAGGTTCTTACTTTATGCCTCTGTTTGCCCTTCTGAAGCAAATTAAGGAATGTGGTTTTATAAACTAGTCTGATACTTCTTTTTTTTCTCTGTCCTTGCATTGTAATCTTGTGTGATGAATTCATACTTCAGGGCATTTTTGTTTATTTTCATTTGGTTAGGTTTTGTGGATATTTTTAAGTGCACAGCTCTGAGGTGATAACATGGATGGCAGGTTGGAGTACTTTGCACTTAATTCCTTCCTGGAAAACAAGACCAATGTGGAATGGCTGAAGGAACTGGGATTGTTTAGTCTGAAGGCTGGTGGGGAGACTTTATTGCTCTCTACAGCTACCTGAAAGAAGGTTGTAACGAGATGGATATTCTCTTTTCTCAGATGACAAGTGACAAAGGACATGAGGAAACAGCCTCATGTCATACCAGGAGAGGTTTAGATTGAATGTCAAGAAGAATTTCTTCATGTAAGGGATGGTTTGGCATGGGGACAGGCTGCCCACGGAGATGGTGCAATTGCTATCTTGGAGGTATTTAGAAGACATGACTATGGCACTTAGGGACATCATCTAATGGTGGACTTCATAGTGTGAGGTGTAATGATTTGACTTGATAATCTTAAGGGTCTTTTCCAAGCTAAATTATTCTGTATGATTTTATCACTTTGCTATCTTGCCATGCCTGGTAAATAAGCTTATCAACAGCTTTCCTTAACATAGGAGCCTTTTTAATTACATCCAGATATCATTAGGAAACAGTCTGATATGTAAAATCTGACCAGATTGTTGAGCAACTTGTAATGGAATTAAAATGGTAGATACTCCATCACTCATAGCCACTAAATTTTCCAGGGATAGTGCAATACATCCTTTCTCTGGTTGAAGATCACATAGTTGCAGACAGAGCAGGACTTCATTTTGTAAGTCTGAAAGAGCATCTGCATGCTTGCAAACAGATGACCTGACTCAGCTCTGATTTTGTATTGCATTTGTATGATTTGAATGCTCAGGTCATGTAGATTCAGTGCATGCCCTCAGTCTTATCTGGCAGACCTGATATCCTTGTAAACTTATCCTTCTTATCAGAAATAATTTAAATACTACAAGCTTGCATTTTTTTTCTTTCCTGATTCCAAATGCTGATATTCACATGCAAATCAACAGAAGTACTGGTTTCTTTGCACATACGGAAATCAGATTATCTGGACCACATTACACACTATTGGAATTTCACTGCTAGATTTAGTGAGAGCACATCATGTGCAAATGGCAGATAATATAGATCCAGGAATGTCAGCTGATCACTGTGTGACTATGAACCATCGGTGCATTGTACTGTGGAAAAGGGAAATGTATTCTGAGGGAGAAGTAGGTAAATAATAGCCAACAGGGAGAGAGAAGTATTAATTATCTGGCAAAATACTGTACTAATAACAGTGTGTACAGTTCTGATAATCAATTTTCAGGACGAATGAGCAGATGCTAAGAAGGACTACTTGGCAGTTGATGGAAATGGAGATTCTATTTACATGGAAAATCTCATTAGCTGAGAAAAATAAAGGCCAATAAAGACTATGATTTATTCCTGAAAGTGTAACCATGGGAAAGAAACAAATGGAAGTAAAGAGATGTTCAATGAATGTATGGTATAAACAACTGGATAAGAACTGGAAATCAGAGAATAGTTTGCAACCATAAAAACAATGAAGCTGCTCCTCTCAGTGAGAGCACTGTGGTTATTAATCAGAAGACCAAACAACAGCAACAAAATCACTGTATGTGGAGATTGGCTACATAATAGAAAGAAGATATAATGCAGTTGCTTGTGACAACTGAAAACATAACCTGTGACTTAAGGATTGTTTTGATGCTCAGCATGAAAAACAGACCACAGAGACATCTGATTATTGCTTTTATTTAAAAGAATAATTAAACAGAAAATAGCATTATTGCATAGAACCTTCAGGGAAAATGTAACCATATGATGTTAAAATTGCATCTTTTATAAATCACATTTACAAGTAAAAATTGAACTGTATTAAAGTTGCTTAAGTAGTTCTGAGGAAGATATATTTGTAGCTTACAAATATATATAAATTTTGCAGACAGAATATTAAGTTTTATAGCTGCATATTAAAGTGTTCATTCAAACTGGTTTGCTCCCTTTAAGAAATGTAATAAGATTTTGCATTGCATTTGATTTTTGTGCATTTTAATCCTGGCAGCGGTTTCTTTTTTCACAGCATCAGCTATGAAATGTGTGTCAATTGATGTGTAAATTTTTAACTATAAACTTGTGAAGGACTTTTCTATTAAAGAATGTTTAGAGAAGTGTAGACTTTTCAGTGCTGGTTTACTGTAATTCTCTGCTTAGTTTCCAGTCCAGATGGCAAGCCAAGCAGGCGGTAAATTTTGCACATTGAGGAAGTGCTGGAAAGTTCAGTTTACTTTTTGACACGTCTGGCCCAAATACATTGCATACATTGTGATAAATTTATAACATTTTTTCACAAAAGTAGCATACCGAGCTGCCACTACAGAAAGGATGAGGGAATGGTGAGATGACAGAGCATTTCATAGGGCACTTCCAGAGTAAAGATCCTGCAATTCCCAAAGACTTATGTCAGTGTGTTCCTTGACTCCGACTGTGTGAATCACTCCATCAGCCAAACACTTCTTCATTTTACCAAGCAAAAACAGTCTATCTGGGACCCAAAACACAAATTAGTTGAAAGCTCCTTCTATGCTGACTAGTAGTTTACAAACCATGACATTTTAGCTTGTTCATTGGCTAAAGGGATGCTACAGCTGCATTAATTAACAAGCAATGTATGCACAGGGCATTTACCTTTTTGGAGTAGGTACCTGCCCGTGTGCTAAATTTCAGAGGCTGGAAAAGATTTTCCCTATTTGAAGTATTATTTCTTCTCACTGTAAGCATGTCTAAAATCACATTAAAAATATGACTAATACAGTGGGAAGTAGTGACTAAAACATGTAAATTAATTGTAAATGAAATTAAACTACCTTATCTGCATGACCGTAGAAATGTGCTAAAATGCCTGAGCTGTGCAGAACTTTAAATTAGCTAACTCTCCTGATGTCTGTGTTCTCACAACTATACCACATTTCAAGAGAGCTCGGCTGTCCACTGATCATCATTAAAGTGCATTGTTTTATTTCAGAAATCAGATCGCTGTGCTACCAACTGTTAGTTTTAACATGTGCAAAGTTACCTTGGAGAAATACATGTGTCACGGTTTGAACTAAAAATCCACCTGCGTCCGTGACAGGGGCCGTGGGCCCCGGAGGGGCCCTAGGCCGAAAAGAAAAAGTTAATTAGGAAAAGAAAACAGCGGCAACGATCTAAGGAGGCACACTTATTTACTAAATACTATATCGAAATACAGGATAACACAATATAATACAATATAATTGAAAATTGAGCTAACGAATCAAGCAAAATAGGAGAGAGAATGAGTCCCGTAACCGAGAGGCCTACTGTAAATCTAGGCGAACGGCTGAAGGCTCCCACACACTCCCCTGAACGCCAGAACTCGAAAGACGTCAGTCTGTTCTGCGACAGAGTTAATATAGAGTCCAGGTCCCGTGACCTATCGTGTTGTTCCCTGGGAGATGTAGTCTTCTTCTGATAAGTTGCAGATTCAGTAAAATTATTCATGCTTTATATGATGTTATGATGTGGAATACTGATAGCAAAAATTACAAAATTATTAAACCATGACATTCCACCCCTTATTCTACATCATTACATTATATTTATACATACATACACACTCATATGTATAATTGTGAATAATCAGCAACCTTATTTTTTTCTCAACAATCTATATTTATTCCATACAAATCCCTAAGTTGAGAACAAAACTCTATAACCTAATTTACTATTTATTAATTTTGAGAAAATGGCAAAACTGCCAGAAAAAGGAAAACATGTCAGCGGTAGAGGGGAAAGGCAGCGCTGGTAGGGCGTCCCCCACATCAAGGTGCACTCATCCTTTCCCAGCCACCACAGCAGATTTCCTTTTGACTTATACTTCTTTCCATGTGTGCTCTACACATGCATGGCCAGTGCAGGATATAGAGCCCAGATGGAAAACTTGCTTACAGAATGCCTAATTAAGGTATATAGAGAAAAGTGTTTCCTTAACATTGATCCACTCTATCTTAAGTCCTATACCTAATTGAACTATTCTGTAACCAATTGAAATATTTTCTGAGACTCTACCTATATATCTACAGGAAAATCATTGGCTGCACTCCCCCAACATCAAATTCCCTTGTGGTACACATTGAACATTCCCATTTTTGTCCATCACCCACCATGTGCACCCAGGTCCCTGGGCAAAGACAGTACCCCGGAGAGGTTTGCCCTTTCCAGACGCTGGAAGGACCCAAACTGTTTTTCCCAACACACTCTTTATGTGTACTACAGGAACCTTATCTCCCTCCACGGTACGTAGGGAGCTGGATTGGTTAGGACCATTGCGATTACTAGATCCTCGAGTGTTGACCAACCAGGTGGCTTCTGCTAAATGGTTCTCCCAATTTTTATACGTTCCGCCACCCATTGCTTTCAACATAGTTTTCAATAACCCATTGAATCGTTCAATCTTACCAGAAGCTGGTGCATGATAGGGAATATGGTAAATCCACTCAATGCCATGATTTTTGGCCCAAGTGGTTACAAGGGAATTTTTAAAATGGGTCCCATTATCTGATTCAATTCTTTCCGGAGTGCCATGCCGCCACAGGATTTGCTTTTCCAACCCTAATATGGTGTTTCGGGCGGTAGCATGGGGTACTGCGTATGTTTCGAGCCACCCAGTGGTTGCCTCCACCATGGTGAGTACATAACGCTTACCATTGCGAGATCGTGGCAAGGTGATATAATCAACCTGCCATGCCTCTCCATATTTATACTTTTGCCATCGCCCTTCCCCCCAAATAGGTTTCATCCTCTTGGCTTGTTTAATTATGGCGCATGTTTCACAATCATGAATAACTTGAGCAATAGCGTCCATAGTTAAGTCCACCCCTCGGTCTCTGGCCCACTTATATGTTGCATCCCTTCCTTGATGACCTGAAGTCTCATGGGCCCACCGAGCTAGGAATAATTCACCCTTGTTCTGCCAGTCCAAGTCTATTTGAGCCACCTCAATTTTGGCAGCTCGATCAACCTGATGGTTATTTTTATGTTCTTCAGTAGCCTTACTTTTAGGCACATGAGCATCTACATGGCGCACCTTTACAACAATGTTCCTTATTCGGGCAGCAATGTCTTTCCATAGTTCAGCAGCCCAAACAGGTTTACCCTTTCGTTGCCAATTATCATTTTCCCACTGTTGCAACCACCCCCATAAGGCATTTGCCACCATCCATGAATCAGTATAAAGATGAAGCATTGGCCACCTCTCCCGTTCAGCCACATCTAAAGCCAGCTGAACAGCCTTTACCTCTGCGAATTGACTTGATTCTCCTTTACCTTCAGTGGCCTCTGCAACTTGTCGTGTGGGGCTCCATACAGCAGCTTTCCATCTGCGATGCTTCCCAACAATACGACATGATCCGTCTGTGAATAGGGCAAATTTCTTTTCGTTTTCTGGTAGCTCATTGTATGGTGGTGCCTCTTTAGCACGTGATACCTCTTCTGTAGGTGGTATTTCAATTTTTTTACTCTCAGGCCAGTCCATGATCACTTCTAGAATTCCAGGACGGCTGAGTTTTCCCATTCGAGCTCGTTGAGTAATTAATGAAATCCACTTACTCCAAGTGGCATCAGTAGCATGATGGGTGGAGGGAACCTGTCCTTTAAACATCCAGTTTATTACTGGCAAGCGAGGTGCTAGAAGAAGCTGAACCTCTGTCCCAACTACTTCAGAAGCAGCCCGAACCCCCTCATACACGGCTAAGATCTCCTTCTCAGTTGGAGTGTAGCGCTCCTCAGACCCTTTATATGCTCGACTCCAAAATCCTAGGGGTCGGCCTCGGGTCTCTCCTGAGGCTCTTTGCCACAAACTCCAGGTGGGACCTTTCTCTCCAGCAGCAGTGTAGAGGATGTTCTTCACATCCTGTCCCGTCCGTACTGGCCCCAAGGCCACGGCACGGGCTATTTCTTGTTTTATCTGCTCAAAAGCCTGCTGCTGCTCAGGACCCCATGAGAAATTATTCTTCTTCCGTGTTACCTGATAGAGAGGGCTCACTATGTGGCTGTAGTTTGGGACATGCATTCTCCAAAAGCCCACTACTCCCAGAAAAGATTGGGTCTCTGTTTTATTTGTGGGCGGAGACATAGCAGTGATTTTGTCAATCACATCTGCTGGGATGTGACGACGTCCATCTTGCCATTTTATGCCTAAGAACTGGATTTCCTGGGCAGGCCCCTTCACCTTGCTGCGCTTAATGGCAAAACCAGCTTTCAAAAGAATTTGGATTATCTGTTTCCCTTTCTTGGAAACCTCTGCTGCTGTATGGCCCCACACTACAATGTCATCAATATACTGCAAGTGTTCAGGAGCATTACCCTGTTCCAAAACAGCTTGGATCAATCCATGGCAAATTGTTGGGCTGTGCTTCCACCCCTGGGGTAAACGGTTCCAGGTATACTGGATACCTCTCCAGGTAAAAGCAAACTGTGGCCTACATTTTGCAGCCAATGGGATGGAAAAGAAGGCATTAGCAATATCAATAGTGGCATACCACCTAGCTTCTTTTGACTCCAATTCATACTGGAGTTCTAGCATGTCTGGTACAGCAGCACTTAATGGAGGTGTAACTTCATTCAGGCCACGGTAATCTACCGTCAGCCTCCATTCCCCACTGGTTTTACGCACTGGCCATATGGGGCTGTTAAAAGGCGAGTGCGTTTTGCTAATCACTCCCTGATTTTCTAATTGGCGAATTAGCTTTTGAATGGGGAGCAATGAGTCCCTATTGGTGCGGTACTGCCGTCTGTGAACCACTCTGGTGGCAATTGGTACCTCTTGGTCTTTTACCTGGAGCAACCCCACAGCAGAAGGATCATCTGACAGACCAGGTAAAGTTGACAGCTGCTTAACACCATTTGTGTTTACAGCAGCTATCCCAAAGGCCCATCGATACCCCTTGGGATCCTTGAAATATCCCATCCTAAGGTAATCGATTCCCAGTATACATGGAGCCTCTGGACCAGTCACAATAGGGTGTCTCTGCCAGTTTTTACCAGTGAGGCTTATTTCGGCCTCCAACATAGTCAATTCTTGGGAACCCCCAGTCACTCCATGGATATATATTGGTTGTGTCCCTTGGTGACTTGAGGGCATTAGGGTGCATTGTGCACCAGTGTCCACCAAGGCTTTATATTTCTGTGGTTGAGATGTGCCAGGCCACTTAATCCACACAGTCCAGTATACTCTGTTGTCCCTTTCCCCCCCCTGGCTGGGGGCAGGGCCCCTCTATTGTTTACCTCGTTGACTTGCAGCAACTGGAACTCTCCCCTTCTTGGAAGAGTTCACCTTGGTAGTTGTTTCACCTTGTAATTCTTTCACTCGTGCCTGAAGTGCAGAAGTGGATGAATTACACCACTTCTTCATGTCCTCCCCATGACTACAGAGGAAAAGCAACAAGGCAAGACGTGTAGTCTCATTGTTGATTCGAGGTGACTTATCGTTGTCATTTGCTTGAATACGAGGACGTCTCTTTTTTATGGTTGAGATTTTCGATGATACAGGTCGAGAGGAACTCATGTTGTTTAGCTCTCTCAATAGGCGATCGTGGAAATCCTGGTTTCCATCATCTGGTACCACCGTGGATTCATCTACATCAGGCACATTAGCCAATTTGTCAATAATATCACTTTGTGTTTCCTCCACTTTGTCTAACCTTTCCACTATTTTTTTTCCCATTTGGACAATGGCTGAAGTATAAAGCTTAACTTCTGTAGCGCTTATAAATAATTCAAGCTCCTGAAGTCTGCTAATTAGCTCATTTACAGGGGGCTTTCTTTCCCCTTTGCCATATACCAATGCAAGTGCACTGGCATGCTTTTCTGGAGCTGCCTTTGTAAAGTCACGCCACATTTGTCGTGGAACGTGGACTGCTTCAGGATCATGTAATTGGTTTGGATTGTTACGATTGAACTGGGGGCTGTAGAGCATTTCCACCAGAGCCCTTTCTCTCAAAAATTGGATACCTTTCTCCATATCAGTCCATTTCTTTTTCTCAGGCTCCAAGTCCCGTTTAAAGGGGAATCTATCTCTTACCGCTATCAACATCCGCTTCCAGAGGGTGTAGGACCGATTTTGGCATGTGCCTATACCTCTGTCCACACGTGAGTCCCTGGAAATGCTACCCAGTTGGCGAGCTTCACTGCCATCGAGCCACGCACTGTTGGCACCATTGTCCCAGCAGCGAAGTAACCAAGTGACCATATTTTCTTTTGGCTGACGTGTGAAATCCTTTCTCAGATCTCGAATTTCACTCAGTTTAAAAGATCGATCAATAATGGTCGTAATACTTTGCTCACCTTTTGCTCTATCAAGAGTCTCAGGTGTTAATGTTGGCAGCTGTGTTGATGAGGCTGCCCCATCTATAAGTTTGGACTCGAGAAATTCTCGTAAAGAAAATCTAGCTTTTGGCTCCTCGTCTGACTCTGACCCTGACTCTGACGCTTGTGTTATTTCCTCCAGGCGACCTTCCTCCTTTTTCCTCTCTCCTAACTTTCTCTCTCCTAACTTTCTCTGCTCCTCTGACTTCTTCTCCTCCTCTAACATCTTCTTATACTGCTCTAACAACCTCTGCTCCGCCGACTTCCTCTGGTCTTCTGACTCCTCCTGCTCTCCTGAGTCCCCCTGACCTCCTGAGTCCCCCTGCTCTCCTGAATCCCCCTGCTCTCCTGAGTCCTGCTCTCCTAACTCCCTCCGCTCTTCTAACTCCTTCTGCATTTTCTCTATCTGAGTTGAAACTCGTTTTGTTTTTCGCCCTCTTACAGGGGCAACCAACATTGTATCTGGTGCCCCCGGTGGTTGGTTAAGTTGGAGTACATACGGTTCAGACTTGAGGGTGTCGCATTCTGCCCTAAGGACGTTATAACTAGACTGGAGGGCGTCGTGCTCAGACTGGAGAGCGATGTGCTTACACAGGAGGGCGCTGTGCTCGGACTGGAGAGTGTCGTGCTCAGACTGGAGAGCGTTGTGCTTACACAGGAGGGCGCTGTGCTCGGACTGGAGAGTGTCGTGCTCAGACTGGAGAGCGTTGTGCTTACACAGGAGGGCGCTGCGCGCTGCCCGGAGATTGTCGTACCCGGACTGGAGGTCTTTGTGTTCAGACTGGAGAGCGTCGTAGTCAGACAGGAGCTCGTCGTACAAAGACCGGAGGGTGCTGCGATTGGCTTTGAGGGCGTTGTAGTCGGCCATGAGGTCAGTGTACAACGAGTCAATAGAGTCATGTTTGAACTGGAGATCGACGCACTCAGATTGGAGGGCATCGTGTTTGGACTGGAGAGTGTCATACTCGGACCGGAGGGCGCTGTGCTCGGACTGGAGAGTGTCGTGCTCGGACCGGAGGGCATCGCGCTCAGTCTGGAGAGTGTTGAGCTCGGACTGGAGGGTGTCACAGTTGGATTGGAAGGCATCATGCTTGGCCTGAAGGGTGCCGCACTCAGACTGGACGGCGTCATACTTGGACTGGAGAGTGTTGTGCTCGGTCTGGAGGGCATCGCGCTCAGTCTGGAGAGTGTTGTACTCGGACCGGAGGGCGCTGTGCTCGGACTGGAGAGTGTCACAGTTGGATTGGAAGGCATCATGCTTGGCCTGAAGGGTGCCGCACTCAGACTGGACGGCGTCATACTTGGACTGGAGAGTGTTGTGCTCGGTCTGGAGGGCATTGTGCTCGGTCCGGAGGGCATCGCGCTCAGTCTGGAGAGTGTTGTACTCGGACCGGAGGGCACCGTGCTCGGACTGGAGAGTGTCGTGCTCGGACCGGAGGGCGCTGTGCTCGGACTGGAGGGTGTTGAGTTGGGATTGCAGGGAGCTTTTCTCATCCCAAAGTTTTTCTGCGTCAGCTCTAAGACTCTCTTTCTCGGCCCTGAGACTCTCTCTCTCAGCTTCAAAAACTTCCCTCTCAGGAATGGTATTGACTAAGGCCCAATAAGCATTAGCTAGGCCCAAAATCATTTGTGCCTCCTGAGATCTGCCTGAGCCACAACATTCCTGCCTCAAATATGCAATCAAACTCTCAGGATTCTTCAAGTGTTCAGGAGTGAAGCTCCATAACACTGAAGATGTCTGTCCTTTGAGAATCTCTTCAATTCCCTGCCACTCAGTATTCTCTGGTTCTAGGGAAGACTTCCTCCGGATGTTATAAATCCAGATACTGAGTGAGATTATTACAATAATCAACAGTAAGTTCAGGGAGATTAAGAGTGTGGCCCACTGATCATTCAAAAACTGCATAAAGGATTCATAGAAAGAAAGAGGAGCACGCTTAAAAATCACCATTTCTGTATAATTAGTTGCATTAGTTGCTCCCTCTGGAGCTGTATACAGATACGAAGTGAGCATTGCTAACCATGCTTTCAATCCATTATACAATTGTATAGCTCCATAAGAAAAAGTGGTTAGCTTAAACATGGCCCAATATGTTTGGAGCGTCTCAAAAAAGGAACCAATGGCACACAGTCCCTGGTAAAACAAATTTAGTAGAGAAAACATTTTTTTTTTCCCTCCAATAGAGAGAAAAAAAGTGAAAGAAAACAAAGCTCAGCAGTGTTTATAAAATATACCGGAGTATTGGCAGTCCGCCTGGACTTTCAAGGTCAAGCTCGCAGGTGCAGAATCGCAAACACGAGATAGCTCCTTAACAGGGAAAAAAACTCGTAGCTCTGTTAAAAGCTAAAAGAGCAACAGAAGAAAAACACAGAAAAAACAGCAACTCAATTTGCCCGCATTCTCCACCAAAAATCTGTCACGGTTTGAACTAAAAATCCACCTGCGTCCGTGACAGGGGCCGTGGGCCCCGGAGGGGCCCTAGGCCGAAAAGAAAAAGTTAATTAGGAAAAGAAAACAGCGGCAACGATCTAAGGAGGCACACTTATTTACTAAATACTATATCGAAATACAGGATAACACAATATAATACAATATAATTGAAAATTGAGCTAACGAATCAAGCAAAATAGGAGAGAGAATGAGTCCCGTAACCGAGAGGCCTACTGTAAATCTAGGCGAACGGCTGAAGGCTCCCACACACTCCCCTGAACGCCAGAACTCGAAAGACGTCAGTCTGTTCTGCGACAGAGTTAATATAGAGTCCAGGTCCCGTGACCTATCGTGTTGTTCCCTGGGAGATGTAGTCTTCTTCTGATAAGTTGCAGATTCAGTAAAATTATTCATGCTTTATATGATGTTATGATGTGGAATACTGATAGCAAAAATTACAAAATTATTAAACCATGACAACATGGAATATCAGTCAGTGCCCCTGTACTTCCAGCCTTGCCACTCCTGTAGAGATGGAACTTGTGTTTTATGGTTACCTCACCCATTCCAGATGCAGTAACATTTTCAGTATGAACTTGAATTGTGCTCAGTGTATTATATTACCTTTACTTGTTACCACAGAAGTATTTTGAGATGTAATACAGAGCCAATAAAATGATGAAAGGGTTCCATGTTGTATTGGCACATCTGAGGAGTTACTTCAGACTTTTACAGCTATAATAAAGAGCATAAAATTTAGCACGATTCTCCAGACAACCAGCTTACTGTTATATCTGTGGGTTGTGTTACAGTTAGAACATGTCAGGTGGGTAGCAGGGTGGCATTTAAAAACTGTTCTTTTTTTGGATGAGGCATTTGATGTCTTTGACTGAAGTGTTGGCTCCCAGTCATAAGAGTTGAACAGAACTTAACAGAAAGGCTATTTCTTACCTTCTATATCCCTTGATTGTGATGTCAGTTTTGTTATGTTTTATTGGCCACCACTCTCATCACAAATACGGTTCATAATTGCACTCAGATACAGAAAAGGCATTTCAAAGGTATGAAAAGGTATTTCAGCTCTATTTTGTGAGTGCTTCTGTGACTTTGCTGTTACTTGTTTATAAGGCTATTAATGTCAGTACTTTATTTGCATTTCATTTGAAGTGAATTGGAGCTGCTGGAAAGGAGTTTATGGGGTGTTGTTACATATGCTTGTTAGCTGACTTAATTCAGCAACATGACACACTTTGAGATAGTTAGAGCCTTGAATCATAACTTTTTACTCAGATATAATAATGTCTTTGAAGTTGCATTTTACTAGGATATAGAAGTTTAAACAATGTAACTCTTTAAATAGGGAAAACTCTTACTCCTTTGTGACATAGATTAAACAGAATGGTTTGGAGACATAGTTTGTAGATTTCAACTTACAAAGTTTCCAAAATTAAGTGGTAGATGTATTTCTCTTAAAAAATCTGGAGGTATTGGACATTTCACCCTTCATCAATGCCCACAGCATGACATCAGCAATCAGAAATCTCTTCATGCACCTCTGTTTTTCTGCTTTTTTGTTTGTTTTGCCCTTGATCGGAAGGTGGGATGCTTTCAAAGGTCAAGAAGCAGTGCTTTCTTCCCAAAGCAATCCACCTCCATGCAAAGTTTTTCATTAGTTGTATTTTTGACAGAATAGAGTTTCTCTGCAACTATAACTGAGTCCCATCTCCTTTTGTTTTTTTGACAACAGAGGTAAAACCAAAGCAAGGAGAAGTCAGGGCTGTCCTTACAAAGCTGTAGTTACAAAGCACTTGCTGATACCTTTGTTATTAATCTATCAGATGGATGTAAAAGTCTTTCTAATGAAACAAAAGTTAATGATGTTGGTTTACAGAATTATTCTCCATTAGCTAACACAATTTACCACTGCACTTTTTAAAGCGCAGCTCCATAGCACTTCTCAAAATAAAGACCTACTCTCGTAAATAGAGTTCTGTAAAAGGTACGAGAGACAATTATTGGCATTTATCCAGGAGCCTAATGGCCTCCAAGAGTGGAGTCTTATTTTCAAAATAACACAGCCAACTATATCAGTGATGAACTACTTGATAAATGAGAGCATGGAAGGAGGAAAAACCAAGAAGGCGCTGTTGAAAGAAATGAACTCCATCATATAAATTCTCTGATTCTGCATGAAGTTTAGCATATCTCATCTAGGCTCTATACAGGATTAAATAACACAGGTAAACCATTAAATGACATAGCACACGCAGTCTTGATGGTCCAAATAGAGAGTGTATTTTGAGCAGTGCATACAGTTATTCTTCTCCAGCGCCTTTCAGCTCCAATGACCATACTCTGTAAACAGATCTGTTTTGGTGGTAAAAACAGCTATTTGTATAACATGCAAGTGAAATTACATATTGCTGTTGTAATCTCGTGGTTTTTCTTTCCTAATCTCTTCTGCTTAGGAATATCTGATAACTTCTCTCTTTTTACTGTGAAAGCATGCAATGCATATATTCAAATCAAAATCACTTGAAAGGACATCATTTAGAAAAGATATGGAGCTATGATTGGTTCTCCATTATAACACTGTAAACTGGTGGTTTAATGATTTGCTGTTTTAAACACCACAAGTTAAAAGATAGAGATATTACTACTTGGGTTACATCTACAATCTTGCTTTACAAATTTGTTTGAAGACTTTTGTATGCAGAAGTCAGTAATCTGCACAGTAATCTGAATGCTGGCTGCTATTCTTTAGTGTAATTTGTCAAAATATTCCATGGCCTCCTGGTGACTATTTAAGTAAAACAAGTAACTCTGCTCTAGACTTTCACATTTACAGAGCTTTTTGGATCATAACCCCTCTTTTCAGTTCAACATATTTATCTAGATCCTGGATTTTTCTACCATTCCATAAAGTCTTACATTTCAAAACTTCTTTTGTTTTTTAAACAATTCAAGTTAAAAATGAATAATTTTACATAATGTGGTTAAGGTATGGCTTTTGAATTCATGTACACGTATATCTTAAATACACGTTTTAACAGAATTAAGGCTCATTACTCCTGCCTATATACAACTAGGAGTGTTTAAAGAAATAAAGAAATAAATATGATGCATAAGCTATTTATTTATTTATTTATTTATTTATTTATTTATTTATTCATTTATTATAAGAGACTATGTCTGTTTTTAATAGAATAAAACCACTCATCTGAGTTTTGTTCTCATTCTGACTGGTGTCAGAATTATTTCCAACCTCTCTCTGGCTAATTACGTGCCCCCTTCTTTCCTTATCTTTTGTGACAGGTAACCTGGGATCCCAGCTGGTTGAGTATAAAGAAGAAATGTACATCACATCTGACTGTGGGAAGACATGGCGCCAGGTATGAAACTGAAATAATTTAAGATATTTTTTTAATTTACCCAATATGTTGAATTTTATTACGCACAATTTATCTTTATATACCCACTCTTCTGAGACAGATGTCTGTTATTATCCACATTTCATTTTCAAACTTAGAGATTAAGGTGGTGATTTGCAAAGATCCAAATTGGTTGGGTGATCCAATTCTCCTGAAACTCAAATATTTTGGTCTCTTTACAGATCTTATCAGTACCTTGCATAAGAAACAGGCAATCCAGTTAGGTTTTTATTAATTTCAGCAATCTTCCTATGCTAACAAAGAAGTGGATTTGGGCTAAATCTTGCAGTACAAATATTCCAAGCTGAAAGATCGGGTTTACTTAGGAAGGGGGAAATGTTTTTTCTTTGTAACTAAAAACTGCTATTAAAGCTTAAAGCTTGTTCTCCATTGAAAATGAGTACACATAAAAGATTGAAAAAAAAACAAAACAAAAACACAGTAAAGCTTTAAATATCTTTTAGAATTATTTAATCATTTATAGGACTAAATACACCACAGTATTTTTTTTTTTTTCCTCACAGTGGTTGAAATGGCATTTGATTTTTGGATACCTTATGCTTCCAATGCATAGTGTTGATTTAAGCACCTTTGTAAGTCACTTTATTTTAAACTGCTCTGTCTCAATATTATTCTCTTTATGAGTGTAAATATCCATAGCAGTAGTAATAAGACACGAGCGGTTCTGTAGTCTACTTTTAATGTATAACCAGAGAAAAGAAAAAAACAGCCCTCAAGTACCGATGTATCAAAAAGTATTTTATTTCAGTTAAAATGGTGTTTTAATGTTCTACTGAAATAAAAGCTGTGTTATTATCTGCGAATAAGTAAGTGAGAAAATGCACTCACTATTGTTATTGTGCTCATCACCTTCAACGTAAGAGTAAATACGTACTTTTTCTTGTATTGCTATTCTAGATAGCCATTAATGCTCTGCTAGATAACTTTTTAAAATAAATATATTATTTTTATCTTGGTAATGTTCTTTAAGTTTTAAAGGATAAGATTTTATGCCAAATTCTTTCTTGAATTCTAGCAGATGATAAATAGGTGTTTAAATGCAAAAGCCTTCCAGAATTTACAGCCTGTTCTGTGCTATCTCATATTTAACAGAGGCCTCTCATGTTTTATTGTCACCATTTCACAGAGTTTCATAATTTTGATAGGGTGAGAAATAAGAAGGAAAGAGGGATGGAGATCAAAGTCATATTTTGCTGCTTTTATTTTTGAGACACTCCAACAGATGATATGTGTTGGAACTTGACCTTAGGATGACTATTCTAACTGTAAAACCAGCCACAAACTGGTCCTTATTGTGACAGTTAAAATCAAACCCATCGTTGCTCACTTGATTTTAATTAAAACTGCTTTCCTGAAGTAATAGCAATTTTGGCACTGAGATAGGAATATAGGACTGGGAAGAAGGCAAAAGATAATCCAACCACCTGCTCTGAAGCAACATTGGTTGTATCAGGAACAACTAAAACAGAGATTTTCCCGGCCTATTTGTTAATCTTTCACTGTAGGAGATTCTGCTGTGCTCCTATATGGTGTTTTACCTCATTTCATAGATTTTTTAACATTTAACATAAGCTGTTTTGCATATCCTTGCTTCTTGTAGTTGTTCTTGCTGTTCCACACATTTTGCAAGGTAAGCAGTTTTCTTCCTGTCTTTTGGGAGCAGAGGTTTCCTGTCAGCTTTAAATAACCTTTCAGATGTTGAAAGGCAATTATCATGTCTACCCATAGCACAGGCTTTCCCTCCCACCCCCCTCTCTGGAAGGAAAGCAATTGCCTTTTTTCCTAAGGGATGGAGTTTCTAAACTGCTTTTCCCCTTTGTTGTATGTCGATCAGACTATCTAAAATCCTCTCCTGAAGAACAGAGGAACTGGATGCAACATTACAGAATTTATAATTACTAATCAGAATGAAATGATTTCCCTTGATATCCTGATGCCTTGGCTGTCACCTTACTTCAGGAGGAGATCTCTCTTTTTGTACTAGAGCATCACATTGTTAACTCAGATTCAGTCCATGATTCATAAAAAAGATCAGTTCCCATATTTGTAGTTCATCCTCAAGTTAAAGAAAATGAAAGCATGCCATAGCTTACACAGGAGTGAGGTAAACGTGATCTACTGATTTGGTGCACTAGGAATTTCTGTGGCGCTCTTCTGGGAAAACCTAAATAGGATGAAGTCATGCAGACAACATCTTCCATTATCTTCTGTGTGAAGGTGTAGCTTTTGGAAACTTTGTGTTCATAAAATAATAGAATCATAGAATCACAAGGTTGGAAAGGACCTATAAGATCATCTAGTCCAACTGTCCTCTGTTTACCATACATACAGAAAACCCTTAGACCATATCTCCTAACTCCTTCTCCAGACACTATCTGTTCTGGCATTGCTGTTTCATTTTGATTTGAGCAAAAGTTCGAATGAATTTTGAAGAAGAATCAAAACTCTGCTGGCTTATCTGAGTTGAAGTGATCTCATCCTTTGGAAGTACATCTGCATTTCACTGAATTGTCTTCTAAAATGTGCAGCTGCATGGAGCAAGTAGATAGGACTGTAAATGTCCCATATCAGGGTTCTGCCAGTAAACTGACAACACCAAAAAGCCAATGAAACACTCGAAAACCTAGGAATCTTGTAACACATATCCTTAGTAATGAGAGGAATACTGAATTATAAAGGCAAATTAAATGCTTGCTATTTTTGAAGTAATTGTGAATGTGCTGTATGATTAAGAATTTTCTCTCTTTGGTTCGGTCTTGCTGACATATCTCTTAAGTGTAGCATTTAACATTGTCATTAAAAAAAAAAAAAGGCATTGTGCATTGTCTGCATTTTCTTATTCACAAGGTGAAGTAGAGCTCACAGTTGTGTTTCTTTGGCTTTGTCAAAGTGTGTTGGAGGCTCTGTGTTCATCTATGGACAGTTCTGAGTGTGCATAAACTCTCACTTTATCACTCAGTCTTATGGTAAATGAACTTTCACTATCTAATAACATGAGTAAACACTGTCTTAAAACAGGTAACTGGTGCAGAAAAGAGTGGTTATTTCTTATTCATTTATTTTAGTGCTACTGATGACCTCAAAAAAAGAAAAAAAAGTATAAAAAGAATTTAGGAGATTTTGAATCCTTTATATCATTAAATCAGTATTACATGTATTTTTGTTTAGAGCTTAGAGCAGCCTTCTTATGTCATCACAAAGTTTGAATTTAAATAAATCATTGACATTGGAAATGCAGAAAACACTGAGACCAATTATTTCAACTTCAGTGGAGTCGGAAGAAAGAACACGCAAGACAGTCCCAGACAGTGACAGTTTTCCTATTTTTCTTAGAATTAGATTACAAAGCATTTCATTCTGCAAGATATAAAGAATATGGCAAATACCGAAGTAAGGTGATAGGTCACCTGGTGATATATAATAGGAAAGAATGCAGAATGCATACTGCGAGAAATGTAAGCTAGGGCTAAAATCACTTCAGACAGTTTAATCTGACTGTGATTTGAACCTGAACGTTTTCTGATTCACCTGCTTACCTTTCTTTTCTGTTACAACTGGGTGAAGAGAGAAGTGTAAGAGTTAAACTGACTTGTTTGTCCTTTTCTTTTTACAGTATAGACTTCATGAAACATAAGATTTTTAACTCTGGTTTTCTCATACATTTAATTTCTGCATTTGCTTAGTTGGGCTTTTTGTTTTCTTATTTGTAGGTCTTTGAAGAAGAGCATCATATCTTGTACCTGGACCACGGTGGAGTTATTGTGGCCATCAAAGATACCTCTATCCCACTGAAAATACTCAAGTAATCCTACAGTCACTTAGAGCAAGCTATTATGTATTCAGTACATGAGACAAAAATCAGATTTTAAGATGAACATTTCAATGTAATCATGTATGATATGCGAGTGTAATCAGCTTAATTTAACATTAATTAATTTGACAGAATTCAGAAAGATGTTTCTGAAGAAAGATTACTTCTTGGTGGTATTGGTACCATGACATAATGAATTAATCATAACAAGATTTTATTGCATCAGTGTAGATATTTTTGCTTAAAAGGATATCCTGGAACTCTACAGTACAAGTCATATTTATCATGGTTATTATCTGCTACTGGTTTGCACCAGCAGTGTAAGGCAGTGATGTTCTACCTACCATGCCTTAGGTCAAAATAGTTGTTTCATACTGTGATAAAGCTCTGTCCTCTTCAGCCACAGTAATGAGGACATTGGAGAACAGCCATGAATTGCTCTGGCAAGAACAATGCAATGCAGTCTTTTGGAGCCAATGGGGAAAGAATTTCAGTGTGCATACAAGTTGTATAGTACCATATGCAAGATGCCCAGTTCTTCTGAGAAATTTGTGCACTAATTAATTGTATTACACATTCTGTGTAGATTCCGTCACATGATGGGAATACAGAAAATGGCGTTTTCTTGTTTGAGAGGAAAGTTAGGTTGCAAATAATTTTGTTATAAAATAATAAATTTTACACTGCATGATAGAAAAGCAAAATATGGTAACATTGTGTAATGGCATATAAAACTAAAATCTTTGCAGTACAAAATAAAAAGATATATAATCATAGAATGGTTTGGATTGGCATGGACTTTAAAGATTATGTAGTTCCCACTCCTTTGGCAAGGGCAGGGACACTTTCCCCTAGGTTAGGAAATAGAAGGTGCAAGTGATTGAGGAGACTGATCATAACAAGGCTCATTTTTGCATAATGCTGCTTATTCTAATAAAATTGTGGCTGTGTGCTTCATTAGCTGGACTGAAAACCATAATTACCCTAGCATTAAAAAGACCTGGACAAAAAGTATGCAAGACGAAAGAATTCTAGTCATAATTTTGGTGTACACAGAGTATTTGAAATACACTTTGTTGAATATCTATTGAAAATTTGTATGTGGATTGCCATAGCTGTAAGGGGCCATTGTCTTGATGCCTGCAGTTTTAGCACTTGTGTTTTAGCAGTTGAGCTGTTTTTCATACTTACATTTCACTGACC
Organism: Coturnix japonica; assembly: GCF_054131305.1. Classification (NCBI taxonomy): domain Eukaryota; kingdom Metazoa; phylum Chordata; class Aves; order Galliformes; family Phasianidae; genus Coturnix; species Coturnix japonica. The sequence continues at coordinate 81,392,051 of NC_140666.1, forward strand.
TGTGCTTAACAGGTCTCCAGTTCAGGAGAGATCTGTAAATTAACTGACTCTTGAACCTACAAGGTAGCAGGATTGTTTGTTGATGGACAACATTTTTTATTTGCCTGAGAATTTCCATTGTTGTCATAAATTTATTATACTCTTTCTAATAAAGATGGGAGACCCTGGAATATTAATGATACACCACTCAAGCATACTGTGTATTGGTGATTGGACATCTTAGGGTTTAGTGGTTGTGGGATTTTTTATTTTTTCAATGAATTCTGATTTATAAAATACTTGCAAATGAAAACCATTTCGATTTTTTCACAGGTTCAGCATTGATGAAGGCCAGACTTGGAGTACGCATAACTTTACAAGCACTTCAGTCTTCGTAGATGGATTACTTAGCGAACCTGGAGATGAGACACTGGTCATGACGTAAGTTCCTATGTATGCTGCTTTTTTTAGGGTTCTCTGCTTAAGCACGTGAGTGTATTTTTAACTGTGGATGTTTGAAATAGTACTTGAGTCGTTGACGTTTTCTTCTTGCTGTCGCACAAGCCCTTACACTGGTCATGTCCAAACAGCCCCAGTATGTGGCCTTTCTTTGATTTGCACAGTACCCTAACACAACATTTCAGGTTGTAAAGATGAAAAGTTTAATTTGTATGGAATATCACATAGTTGTGGTTAGAGTGTGAAATAATAGGACTGCAGAGTCATTCTGGGAAACTTACATAAAAATAACAGTATCCTGCATTTTTTTCCTGAGTTTTACATATCAGAAGCGTTCAACATCTATCCTTTCTTCTTGTGCAAATTGTCTTCACAGTTTAAACAAGCATATAGTTGTCCTAGTAAATATGATGTTTTATGTGACCAAACACTGTGCTAACAAATACATACTTTAATTCTGTGCAGTGGCTGAGGAAGATATGGTGATTAGAGTGAAAAACTAAGCCAGTTCTGCAGCTCAGACCTGTGTTTATCTGTCTTTTTTTTTTTTTTTCCCAAAAGGCCAGGGACAGCTGGATCTGAGCTGCAGGTTTTGCTCCAATGCTATACATGCTGACTGTAATAGTGAAGGGGAATGAAAGAAGAGAATGTGTTCCTGCATGTATGCATGTGCAAGATGATGAGCTTGCTCCTGTCAGAGCAGTTTGTGTGTCTCTTTGTATTGGAGCTCATTTTGTTCATGACAAGCTTTTTCTTGTAGGAATTAGAAATACAGCTGTTTTTAATGTATGCCAGTGGTATTTTCCTTGGGGAAAAAAAAACAACCACCCAGCACATAGTTTTTATAGGATGTACAGAAAAACAGAAATGCCAACATACTTGAATGCATTGTACCGTGTTCCTAACATTGTACCGTGCAGGGGTGAATTTGATAGACTGTTAGCCCCTTTCTTTCTTTTTCTACTGTTCCATTTCTCTTCTGTTTTACATGTATGATCTGAGAAGCATGGTATTATTCCAGTATCTTCCTTTTCTTTCAAGCATAGGTTTTTGTGGCATAATATGTACCACACAAAGGTACTTATTCCTCTGAATGGAGGATTTCCATTACCTTCAGTGGAAGTATAGGGATCAAAAGCTTATCCTAATCTGTACTCACTGGCAGATAGAACACTGTGTGATGACTTTTATGTTTTGGTTTTGGTTTCTATTTGTTGAAAAACAGTGATTTTGCAAAAAAATGTATTTAATTATCTGGATAAAAAAGCCAAATACTTCATGTGAAAAATACGTCTTTTTGAAATCATCCATATGAAATATATCCCTCTGTAGCTACATTTGATAGAAGATCAGAGGCTCACTAATAAGCATCATATGACTTGTATGTTTCTGAGGCAGAACAGGAGTCTGACTCCAGCATTTCTGTCATTTCTATAGGATCTTACTTTGCAGCTAGTTCTACTGAACACAGAGGATGTCAGAGACTTCCCATTACAGACAGGCACTGAAAAGACTTGCTGTCTTCCTACCTGTCTCCAAACATAATGGGAAAAATAAACCTGCAGTATGTGTTTCCCCCCTGCTGTTATGTCGGCTTCTTTGCCTTTCCTATCACCTTTGCTAAAGTTTTGCTGTCAGGGTGACCTTGTCTGCCCAGTGGTGTTTTACCTGACTGTATATCAAGACCTTTTGTTGTTCTCTCTGGCTTAGATCTTTTTCTCCTAGAACTTCATAGCTGGATTTAGATGCCGGGCATGACTTTATCTACCACAATTTTCATCTCTTGAGAAATGCCATCCTCTGATACACACTCCCTGAGGAAAATAATCAACTCTGACATCTTTTCTATTAGAGGTGATACCGTCTTTTCCATTTTATTAGATAAGTGTTTTTACTTCTGGCAAATTATGGTAAGATGTACTTTTGTTTGGTAATGGAAATAAATTAATACAGCTTTTTTCACCCTGAATCCAGTCCCTAAGTCCGTTACTAAGAACCTAACCTGACATTTATTTACTTGTGTAGAATTTTCATTGTCTCCCTTTGGTGGGGAGTCCATTTGACTTTGAATAAAGAGTCCAGAGTTAAATCAGCATAAATTAGCAAAGAACATAATTCTGAAGTGAGAAGATAGCAACTGAAGACTGTACAGCAATACTGAAACAGACTTTTTCATTTAAAACCTCTAGAATAAACTCACAAAGAATCAAATATTTTACTTATATTGAAACAACCTCTTTCTGCAGGGTAATATCCCGGTTCCACTGAAACTGGGTTAAGGATTTCCTTGTATATTTTTTATTTCAATCAGGGTTAAAAATGATAATAAAAATAGAAAGATTATCTGGGGAAGATATTAGGGAACATGATAATGATGTGTGTAAGAGAGGCATGAAATTCTCCAGCATGTTGACTGGGATATTACCTGACCTGCAAAGGACTTTTGTTTGAATTCTCTTCTGTTCTAACCTATCTAAAACTAAGTTGTCTGGAAAGCTTTACTGAAGGAAGGAACAGGGGAATGCGAGCATGGTTGCCTCAAATCTTCATTTCAGAAAGTTTTGTATATCCTTCAAAATAGTAGAAAAGCAAACACAAACTTGTCAAAATTTTTTAGAAAACTGAATTGTCATCTGCCAGTTGACATTCATCAAAATCATTCATCCAAATACCCCACAGTATTCAAAATATGTGCACTCAAATACCAAGGAAAACATTTTATTCCATTGTACTTTGCAGTAGACCTACTTGTGTGTTTTAGGGGTTGAAAACAGTAAACTATCCAAAAATTTTAGGGTAACCTTTCTCAGTATAAATTATATATAAATTCTCAGTATAAATTATATTCTAAGTAGTCCTACTTAATATATTTAGGAGTTTTAAGCAATAAAGAAATCATAACTTTACGAAACTCATTTTGAATAAAATTATTTCAAAATGAAGAGCTCAAACCCACCATTGATTGCTAAATACAAAGTAAGATTTAATAAGAAATTTGCTCAACTAATACATGTGTTTTAAATTCATCAAATGTTCTTATGGGCTTTATTTTGTTCTAAATTATTACAGAGTTAAATTTACTGAAATGCAGTGTTACACTTCACAATATATTATATTTGGGGAAAAGAAAACTACTTAACACTGGATTGAGTAATGGCTCAACTTAGTGGAAAAAAGAATAATTTTATGTGTTTGAAATATTGATGTTCCTCTTCAAAGGAAGTAGTTCATATAATGAAATTTTCAAATGTGTTTAAATGACTTCTCATCACAGTATGGCTTCTGGGAGTATTTAGACTGAGACTGCAGAGTAAATCCAGCAGGGACAATAACGGTGGTACTTCAGACCACGGTCCCTTTTATTAAGAAATTACATAAAATGACTTATTTTCTTTGTGTTAGGTAGAATCAAAACCTTCCTTTCAGGCAATTATGTGTATATATATAGTATACAATTCTTGTAGGGATTTTTTTTCCTTAATGTCTTGTGTAGAGTGACAATTTTAGATGCTACTGGGAACTTATTGACATCTCTTAACTTCAGTACTTCTTGTGCCTCTTGCTCTTAAAGTCAAGTTGCATTCCTGTTGATTTCCTAAATTATAATATAAGAAAAAAAATAGGTTAAACTTAATCAAAACAAGGCGGATATTATTTAACAGGGGTTAGATATTAGTCAGAACCATCTGGATTTTTGCAGTTGTTAATTCTGCCCAGCTACTTTGACGTTGACATGAGCATCCAACATTACATGTATCTTATGGAGCTTATTGTTGTGCCATATGTGGCTACACACTGTTTTTTGTTTTTTGTTGTTGTTGTTGTCTTTGAGTATCTTTCTAGCTGGTGGTTGCACCTTTGCATCAAGAGCTCTTCACTGCTAAATTTCTCATATTGAACTCTTTAAAAAAGGCAGCTAAATGGTAGATAAAGCCTCAGTAGGGAAGAGAGAAGCTGATTTCCCAAGGTGAATTCTAGGTTATAGTTGTAACCATCTGATTTCTTGTTTGAATGAAGTTTTAAGAAGCATTGCTTGGTTATGAAATTGTTATGCTGTCTGCATAATAAAGAGCATACCTCAGTGTCCATAGTGGAAGAAAGACAGAAAGATAATGGTGACCTTAATTTCAGTCTAACCTGTATATCACCTAACTCAGGCTCGCAGATAACAGTTTAGTGTCAAGTCTCAGTTGCTTTTTATTTTTGTCACCTTTGTGCACTCAGGTGTTTGCAGAGCAAGTCTGTGCACTGTAGCATGACTACAAACCTGTGGTCTTGGAGCCCAGACCGTGAAACAGCCACTATCTTCTCTGTCTGCTAAAAAGAAGTAGGCATTAGAAACATTGACCACCAAAAAAAGTCATTCTAACCTTACTTTAGTTGGGCCTTGAACTCCATTTTGCTCTCAGAATAAGGATCACAGCTGATCACAGCTCTTTATCCTGGTTATACAGTTGAAGTCCAAATGAATAATTTCCTATCTGGAATAAAAGAGATCTGGTTTTCAAGTATGTGAGTAGAAAAAGAAAATTCTTAGCTAGAGAATTAATTATAAAATGTTAAAAAATTCCACAGGTGAATTTGATCTTTACAATGGTACCAGAGAGGTGTATTATTTATAATGTCATATTCTTCTCCTTGAATCAGTCCATTTTCTTCACAGTCTGTGTTGTATTTACTTCTGCATATGGCATCAGGCTAGATATTAGATGTACATCTTTTTTTTCAAACAGCTTACATTCTAAAAGATTGTTCTTGGACAGAGTTTTATGATACAAATGGAAAAAAAAATAATATTGGAGATAGTTCACAAACATCACGAAGCCACTAAGCTTCTGGATAAAATGGAAACATACTCATCCTGCTCCTCCCCATTACTTCTTAGAATCTAAGCATACACTTCCTTCTTTTTCCCCGAAGGAGCTGAAACCAAGATGTTTTGGCATAAAAGAATGATTGGCAATTATTATTTTTAAGGGGCAGGAAACAAAGAGAAAACATGTTTTGGTTGAATTTCAACTAAATTGTTTCCTCCAGTCATTTTTCACTTTGGCAGCCAAACTAGGAGAAAAAATACACAACAAAACACACTTCTCCTTAGTATATTCAGGATATGCATGTGCTTGCAGTTTAAAGCACTTTTAAGTGTCGAAGCATGTTTGTACATAGTATCTTGTGTATACAAGCACTGTTTATAAGCAGTTATATGTAGTTGCATTATGCAGGCAGGTACCTATTGTTGCACATGGAAGCATTCATCATTTCTGTAGTTGTAATTTAGGAAGGCCACTGAAAATGTGACCTCTGTTGTTTTGAGGAATTAGAAAAATATGCTGAATTATAATCTTGATGTATAACAGACGGCAGCATGAACGTGGCATTACTTTCATCCATTTATATTAGTTTGATTCCCTTGACTCAAATAGTTTTTCTTGATTTTACAGTGCTGTTAAGGAAGTGAAGACATCTGATGGAATGAAAGCAAGTCTTTAAAAATTCATTTGTCATCTTCTTTTTAAAACCAGTAGATTTTAAATAGCATTGTAGACGTAGTTATGGCTAACCTACTCTTCCAAGCCATATCCTCATGAATGTCTTTCATTAATAAACTCACCATTTCTGTGAGTTAAGAATACTAAGCATTGGCAGTGCTTATACTAGAGATAAAGTTCATCCTCCCAGTGCCACACCCTAATCACTTTACTCCCTCAACAATTATTCAGAAATCCTACCATGGGGAGGTTCTTTGTCCTGGTCTATATTGAGAGGCACTGTAATAATATGAATAATAAACTACAATAGGCAAAGCAGAAGCACACGAAAGATTTTCACCTTCCTTTGTTGTTTCAATATTGTCACAATGTGTAGTAAAGATCTAAATGAAGCTAAGGATCATCAGCTCTTTGGGCTCACCGTAAACTGACAAGGAACTTCTCACCTTTCGTTTCAAGGACAGCTGAGAAAGTTGCTGCTGTTGTAGTGTAAATGGCCTCTAATATCTAGTGAACCATAAGGTGGATTAAGTATTCAGTCTGAAAATGCAGTTGTGCTATAAAAATAATCAGGGAGATGGGACAATTAAAAAACACACTTTAACAGTGTAGTAGTCTCTGACAATGGTTGTTTGTTCTATAATGATTTACTACTGGAAAGGAAGACTAATCATGGGGAATAAAATCTAAATACCACTTTTTAGCATAACTTTGTGGCTACTTCCATTTAAATGAATACTTTCCAGGAGACAGAGTGAGAGTTACTAAATTAGTTATGTAAGAACTCTGAGAGTCTTCTTTCCTTTCCCAGCTCAGTAACATATTCAGTGTTTGATTTTGAGGCTTAGATTCACAAAGAATTTCAGGTACCTGCCTTTTTGCAAGCATTTTGACATCTTTATTTTGGTGCAGCTTGGAAGAATGGATTAAGATCTGTTATCTAAGACAGCCCCATTGGGATGACCTGAACTGCAGGTGATACATATTGTCACTTGGCTGACCCTGATTGAAATCCTGGCTTTTATTCTGTTAATGGTTTTATACATTTGAAGGCTTTTCCAAAAAACGTGGCAGGTAGTGTTCCGCATCCAGCTGGCATGTGAAGCTAACAGAGGATGTCAACAGGGCAATACAGGGCTACAGAGGCAAAATTTGCTGTTTCAAACATCACAGTTGATGACAAAGTCATATAGAGGAGAGCAAAAGCCAGCACAGCACTTGGGAGATTAAAGCAGCATGTCTAGAATGAAAGAGGCATCTGATTTCAAACCAAAGTAGCTGTGCATCACCCAGTTGTCATCACTAGTCTTCAATATGACCACAAAACTTGGACAATTCAACATGCTATGTTAAACATCTGAATAAATTCCACATGTGGTGTCTTCATGGTCTTCCTGTTACAGGTACAGCAGAATTGCTTCCTCCACACTGAGGTCACTGATTGTTAGATATTCAGGAGTAAAGTAAGCCTGTTGCAGGTTCAACTGTAACTGGTGGGTATTAACATCAGGCTCTTCAAAGCCGTCTTCTTTGTCCAGAGTAGCAGAGCAGGGCTACATTGATAAATCAATGTAATGTGACAAAAAGTCGCTCAGGGCATATCTTAATTTATATGGCATTAGATTCATAATAAACTCCATCTGTTCTGGCAAAGAATGTAAAAGCTTATGAACAAAATCCTGAAAAGCACAGCTGAAAAGTGAAAGCAAACATAGTGGATATAACAAGCTGCTTGTCAGGATCATTTCTCTTGAATGAAGCCATGAAAGCTGAATGTTTATCTGATAAGTCTTTGGAAGACTCCATCCCAAGAACCGCCATAGTTTTGGTCAGGTATCTACCAAGTGACACAGACAGCAGGCAGTGCAGCTAATACTGTTAATGTAAACTAAAAACCTATTGAAGAGATGTATTTTCCCATTGAAAGAAATATGAATTTATTGGATAAGATTATCACTGCATATAATTTCCATTAAATTAGCTCTCCCTGATTATGAACTTTATCGGGAACAGAAATAAC